>NC_079189.1:158322543-158636084 GCF_029499605.1 Hyla sarda
ATACTGTCATGTGATGTACCCACAGTTCTTTGGGTTCAGGACCTCCAGGCTTGACAACCAATGGGATTAGTCCAGTCCCCTAGTATATAAGGGGCTGCAGTCACTAAATTCTATTATCTTATCTCCCGTATCCAAAGCAAGCACAATCAGCATATCTCAATTCATCTTACCTAGGCCAAAGCCAAAAGAACCATCAGCCACTAAAACCGTGAGTTACCAAGCTCTATCTACAAATTCCTAGTGACTACTATTCAACTCAAATCCTATAATTAGTAGCACAGTGGCCTGCTTAAAGCTCAAGACTATTAGTCCCAGCAAAGCCTGTGCGGAACCTGCATCCCGGTTACCTCAGGAGAAACTGTATATTTGTAAAGACTGTTTGCTCAAGAAGTTAAGTAAAAGTTCCAGTTATCTCATAAATCCTGCTGTGGACATTCCATTTATTCCCTGCCGTTTTTGGGCCGGTTGGTGCCAGGGCCTTCTATACTAAGCAAACCGCACCCTGGTGTCACGACAAACCAAGGGTTAATACCACCAGACCCTGCAACATCATTGCATCACCCAGACACCACACAAGCAAGGATCAAGGATACAAGCAATGCATCAAGACAGACAGCTGACGCGTTTCGGACCTCTAGGGTCCTTAGTCATAGCAATGACTAAGGACCCTAGAGGTCTGAAACGCGTCAGCTGTCTGTCTTGATGCATTGCTTGTATCCTTGATCCTACAATAAATACCTGAATCTGCTGCACCTAGCGCTGGACTTCTCTTTCTTTCTTACAGCCATTTGCACTGTAAACCTCCTGTTTTATTTATATAAATTGTGGGGGGACTTAAACTGTATGGCTATGCTGTGGTTCCTGTAGGCTTTGTGTGTGTGAGGTGGGGATGGGGTGAAGGGGGGCCTCCATGTCTATTTTGCTTGCAGCCCCCAAATTCCTTCAAACGGCCCTGCCCTTTACCTTCAGAGGGGTTTGGTGGTACAGAATCAGCAAGATGCTTGAATGTAGTTTCCATGCATCCCCTGTGAAATAATAGACAGTTACTTGAGTGAACCACTTGCAAGCATAACAATTAATCTGTGCGAATACAGGAGACAGAAGAGGGTGACATGACCTTCTGCTTCAGCCTTGGCTGTAATCCTTATCAGCTGTCCACCCACTGCTGTTTGCTGTGAAAATTCTGTACAATCATGGAAGCTGCTAGAAAAACTCAAAACAAGCAAAACCTAGAGAGATGGGCAAACCTGAATAGCAGATAACACGCAGAGCTCCCCCCCCCCCTTTTCTGAAAATCAAAAAAATCTTCATTCCTGTAACCATCGGAGAATTGTGGTTACGGTAACATGAAAGAGACAACAACAGCGATGACATAAACAGCAACAGTTAACAGGGACATCTAGATAGCCACAGTCTACCGGTCTCAGTGCTAAATACCCTAGAGGTTGCCAAAGGTCCAGAAGACGTTGCTGGCTATTGTTACCATTATTGATCGCAGTTTGTTACTTGGATAAAAGGTACTTATATATTTAGCTGATTGCTTGTGGCAGATAAATGCAACTGCAAAGTGGATTTATGTTCCGAGAGCCTCCACTAGACATGCAGAATATATGAAGTGGTCAGAAATATGGCTCCCAAAAGAGCCATTATGCTTTTAACATCTGGGACTCTTATTAAGGAATAGTTTTTTTTCCCTAATTCAATAACTGATATTTACAGTGTTGGGAATAGATCTCTTTCTGCGCTGAAAAAGGAGGGGCTGATTAAAGTCTTGAACAATATTTAAAAAAATTAAAAATATATAAGTAGGTTCAATACACTATGCTGATGTATTTCATAATGTATCTTTCTAGCAGTCAGTGCTAGCTTCCAATCCCATGTACAGAGATACTGTATATTACATGCTGGTACCTGCCACCACCACTATGGGGAGCTTATGAGCTTACTGCACATTGGTATATAAAGTCACTGTATACAGTAGTTAAAGGGCTTACAAAATTTATGGCCTATCAGATGTGCTTTGGGGCCCTCTTAGGCACTAGAGCCCTGGTGCAAATGCTACGCTTTGGGCCTATCCTTAGGATATGCCTTTAATATTAGATCAGCAGGGGTGAGACTCTTGGCAACCCTGCTGATCTACGGTTTGAAGGGATCAGTTACTTCAATGTTTACTACCACTCATGAAGAAAGATTACACTGCTCTACTCATTATTGTGTCAACGTTCCAAAAAGTTTTAATATAGCGGATATTAACTAAGCCAAAGCTTAGTTCAAATCACACTTTTATTGCATAGGAAACCGACATGTTTCGGGCCATGCAGCCCTTACTCATGGGCTGTGGCGCTCATGTGAGTGCTACAGTCTCTTCAATGTTTACCAGAGCTCATACTCGAGTAGCAGCGGAGCGGTGCAAGGTAACACAGCATTGTCCTATTCAAGTGAATCAGATTAGTATAGACTGTCTTATGAAAGCCCCAGCTGTAGTCTATTGCACTTGTGAAAGAAGTTTTCTTGGATTTTTAGAAAACTGGCTAGAACTGGCACAAAAAATAAATAAACATATGAATAAATTAAATATATAATTGGGCCTGCAGAAATGACATCATATACTGTTATATTGCTCTTCTAGCTTGTAATATGCTACAGAATCATGGGAACAATGTAAGCCAGTGTTTCCCAACCAGGGTGGTTGAAGCTGTTACAAAACTACAACTCCCTGCATGCCCGGACAGCCGAAGGCTCCATACCAGTTAATGGCAGGATTCTGAGCCTGTGGATAAGCCTTCAATTGGTGATCTGCTGGGTGCCAATTATCCTGCCGATCAGCTCTTTGGCTCCCTGCATTTTTATATAGCGAATAGTGGCAGAAGTTACAGTGGATAGTGGTGGCACCGGGTAACTGCAGCTCTGTGGGGTGCCAAACTGCTGATTCGTGACAGTGCCAGGCTTCGGCACCCTGTCAAACCGCAATTGCTGACCTATCCTGTAACTAGGCCATCAATTATATAACCCTTTTAATTACGTGAAATGCTATGTGTACTGCCTCCTACTGGTGGAAGCTACTTATTATTTTTTTTCTCAAGAAGCATTGCCCTAAAGACTGTACAAGAAGAATCAGCTCCTTACATGAGACAGCACATTTGGCATCTGAAAGAGCCAACAAAACCCCTTCAAGGGAGGAGACTTATCAAACCCTGTCCGGAGGAAAAGTTGCCCAGTTTCCCATAGCAACCAATCAGCTTGCTTCTTTCATTTTTAACAAGGCCTCTGCAAAATGAAAGAAGCGATCTGATTGGCTGCTATGGGCAAATCGGCAACTTTTCCTTTGCACAGGTTTTGATAAATCTCCCTCTTTAAAAAGAGCAAAAACAACGTCTACTGACTGTTTAAGGCTCACATTTCGAGGGGCTGATGTTGACATTGCAGGATGGGTAGCTACCTATAGGGGGCACTAGAGAGACAGTTTTATTCCTTCTGAACTTCCCAAGTTATAAACAGAAGGTATTTGGGTAACTGCCTCACAGATACTAACCAAAATGTGGTGTAGACTGCAGATAATAAGGTCATGTGATGTGTTTTATTAGGATGCCCTTTAAATTATTGTAACTAAATTGCATAGACATTGTACTATGGGAAAAAGTCTAAAAGGACCTAAGCTCTGCTTTTCTTTTCAATAAGATTTGTATTGGTATTTTAACAATACAAGAAAGGTTAACAAAAGGAACATCTTACTATGACATACGTATAACAATCGTTACAAATAAAGTAAGATGAATTAAACAAGTTCAAAGGTCTCTACATAGAATATTAATGATACAAGATAACATACTTCTCGACATGTAGGCTCTGCTTTTCATTACCATTGCAAGTACTGCATATTCGACTCTTGTTTGTGTAATGTATTTTGTACTAAAATGCTTTTTTTTTTCCACTTCTTTAATCAAGTCATTTGCCAATGACCAGCTGCTCATGCATTTATAACATAATTGAGTACATGTGTCCTCAGTAATTCATTACATATTCCTAAAATACTGTCTGGCTTGTATTCCCCGAGGAGTGGGCTGAGACACTGCATCAAGTCTCTTTGGGTGGTACAGCACTGATTGCATAAAACTAATCTAGATCCTTTACAATTTGTTTGAAATATGGTCAATACCGAATAAGAATATGCCTTCCCGAACTACCCGAATAACAGGAGGAAGAATCCAACCCTTTTGTGGTGTATATGCGACCTTACAGATAAGGGGGGCTTAATGATTCACTTGCAGGGGGGCCTTGCCATGCTGTAGTGAATTAATTAATTTCAGTTAAACTAAAATTAGGAAGGATCCTTGATGAAAAACAACAGTTGTGCCTTCATAGGGTGAAGACTAAAAGGGTGAAATTTCCATTCCTTTTTCCAACTAAATTTAAAGAAACGGTCACTAGATGGCAGTAAAGTCCTTCGTAAAAATTCTCGTGCGTTTCAGTAATTCTCCTGCTGTCGCTCAGGGATACTTGTAGGTGAGACCTTGATCATAAATCCCATACGCAATAAAGGGTTCATAATGCTTCCCACCAACTACATGTAAGATTATTATTTTTTATCTCCAAATAAAGTTTCAGTCTCGATAACAAGAAACTCACATTTTAGCATCTCCCTCATTCTTTATGTAAAAAAAACATGGGCCTCAACCGCAGACAGGCTAAGCCTTTAGTGTTCACTGACCAAAACATCTAGCTCTCTAGTAGAATACTGAACTGATAGGGTGAAATACTAAAAACCCATAAGCCATATCCTTGGCAGGTAGGATATACCATGTTAGTCCTGTATAAAGAAATATGACAGTTCCCCTTGTCAAGATGGGCAGATGTTAATCCTTGCAGGTGTAGGTCAGGGAGGTTGGTTTACTGCAAATACTAGAGAGAGAGAACAAGATAGTTTGGACATTTCCGAGTGCGTGAATGGCAGAGTTACCACTACATCATTTATGTTGCTTTTTCTTTGTTCTCTGTTAAAATGTGACATGAAAAGAGCATCTGATGACAGAGGTAACAAGAAAGGTCTGTACCGAATCCAGCTTGGTGCAACATCCCGCATCACGCAGATGCCATTGAGCAGCTTCTGATCTCTATGGGCTTTCTTCATTCTCTGTGTACATGATGCAGATTTACCATGATCAATCTCCTCTAATTAGCCAAGATGTGATCCGGGCTCTCGTGGATGTTATCAAAGGGTTTTACCTACCTAAATCCAATGCTAAGAACCTAACTAACACGGACAATCGCATTGTCTGTTATAGTCTTCATGTACATGGCAGTGTTACTGACCTTCTGTTTCTATGGGACTTACAGATGGATGTGATAATATATGACAGCTCATTTATCTATGGGAGACAGCGTTTAGTGCTTTGTTTTAGAAAGCGGCCACAGGGCGTAAGCTTTCATAACTCCCACACTACATTTATTTATTCATTTAACCCCTTCAGGACCAAGCCCATTTTGGCCTTAAGGACCAGAGCGTTTTTTGCACATCTGACCACTGTCACTTTAAACATTAATAACTCTGGAATGCTTTTAGTTATCATTTTGATTCCGAGATTGTTTTTTCGTGACATATTCTACTTTAACATGGTGGTAAATTTTTGTGGTAACTTGCATCCTTTCCTTGTGAAAAATCCTAAAATTTGATGAAAAATTTGAAAATTTTGCATTTTTCTAACTTTGAAGCTCTCTGCTTGTAAGGAAAATGTATATTACAAATAAAAAAATTTTTTATTCACATATACAATATGTCTACTTTATGTCTGCATCATAAAAGTGACGAGTTTTTACTTTTGGAAGACACCAGAGGGCTTCAAAGTTCAGCAGCAATTTTCCAATTTTTCACAAAATTTTCAAACTCACTATTTTTCAGGGACCAGTTCAGGTTTGAAGTGGATTTGAAGGGTCTTCTTATTAGAAATACCCCACAAAAGACCCCATTATAAAAACTGCACCCCCCAAAGTATTCAAAATGACATTCAGTCATCATTTTAACCCTTTAGGTGTTTCACAGGAATAGAAGCAAAGTGAAGGAGAAAATTCACAATCTTCATTTTTTACACTCGCATGTTCTTGTAGACCCAATTTTTAAATTTTTACAAGGGGTAAAAGGAGAACATTTATACTTATATTTGTAGCCCAATTTCTCTCAAGTAAGCACATACCTCATATGTCTATGTAAAGTGTTCGGCGGGCGCAGTAGAGGGCTCAGAAGGGAAAGAGCGACAAGGGGATTTTGGAGAGTACGTTTTTCTGAAATGGTTTTTGGGGGCATGTTGCATTTAGGAAGCCCTTATGGTGCCAGAACAGCAAAAAACCCTCACATGGCATACCATTTTGGAAACTAGACCCCTTGAGGTACGTAACAAGGAATAAAGTGAGCCTTAATACCCCACAGGTGTTTCACGACTTTTGCATATGTAAAAAAAAAAATTTTTTTTTCACTAAAATGTGTGTTTCCCCCCAAATTTCACATTTTTCCAAGGGTTAATAGCAGGAAATACCCCCCAATATTTGTAACCCCTTCTCTTCTGAGTATGGAGGTACCCCATAAGTTGACCTGAAGTGCACTATGGGTGAACTACAATGCTCAGAAGAGAAGGAGTCATATTTGGCTTTTTGAGAGCAAATTTTGCTCGGGGGGCATGTTGCATTTAGAAAGCCCCTATGGTGCCAGAACAGCAAAAAATACCCACATGGCATACCATTTTGGAAACTAGACCCCTTGAGGAATGTAATAAGGAATAAAGTGAGCCTTAATACCCCACAGGTGTTTCATGACTTTTGCATATGTAAAAAAAAAAAAAAAAATTTCCACTAAAATGTGTGTTTCCCCCCCTAATTTCACCTTTTTGCAAGGGTTAATAGCAGAAAATACTCCCCAAAATTTGTAACCCCATCTCTTCTGAGTATGTAGGTACCCCATAAGTTGACCTGAAGTGCACTATGGGCGAACTACAATGCTCAGAAGAGAAGGAGTCATATTTGGCTTTTTGAGAGCAAATTTTGCTCGGGGAGCATGTCGCATTTAGGAAGCCCCTAAGGTGCCAGAACAGCAAAAAAAAACACACATGGCATACCATTTTGGAAACTAGACCCCTTGAGGAACGTAACAAGGGGTACAGTGAGCATTTACCCCCCACTGGTGTCTGACAGATCTTTGGAACAGTGGGCTGTACAAGTTTTCATTTTCATGGACCACTGTTCCAAAGATCCGTCAGACACCTGTGGGGTGTAAATTCTCACTGCACCCCTCATTACATTCCGTGAGGGGTGTCGTTTCCGAAATGGGGTCACATGTGGGGTTTTGTTTTTTTTGCGTTTGTCAAAACCGCTGTAACAATCAGCCACCCCTGTGCAAATCACCTCAAATGTACATGGTGCACTCTCCCTTCTGGGCCTTGTTGTGCGCCCCCAGAGCACTTTGCGCTCACATATGGGGTATCTCTGTAGTCGGGAGAAATTGCGTTACAAATTTTGGGGGGCTTTTTTCCCTTTTACCTCTTGTGAAAATTTAAAGTATAGGGCAACATCAGCATGTTAGTGTAAAAATAAAAAATGTTTACACTAACATTCTGGTGTAGACCCCAACATTTCCTTTTCATGAAGGGTTAAAGAAGAAAAAGCCCCCCAAACCTTGTAACGCAATTTCTCCCGAGTACAGCGATACCCCATATGTCGCCCTAAACTGTTGCCCTGAAATACGACAGGGCTCCAAAGTGAGAGCGCCATGTGCATTTGAGGCCTAAATTAGGGATTTGCATAGGGGTGGACATAGGGGTATTCTACGCCAGTGATTCCCAAACAGGGTGCCTCCAGCTGTTGCAAAACTCCCAGCATGCCTGGACAGTCAACGGCTGTCCGACAATACTGGGAGTTGTTGTTTTTCAACAGCTGGAGGCTCTGCTTTGGAAACAGTGGTGTACCGGACGTTCTTATTGGGGGAGGGGGGCTGTGTAAGGGTATGTGTATATGTAGTGTTTTTAACTTTTTATTTTATTTTGTGTTAGTGTAGTGTAGTGTTTTTAGGGTACAGTCACATGGGCGGGGGATTACAGCGAGTTTCCCAGCGCAAAATTTGCTGCATCTCAAGATGCGAGAAACCCACTGTAAAAGCCTCGCCCATGTGAATGTACCCTGTACATTCACGGGGGTGGCGGGGCGGGGGGGGCTTGCATCAGCTGTTGCAAAACCACAACTCCCAGCATGCATGGTCTGTTAGTGCATGCTGGGAGTCATAGTTTTGCAACAGCTGGAGGCACACAGGTTAGGAAACACTGAGTTAGAAACAGACAATGTTTCCCAACCAGTGTGTCTCCAGTTGTTGCAAAACTACAACTCCCAGCATGCCCAGACAGCTGAAGGGCATGCTGGGAGTTGTAGTACGGCAACATCTGAAGGGCCAGATGTTGCTGAACTAAAACTCCCAGCATGCCTGGACAGTCAGTGCATACTGGGAGTTGTAGTTTTGCAACAGCTGGAAGAGCACAGATTGGAGACCATTATACAATGGTCTCCAAACTGGGGCCCTCCAGATGTTGCAAAACTACAACTCCCAGCATGCATGGTCTTTTAGTGCATGCTGGGAGTTATAGTTTTGCAACAGCTGGAGGCACACAGGTTAGGAAACACTGAGTTAGAAACAATGTTTCCCAACCAGTGTGTCTCCAGCTGTTGCAAAACTACAACTCCCAGCATGCCCAGACAGCTGAAGGGCATGCTGGGAGTTGTAGTTCGGCAACATCTGAAGGGCCAGATGTTGCTTAACTAAAACTCCCAGCATGCCTGGACAGTCAGTGCATGCTGGGAGTTGTAGTTTTGCAACAGCTGGAAGAGCACAGATTGGAGACCATTATACAATGGTCTCCAAACTGAGGCCCTCCAGATGTTGCAAAACTACAACTCCCAGCATGCCCAGACAGCCAAAGGCTGTCTAGGCATGCTGGGAGTTGTAGTTTTCAGACTCCTAGAAGCAGCAGTGAAGATCTTCACTGCTGCCTCTGAGGACCATATACTCACCCGTCGCTGCTCGTCCACGTGGCCGGTCCCGCGCTGCTCCTCGGTCCCGCCGCTGGATCAGGTAAGTCCGCCGGTCCCCACGTGTTCCCCCCCGAATGCCGCAGGTCCCCGCAGCCATCGTCCCCCGTTCTGCCCGACTTCCAGGGGCGGGCAGTGCGGGGGATCTGAACTTTCACCCCAGATCACTGTGATTGGTCCACAGGGACCAATCACAGTGATCGCTGACCAGGACCATCAATTGATGGTCCTGGGGGTGAAGTAGAAGTTGTCCCCTGCTGGAAACAGCGGGACTTCTGCCAGTTAACCCGTGCGATGCTGCGCATCGCCGGGTTAACTGCATGTCATTTATAAACGCCGGGATGCGCGAACGCACTGCACAACCCGGCGTTTATATATGACATTCTGCGGGAAGGGGTTAAAAAGAGGAAAGCGTGAAAACTATCCAATACAAATAGGTCATACAAACCTGACAATTTCAGTGGGATCAGCCGAATATGTTACTGTATGTGAATAGGGGACTGCTACCTGTCCTCTGATAACTGGGGAAAGAGACATACAAAACCAAAAAAGACAGGACAACACAATCCACAGTAAGGCTTGATTTACAGCATGTTTTTGCAATACAGATCCCATTATCAAGTTTTTGATAAAAAACGGATTCCTCAAAACCTGACTAAACTGTATCTAAATGTATATGGTTTGAAAAATTATGTCCGGTTGCATCCGTTTTTAAATGTGCACTGTCATGAAATAAAAAAATTGATATGTTGTAGTACTTAAGTATTACAACATATCTCTAATATACTTTAATTAAAAAAAGTGATTTTAAAACAGTTTAAAATCACTTTTAAATTCGGCCACTAGGGGTCGCCCTCCTAGTGGCCCAATGCATTCGGCAGTGACATCACTAATGAATTTCGACTCGTCGAAGCCTGGCAACGAGTCAGAATTCATTCACTGCGGTGCTCGCTCCCGCCTGTCAATCAGACAGGCAGGAGCGAGCGCTTTGATGGAAGAGGACGTGCGTAGGCTCCCTGGCCTCGCACGCCGGCCCCGGCTCCCGGCGACAGGTAAAATTCTCAATGTGACTGTTTTCAATGCTTATGCTTTTGCGGGGGGAGGGGAGGAGTGGTAGTGGGTTGAGCGGCACAGCGGGGCCAGGGGGGGTTGCGTGCTATACAGTATGCCTCCAGTTGTTTCCCCACTACAACTCCCAGCATGCCCTGACAGCCAATAGATGTCAGGGCAAGCTGGGAGTTGTAGTGGGGAAACCGCTGGAGGGACACTGAAGAGGTGAACTAAGGGGGGATGGGGAGGGAGTTGAGCGGCGCGACGGGGTCGGGGGGGGGGGGGTTTGCGGGCTGCGCGGCGGGAAGCGGGATGTGCGGCCATCACGGTGTTCACCTATACAGTATGCCTCCAGTTGTTTCCCCACTACAACTCCCAGCATGTCCTGACAGCCAATAGATGTCAGGGCAGGTTGGGAGTTGCAGTGGGGAAACAGCTGGAACTCCCAACGGGTGGAAGTGTCGGCCCCAGCAGGCATCAGTGACATGGTGCCTGCTGGGGAAGTCTGCCTGATAGTGAGCACACTACCAGGCAGACAAAAAGGCATTTTAAATATCTAAAAAAATAGATGGGTAATAGGCAGGGACAGAAAAAAAAAAAGTGATGGTGGGAGCTACCCTTTAAGTTTTCATTCCATTATTAATAAAGTTTCTCTTGTTTGATTGAAATTCCAAGAAAAAAACTGTGCAAAGTCAAAAACCATATGGTGAAAACCAGATGGAACCATATGCACATATGGTTCTGTACGGTTCCCATTGACTCCCATGTTAAAATAAAAGTATACGTTTCAATATGATTTTTTTACCCGGACCAAAAACCGTGGTAGGCTATGGTTTTGGGTACGGGGAATAAACTGACAAAATTGTACAGGGTACATCTTTTGGCATACGGTTTTCAATGAAGAGTCAATGCATACGGTTTTCAATATGGTTTTCAAATTTAAAACGTATATGGTAACTGTATTGCAAAAACGTGGTGTGAACCCAGCCTAACACTGAAACTTATGCTAACTTTACCAAACACAGACAGGACTGGGAAGAGATCCTGTCTTAACAACATCAATGGCACTGGTACCATGGATCCAGTAAATAATCATATGGCATTTTTTTTTTTTTCAGAGTTTTGTACATAGGGACAGATTCATTAAAAATTTACATTTGTAACCCACTGTTCATTTGAAAGATTGCCCTAAATACAAGTGGATATGCACCAACCAGAGTATGTCCCACATTAGTGTTAAAGGAGTACTCCGCTGCCTGACATCTTATCCGCATCTAAAGGATAGGGGATAAGATGTCTGATGGCGGAGGTCCTGCTGCTGGGGCCCTCGCAATCTCCCGCAGTTCCCGGCATTCTAAACAAACGCGGGGTTCCTGCTGCAGTGGTCGTGACCTCATGGCAACGCCCCCACTTGTGATCACGCCACGCCCCGTAGATTCATGTCTATAGGAGGAGGCGTGTCTGTTCAGAATGCTGGAGCACCGGAGTACCCTTTAAATAAGATATGCAGCTTAACTACTCTCCTGATGTGTCATAGATTCACATAAGATGCTCATCCTGGTGAAGGCTGCATTTTGAGATCACCATTGACTTAGTAATAAAAGGCCCTATAGAACTTAAAATTAAAGGTACTTCTCAGTGACTCCAGTTACTAGGTTTCATACATTTACACTAGAAGGGCCAGTGAGGTGCAGTAAAATGTTTGCAGTGAGGCAACTTTCCAGAGACCCCAGTGATTCCCCTATGAGGGAAAAATAAGCAGATGACTTATGCCAGTCATAAGCATTCCCAACACATCAAAGTTCCTACGGATGTAGAGATGTAGCTCAGCTCGTCTCCCTATAAGAGTAACATTGACAAATGCTGTTTATGTTGATAATGCCATATTATTACTGCAACTCAGGTGACAATGTGTTGCCCTCCACATAGCATATTTGTACCTTACTACTTTGTCTTGTGGAGGGTTTATATAGGGAAGTTAAAGGAAACATCCTCTTGTACTGTTCATCTACTTTACAGTTTTGTTCTTCAAACCATTACCTGCTCTTGTCCTTAGTCCAGTTATATAATTGGCTCCAAGTTATAGTTTACTTATACATTTCAAAGCAGGGAACCCTGGAACAAATAAGAAATGTAAAGGTCACAGTGGGTGAACACAATCTATTTGGTCACTTTTGCTTTTGTCACATCTATTTTAAACATGTCAAAACCCATAGGGAGGCCCAGATAATACTTGACAGCATAACACACAGCTGACACAAAAGCTCAAGTCTTCTTTCCACCTGGATGAATGGAATATAATTCCATATCTTTGTTAAATGTATTGATTGCATATTGTAATACATTGTGACTGGACTTGTAAAGGCCCCTTCACTTGTATAATGCATTACTACTTCTATTGTGTGAGCACAATCCAGGATGGGCCTGGGGTAATACTTTTTTTTATGGTAGTACAATTTGGTGTGTCCCTTCTGTAGTTCTGGATTCTCTATTTCACTGGATTCCCTTTCATACATGCTATGGGATTCTATAGAAACTGATAATATAAGCTAAAAGTCGCACTTATCTTCTTTAATTTTATGATTTGAACCTTTCAACCTGCTCATTTTCTTTTATTTTCTCCTGTTAATAATTGTAAGCATAGAGTTTTGACTGAAGAAAAGACACCACATAAATCCATCCCTGAAAATAATCTAAGAATATATATTCTCCCAGATGAAATAACTTCATTGTAGGTTCTGCAATAACTCATTTGATTAATTTTCTGGCTCCATAACGCTAGTTCTGTCATTTTCTTTTTCCGACAATTTAGGCTTTTCTTGACAAGACAACCCTCTGACTAGAGCATCCTATATGTGGCTCAGTGTTAGATCTTTTAGTCATATAGTGCAATACCTTTCTATTTTTCTACAGGCCTTTTTACACAAGCCAGTTATTGGGTGAATAAATATTCCTAGGAATGCTATTTCTGATCATCAGACCATGTGAAAAGGCAAGCAATCTACCGACATATGAGATATACTCATTCATTGGCTGCTCCTTCTATGGAAACATATGACCGATGTGGCCGATAATGATGAATTTAAAGGGCTGCAAGAATAATCCAGCAGTTGTTTGTGCACCCCTGCAGAATGGTTGATGGAGCCTCATGAAGACTCCGCAAATGTGCAACAACCACCAAGATAGGTGCTTGTTTCCTGCAGCCTGTAGGCCCATCTAAAATGAGGCCTAAGCCAGGTATTACCTAAATAAATTCACTTGAATCAAAATACAATCAAGACTATGACCATATGCCAAGCCGCACATTAAAAGGCCTTGTTTGGCAATATGCCCTAAAACATAGCATGTGAATTCAAGGGGTAAAGCACAAGCAGACAAATCACTACAGCAGCAACTTTTCAGCCAAGTTACGGGTCATTTCACTGGGAAGTGTCAATATGGCAGAATTTGTGCAGACGTAAAGAAAAAAAGTGCTGAAAGAGTAAATCCTGCAATCTGAGGAAGGGAGTTTTACCTCCCGAAAGGCTTCATTGCTGTTTTATTATTTTATTTGTATCAATTAACAATTGATACTGCATATCCTGACATCTTCTGAGGATTTATACAAGATCAGCACCTCTTCCAGCACTCGCTTTATTCTTTTCTTCTGCACAAATTCAGTACGCGTTACTTGCTGGAGATACCAGAAAAGTGACTGTTGGCCTGCAACTCTACTAACCTAACCCTACCCCTGGATATGGGGTAATTTGCACAACCTCAAGTGTCATAAAAGATGAGAGTCCATCTGCTTTTGGGGGCTTACGGACAAGGGCTTTAATACCTTTGCACACGGAATTATACAAGGCGCCATCCTCCTCTTTTTTTTTTTTTTACTCTTTGTATTTCT
The DNA here is from genome assembly GCF_029499605.1 of Hyla sarda. Classification (NCBI taxonomy): domain Eukaryota; kingdom Metazoa; phylum Chordata; class Amphibia; order Anura; family Hylidae; genus Hyla; species Hyla sarda. The sequence continues at coordinate 158,336,540 of NC_079189.1, forward strand.
GTAATATGGCAGAATAACTGGGGGATGAGGCATTAATATGATGCTTCAAAATCCTGTATTGAAATAATCTTTCAGTAGGATTCTTTACCCACTGATGGGGCAAGGCCCTTAGTATAATTTTACAACAGAGAAGGCGTTGCTCACAAACTGAAGAAAAGTTGCACAGTTTCCTTTCTTGAAGAAGTTTTTCTTCTCCTCTGGTCTGACTCCAGGCAACAGTCATTGACTGTTACTACACAATCTGGGCTGGCACTTGGACCACTGCTCAGGGCTTACACTGTTCTGTCCTTCCACAGTCTGCCACTTTTTTACTGGTTAGTTGCCCACATCATACCCACACTTCTGCTGGGCCTCTCTATGTCTGTCTGTGCCCTTTACCCGGACCTTACTTTCACTTGAACGCACATAAAACACTTTCTACTTGTTTCTCCATACATGCACATCACATGTTCTATACTCTAAACAAAGTACCCTAACACTGCTACCTTTCCAAATTGGTCCCATGTCATCAAGAGTCACCTGACCCCCAAGTGGTATATGGGCACTGCACTACCTAACAGGGGCAGTGATGTGATATCTCAAGTGGGAACCTCTTGAGAGGGAACATTCCTGGCCATGTCAACACATACACACCTGGGCATCTCTGAAATACAATAACCATCATACAAAGTGCATGCAAACATTATACACAAATAGCATGAAGATCTTGAACATGAAAACTGTCAGAATGTTCACTTTAAGCCCATAAGAAACGCAATAACAGACAATACAGCTATACAAAAAAAAAGTTGCTGCCAACTGTTCCCAAAGGGCATATCTCCTCCACTCCTTACAGTAACATTACAGGTGGAAAATTATTGAAATGTGAATTGGAGTTTATGAAATAATTCTTTTTTTCTATACAGACACCCAGTGTTTTTTTATCCAGTTCTTTCAATGGATCTCCATACAGATCTTTAAAAAGCATCCCACTAATATCCTGGTTCCTAAAAAGAAGAAGTCGAATGGAAACCTGTTGTACTGCACCAACATCTTGTACTTGTACACACTGTACTGTCACTAGCAACTGTCTATGGTACTTCATATATTGCTAAGCATTTGCACCTACAGTTTTTATTTTCCATAGATATGAATCAATGCACATATGGAATAAATGTTTCTATAACTGTATGCTTAAAACAAAAGAGCATCCATATTAATAAGAGATAAATATTGGAGGCGAGGCAAGTGGATGGTCTCACTCCCAATGCGAGCACTCCATCACTCAGCGAGCTCACATCCAATTACAGGTTGATAATTAGGGCACTGGGTGTAATTAAGCGCTCCTCCATGTAGAATGATGCAGAAAGCGATGTAGTGCAATTCACTAAAATCCCAGCATGATTTGTGCCTCCATAGGGAACACCATGGTGAAGACTGATGTATGGCCAAGAAACATGATCCTGAAAGATAACTGTTTTATATGGTGATAGATCTGAAATAGCAGCATCTAGACAAATGAAATGGGTGTTGCAAAATGTTCCCCACTGAGTAAGTTTGCCTTTTTTTGCTTTTTTTTCTACCTTGTTTCAGGTCACAAATTTAACACGCCATACTTCCTCTGTGTGAGAAAAAAAATCAATTCCCCAAGGAAATCTAACAGTAATCTAGCCATTGTATAGAAAAATGCAAGTGCTGTGTTCCATTGTTATAGAAATTGTTTGCGCACAGTCTCTGTGTGAATTTTCCAGTCCTCTAGCTGCCATTTAGTGACACAGTTTTGGAGCTGTCTGTGCATTTATTCTGAACACATGGATAGCTTGTACCAGATGACACAGAGTTTACTACACCCAAGCATACAGGGGAATAAGACATTAATTAAGATACTTTATATAGGGCGGTCGGAGCGGTCTGGTCTGGAAAACAAAAGGCTAAGGATGAATCATTTGTGGGGGGTTCCAGAAAATAAAGGTATTAATGGTCTGGATTTACTGTCCTTAACACATAGAGAGGACATCTCTTTTATATTAGAGTGTCAGTGTTCAAGACTTGCCCAAGGGAAAAGACCAAAGACTGAGCTAAGGTGTACTTGAGAGCATATCAAATGGAATGTCTCATCTATACACATCATAATCGACCGTCCCTGTGTTTGAAATGGACACACAATAAAACATGAGACAATACATCTATCTATCTATAACCGCGTGCTGCAGCTTTCTCTTATGTTTGCTGTATATCCTGGTCTTGACTCTGGAGCTGGAACTGCGTGCACACACCGCATTGCTGCAAATTGCTGTGCTGCTCTCTTTTCTTCTACATATCTATCTATCTATCTATCTATCTATTTATCCATCCATATATCCTTTTGTTCTGATGTAGGATGATAGGTACTCTATAACACCCCTGTCAATGTCCAGGCTTTTGCAGTAAGGTATAGAAAACTACCGTAGATATCACATTAACACAAATCAGGCACTGTTCTAATTTTTTATATGGACCAATATAATAATGAGAACAGCATAGTGAAATTTTATATATGGACCAATATAATAATGAGAACAACATAATGAAATTCTGCATATTGTCTTGCAGTGTTGTATATCGAGAGCAGAAGCATGCTCTCATAGCGCCTGTGGCAGGGGTATAAGAATGTACTCTATCCCCTTCAGAGTTCAGTATGATGGCTGCTAGAAGGACGGTCATTCATTTAATTGGTACCTGTTACCCTCCTTTCCTAAGAAGCATTTCCTCATATAAATATCTATTTCACCCCATTCTTGCTTTCTTAAATCAGCAACTTCCCATTACCTGGTACCACTTACAAAAGTTTTTTTTCCCTATTTACTGTATGGTTGGTTCCTGGCCATGCTGGTTTGGGTGCCACAGACTGCATGAATGGTCTGTTCCGGAGGATAGAAAAGGGTTAACAGCCAACAAGGAGATGGAGGGTCGTGTGTACTGCTCATTGAGTACTGCGCTGTGAGGAGATGGAGTTGGTCCGTACTATTCAGGGGTGGCCAGCCCAACCAGAGTCTATTTATCCCAACCCTCTTTTCCTGTTTCTGCTGTTCAACTCAAAGGTATGGTACAGGACACATCTGCCCCACCTGTCCTTGTCTTCTTTTTAGTTGTTATTGTTGTTATTTGCACAAAGTGTATAGGAAAGAAGTGGCGAAAGCTGGACTTGCCCTTCGAGAAGTCCAGTGGCTGACACAGACCTTGTCCACCTTAGTTGTTGATCCACAGTTAAGCTATGGTTATTCAAGTTGTATCAAATCCTATATTGTTAATAAAAGATGTGACCTACCCCCACGTCCAGCAAGGGTTACACAGTTGTCATTGTATTTATTTGTGGGTGTTGGGAGGGCTCTGCTTTTTTGTCACTTAGGTAAGGGGTGAGTTTCATGCAGTCTTCCAGGACCTACAGCCTTATGAGTCTCTTGATCAAAGTGTCCTGTTGGTTGTAGATTAAATGCAGAACATTATGTAATGCATTAATCCCACCCCAAATGCTCTTTGGTCAACTACCTGCTCCAATTGTTTCCCATCCCAACCCCCAGCCATGACGGTATGTATTGAATACATATAGTAAACTGTTTGCTGTAGTGAGAGGTTGTTTATCTCTGTCAAAGTCAAGTTTTTGTTTTAAAGATTATGGGGGTTATTTATCAATAATGGTCTAGATCATTTTTGTTGTTTGTCTAGATGTGTTTTTTTGGGTGATGCTGCTCTAAATTTATCATATTGTCGCAGTGACCATGATGAATTTCTCGCAGATCTGCACCCAGATCATTATCTACCGCCACTTTCAGATCACATCTACCCTGCTTCTGAGGAGCTTGTTTTTCTATGTGTTTGGCTTTATTTGTATTAGTTTTAATTTTAAGGCAAATTGTTTCTAAAAGAAGGTCTGCAAAGAGAGTCTCTCGTTTGAATAGTGGTTTACCATGCTGCAGGCCAGGAAAAAAAAAATTATTGTTCGAGAGACAGAGGTTTTAGTTGTACAGATATTTTTTTCCTTATCTTTCACTTTTATTTATTTTGTTATCATCACTTTGTTGGATATTTTTTAAACTTGGGCACATCAAATTATTCAATTTTGGACATTGCTAAGAATCTTATTGTGTCTTATGTCCTTACCATTCCTTTTTTGTACATTAAAAAAATATATCTGATTGTTTCATATGGACTTTCCATTTTTTTAATAAAGTTTTTATCTTTAAACGTTCTTATTCTCTACCTTATTCTCCACCCCTATATATTTTGTCTTAACAACTAGCAATGCCCTAAAAAAGTGAAGGCCACATCTGCATTACATATCTCTTTTAAATGGCTTTCTTGCCATTAGCAGCTCCAAATTATGTTACTCCCTAGAAATTCTGTTATTCCCTAGAAAGACTAGGAAGAGTGTATCATTACTAGAATCTGGTACTGATTTTAATCATATAACAGATGATAGCAATACCATTTGATCCTAGTTTTATTATACATTTTCCTTTTTAATACCTAACATTACCTGCCTTACAAAAGGTTGAGAAGCTATTCTTTATCTTTCCCAGTTAGCCTGCAGAAGCTATAAGCTAAGTATAGTCTGCTGTATAGACTGCAGAAGCTGTTAGCAGAGTATAGACTTCTCTATAGACTGCAGAAGCTGTCAGCAGAGTATATATATCTTGCAGAAGCTGTCAGCAGAGTATATATATTGCAGAAGCTGTATGCAGAGTATAGACTGCTGTATAGACTGCAGAAGCTGTCAGCAGAGTATAGACTGCTGTATAGACTGCAAAAGCTGTTAGCAGAGTATATATATTGCTGAAGCTGTCAGCAGAGTATAGACTGCTGTATAGACTGCAGAAACTGTCAGCAGAATATAGACTGCTGTATAGACTGCAGAAGCTGTTAGCAGAGTATAGACTGCTCTATAGACTGCAGAAGCTGTCAGCAGAGTATATATATCTTGCAGAAGCTGTCAGCAGAGTATATATATTGCAGAAGCTATAAGCTAAGTATAGTCTGCTGTATAGACTGGAGAAGCTGTTAGCAGAGTATAGACTGCTGTATAGACTGCAGAAGCTGTCAGCAGAGTATAGACTGCTGTATAGACTGCAAAAGCTGTTAGCAGAGTATATATTGCAGAAGCTGCCAGCAGAGTATAGACTGCTGTATAGACTGCAGAAACTGTCAGCAGAGTATAGACTGCTGTATAGACTGCAGAAGCTGTTAGCAGAGTATATATGTTACAAACAACAACAAAAAACGTGGTCTCAAATGGCTGGAGGTGCTCAACCCCAAATGCAGTTGTGCATATATACTAGGGGAGCAGATCCTGCCCTTGTAGTCCGTTGCTAGGGGCGATCCCCAGCATAAAAATGCATACAATGGAGGATGCCTGCAGCGGACTACAAGTGCCACAATAGAATCCTACACCAAATAAACGGTGTGGATGTGTAACAATTAGAATAATACAATGCAGAAATGTAGGTGCACTACTGTGGTAGATGTATACAATGACATTGGCTAATCCCTCAACACTGATGTTAAAATTGAGACATTCGCCAGTGTATCCTTACATGAAGGAGACACCAGAGCCCGCACAACAACGCCAAGGTTCCTCATATGGCACGGGACCTAACGCTAACCTACCTGTGCGTAATAAGCAAAAACCAGGGGCCAGTGGGCAATTACAGCAGCACTAGGTCGACATGCAGCCTGCTCCCAGTTCCCTCCAGCGTGACTAAGCACACATACAATGGAAGGGGGGAGAGAGGCTACAAGCCACACCCAAGTTGGCTGATATAGGTGCATGGCCTCACCGGTGCAACCCTAATGCTGCCTGGAAAATGTTCAAGGCGCATTAACATATGGAGTCTACTCACCTCCACGTATAAATTTACAAACAACAACAAAAAACGTGGTCTCAAATGGCTGGAGGTTCTCAACCCCAAATGCAGTTGTGCATATATACTGGGGGAGCAGATCCTGCCCTTGTAGTCCGTTGCTAGGGGCGATCCCCAGCATAAAAATGCAAACAATGGAGGATGCCTGCAGCGGACTACAAGTGCCACAATAGAATCCTACACCAGATAAACGGTGTGGATGTGTAACAGGTAGGTTAGCGTTAGGTCCCGTGCCATCTGAGAAACCTTGGCGTTGGTGTGCGGGCTCTGGTGTGTCCTTCATATAAGGATACACTGGCGAATGTCTCAATTTTAACATCAGTGTTGAGGGATTAGCCAATGTCATTGTATACATCTACCACAGTAGTGCACCTACATTTCTGCATTGTATTAGAGTATATATGTTGCAGAAGCTGTCAGCAGAGTATAGACTGCTGTATAGACTGCAGAAGCTGTCAGCAGAGTATAGACTGCTATATAGACTGCAGAAGATGTCAGTATAAACTGCAATAATGACAACTGCGGTGCAGACACAGACTGCTTATCATTTGAAATCAGAACTGGTCTCTGCGAACAGCTCCTTCATTGAAATGCCCTGTAACAGTGCAGATCCTGTGAATTCAGTGCTAGGAACCATCTGTTCTTTTTTAGCATGCAGGACTGGGTATGGAAAAAGCAGGATTTTGGTTTCTATGTTACACTTTTCAGGAAAAAGGATTTTTTTTTATTAGGGATCCTATAGGACTTATGTATGCAGTAGTCCTGTACATTTCACATTCCAGCAGATACAAAACTGTTATACTTAGTGTGCTTTCTGACAGCTTGAGAAGCACAGCTTGGGGTGCACTGTCCTCATGATCAATTACAACGGGAAACTCAGCTTTTTCCCATGAATTTTCATTTAATAAAAAGGATTTATTTCTACCTACAACATATATGGAAAAACCTATAGGTTTGGGAGTTTATTTGGGTCAGTGCTTTTTTAGATGCATTTATTCTGCAGTCACCCTCTCAAATAAGAACAGTGAATATTTTGCTGACAGCTGTAACCCGTAATAAACCTTACACGTACATAGACAAACTCACATGGTGAGATTTCAACCTGGACACGTTTGCTTATTCTTAGCTCATCGATCTTGCTTGTTCCTCTCTGGGCCTATTATCAGGATCCCTAAGGAATTGCCAGCTGTATTATTCAAGTACATAAAGTCGTGTTCACATCGCATTTAGCGCCATTGTGTTAAATGATGTGTTAAATAGACTAATCATGAAAAGTTGGCTGTTTAGTAACTTTTGGGGAATGAGGGTGAATTCAGGTCTTGCTTTATTACTTATCGATATATATGAAAATATTCTACATCAAAGTATTTGAGCATAATTTAGGGTTAAAATTTTAGGGTTGCATTTTTCTTGCATTATAATAATAGAGTTGCTTTAACTGCAGTCCTATGTAAAAACAGAATATGAAGTCATAAAACTGTGATTTAGGTCTCATGCACAAGGCAATGCTTCTGTGTCTCTGAGATAATCCTCTCTGGAACAATATGCCATCTGAAAGAATAAGGCACAATTGTTTTCACACAATTCATTTTTGTTCATTTTTATAAATTCCAATTTCACTTTTTTTTTATCCCATATATCTGAAAAAACAAACAAACAAAAAAGAAACAAAAAAACAAACAAACAGCCACATCATGGGAGGTTAAAAGCATACAATGGTGTGTTAGTGCCACTTAGACTTCTATGGCTTTCCTATTAGGCTATGTTCACACAAAGTGCTGTTTATTAAGCCAAAAAAAAAACTGCCACTGTTTTATGACTCAAAAAAATAAATAAATAAAATAAAAAACACCCAAAATCTAAAACAGCTTGTAATACCTATTCAGTATAATTTTACAGATGTAATGTTATGGTAATAAAATATAAGTGCATCTGTAAACTGGAAAACGACCACCAAACGGCCAATATATGAGAAAGTATAGTAGCCATAGCTTCAGTTATTCACATTGGGGGAGATTTATCAAAACCTGTGCAGAGGAACAGTTGCCCAGTTGCCCATAGCAACCAATCAGCACACTGCTTTCCTTATTAACAAGGCCTCTGCAAAATGAAAGAAGCAATCTGATTGGTTGCTATGGGCAACTGGGCAACTTTTCCTCTGCACAGGTTTTGATAAATCTCCCCCATTGTGTTCCTTTTCTTCAGAAAAATGCTTGTTTATTGCAGCTTTGAGGTATCAAAGATACAGGGGGAGATTTATCAAAATTTGTTGAAAGGAAAAGTTGCCCATAGCAACCAATCAGATTGCTTCTTTCATTTTTAACAAGGCCTCTGCGAAATGAAAGAAGCGATCTGATTGGTCGCTATGGGCAACTTTTCCTTTGCACAGGTTTTGATAAATCTCTCCCCACAGCGTGCACAATTAAAGGTATGACTGGTATAATTTCTCTAAGAACGGTACAAGCTCATTCACATTACGGAATCCATCTCTAGCAGGAACTGCTTGGTAATGTGCCGTCACCATAGAAAGCAATGCATTTTGCATTCCGCCAAAAGAATGAACATGTACATTTTTTTCTGCGGAGTCTGTTGTCCGGAGTTTCTGCTGCAGAACATCATTGGTTTAACTAAATAACTAAATAACTAAATAACCCTAATTCTGATAATATTTCTGGGTACTGTAGTCCCCCCATTCCCCGTATTGCTCTGGTTGCCCGCCTTTGAACCCTCTCCAGCTCCACTATATCTTTCTTGTACACTGGTGCCCAGTGCTGTACACAGTATTCATTGTGTGGTCTGACTAGTGATTTGTACAGTGGTAGCATTATTTTGTCGTGGGCATCTATGCCCCTATTAATGAACCCCATGATTTTATTTGCCTTGACAGCACCTGCCCGACACTGGTCACTACAGCAAAATTTACTGTTAACTAAGACTCCTAAGTCGTTTTCCTGTCAGTCATCCCAATGTGCATTACCTTACATTTATCAGTGTTGAACCTCATGTGCCACTTCCCAGCCCAAACCTCCAACCTATCCAGATCCATTTGTAACAGTGCACTGTCCTCTATAGTGTTTACCGCTTTACAGAGTTTAGTATCATCTGCAAAGATTGCTACTTTACTATTCAACCCCTCTACAAGGTCATTAATGCATATATTAAATAGAATAGGACCCAAGACTGACCCCTGTGGTACCCCACTAGTAACAGTCACCCAATCAGAATAAGTACCATTAATAAGCACCCTCTGTTTCCTATCACTGAGCAAGTTACTTAACCACTTGCACACATTTTCCACCAACCCCATCCTTCTCATTTTATTCACCAATCTTTTATGTGACATCATATCAAATGCTTTGGAAAGATCCAGATATACGACATCCAGCGATTCCCTCTGGTCCAGTCTGGAGCTCACTTCCTCATAAAAGCTGATCAGGTTAATTTGACAGGACTGATCCCTCATAAAGCCATGCTGAAATGGGGTCATACATTTATTTTTATCAAGATACTCCAAAATAACATCTCTTTGAAAACCCTCAAACAATTTACATACAACGGAGGTTAAACTAACAGGTCGATAATTCCCGGGCTCACCTTTTCACCCCTTTTTAAATATAGGCACCACTTTTGCCATGCGCCAGTCCTGTGGAACCTTCCATGTCACTATACAGGATGGGCCATTTATATGGATACACCTTAATAAAATGGGAATGGTTGTGATATTAACTTCCTGTTTGTGGCACATTAGTATATGTGAGGGGGTAAACTTTTCAAGATGGGTGGTGACCATGGCGGCCATTTTGAAGTCGGACATTTTTTCAATGTGACACATCAAACTTATTGGGGATTTCACAAGAAAAACAATGATGTGCTTGGTTTTAACGTAACTTTATTCTTTCATGAGTTATTTACAAGTTTCTGACAACTTATAAAATGTGTTCAATGTGCTGCCCATTGTGTTGGATTGCCAATGCAACCCTCTTCTCCCACTCTTTACACACTGATAGCAACACCGCAGGAGAAATGCTAGAACAGGCTTCCAGTATCTCTAGTTTCAGGTGCTGCAGAATGGGCAAAACAAAAATTGGAACAGGACCCTCAGTTTACACAGACGATTTTGTTCAGTGATGAGGCAAACTTTTATGTGAATGGTGAAGTTAACAAACAAAACCACCGCTATTGATCTGACACTAACCCACATTGGATAGATCCCTCCAGGACTGTTGGAAAACAAAAATTTATGGTATGGTGTGGTATATGGGGTACAAAATAGTGGGGCCATTCTTCATCAATGGAAACCTCAAGGCCACTGGATATGCGAAATTGCTACACGATGATGTGTTTCCCTCTTTATGCACTGAAGCTGGCATGTTCCCTGAGTTTTTACAGCAAGATGGTGCACCACCACATTATGGGTTCCAGGTCCAAGCATTCCTAGATGAACAGTTTCCTGGAAAGTGGATTGGTCCTCGTGGGCCAGTTGAATGGCCCCCAATGTCTCCCGATCTGACCCCCTTAGACTTTTATCTTTGGAGTCATCTGAAGGCAATTGTCTATGCTGTAAAGATACTCCTGCGGTGTTGCTATCAGTGTGTGAAGAGTGAGAGAAGAGGGTTTCATGGACAATCCAACACAATGGGCAGCACATTGAACACATTTCAGAAACTTGTAACTAACTCATGAAAGAATAAAGTTATGTTGAAACCAAGCACATCATTGTTTTTCTTGTGAAATTCCCAATATGAATTGATGTGGCACATGACCCTCTTCCTATTGAAAAAACAAAAGTTGGATTCAAAATGGCCAACTTCAAAATGGCCACCATGGTCACCACCCATCTTGAAAAGTTTCCTCCCTCACATATACTAATGTGCCACAAACAGGAAGTTAATATCACCAACCATTCCCATTTTATTAAGGTGTATCCATATAAATGGCCCACCCTGTAGAGTCCCTGAATGTAAAAAATAGGGGTCTGTCTATTACATTACTTAATTCCTTTAGAACATGGGGGTGAATGCCATCTGGACCTGGCGATTTGTCTAATTAGATTTTTTGTATGCGACACTGTACTTCTTCCTGGGTTAGACAGGTGACCTGTGCTGGGGAGTTTACCTTATCTCGCTGTATTTCACTTGGCATTTCATTTTCCTCGGTGAATACAGTGGAGAAGAATTTGCTTAACCTGTTAACGACCATCGACGTCTATGCTCGTACATGTGCCGTAAACGGGTATGACGCGGGCTCCCGACTCGAGCCCACGTCATACCGGCCGGCCCACAGCTGATTCTTGTAGCTGGGGGCTGGCATTAATAGCTGACATGCGGCGATCGCCGCTGCCGGCTAGTAACCCTTTAGATCGTCACTGTCAAAGCTGACAGCGGCATCTAAAGGGGCCTTTATCCCATCCCTGGTGGTGTAGTGGGGTGGATCCCCCCCCCCGCAGTGTGATCGCTTTTCATACCATAAAAATAGAAATAAAAAGCGATCAAAAAGTCCGATCAAAACAAAAATGGTACCGATTAAAACTTCAGATCACCCCATAAGCAGAAAAATAAAAAGTTATAGGGGTCAGAAGAGGACAATTTTAAATGTATTAATTTTCGTGCATGTAGTTATGATTTTTTTCCAAAAGTACGACAAAATGAAACCTATATAAGTAGGGTATCATTTTAATTTTATAGACCTACAGAATAAAGAAAAAGTGTCATTTTCACCGAAAAATGTACTGCATAGAAACGGAAGCCCCCAAAATTTACAAAATGTTTTTAATTTTTTTTATTTTGTCGCACAATGATTTTTTTTCCCGTTTCGCTGTAGATTTTTGGATAAAATGACTGATGTCATTACAAAGTAGAAGGTGCAAAATTGAACAGGTTATGATTTTTAAAATGTAAGGAGGAAAAAACAAAAGTGCAAAAACAGAATAATGTTTGGTCCTTAAGGGGTTAATATATTTGCTTTTTCCTGATCCTCATTTAAAATTTCCTCCTCATCATTTTCTAAAAAGGGCCTACACTTTCATTTTTTGACCTTTTTGCTATTTATATAGTTAAATAACATTTTGGGGTTAGTTTTACTTTCTTTGGCAATGAGTATTTCTGTCTCTATATTTGCAACTTTTAGCTGTTTTTTTCTTACATAATTTACATTTTTCTCTATAGCTTTTTAATGCTTCTTCACTACCGTCCTGTTTTTGTAGTTTAAATGCTTTATTTTTGTCATTTATTGTCCCGTTAACATTTTTATTCATCCATATTGGTTTTCTTTTATTTCTGACGCTTTTATTCCCATAAGGTATATACCTCTCACAGTGAGAATTTAAGATATTCTTAAAAGTCCCCCATTTATAATCTTTATAATTGTGTTCAGTTTTCTTGTTTTTGAGGACATTATCCCATTTTATATTGTTAAGGGCTTCTCTGAATTGATCAAACTTTGCCTTCTTAAAGTTCATTGTTTTTGTGGCCCCTCAAAAGATTCCCTTATTGAAGAACATTTATAATGTATTATATTATGCTCACTATTTCCTAGGTGTCCTTCTACTTGCACATCAGTTACTCTATCAGGTCTGTTCATTTATATTAAGTCTAGTAGGGCGCCCCTTCTTGTCGGGCTCTGCACCATTTGGGACAGATAATTGTCTTTAGCTATAGTCAGAAACTTGTTTCCTTTATGAGATTCACCGGTCTCAGTCTCCCAGTTTATATCAGGACAGTTAAAGTCCCCCATTATTATCACCTCATTCTGATTTGCTGCCTTGTTTATTTGCCTCAGTAATTGATCTTCTGCCTCTTCCATTATGTTTGGTGGCTTATAGCAAACCCCTATCAGAATTTTTTTATTTTTATCTCCATATATTTCTACCCATAATGACTCCACATTATCGTTTCCCTCCTGTATATCCTCCCGTAGTGCGGCCTTCAGACTGGACTTTACATAAAGACAAACTCCTCCCCCTTTCTGTTTTGTCCTATCCTTCCTGAATAGATTATAACCCTGTATGTTGACTTCCCAGTCACAGCTATCGTCCAACCAAGTCTCTGTTATACCCACTATGTCATAATCCTCCTCAGACATCAACCACTCCAGTTCCTCTGTTTTATTGGACAGACTTCTGGCATTAGTCAACATGCAATTCAAAGGTGTATATTATTTCTTTCTATGAAGCCTATCCCTGTAAACTATTATAACCCCTCCCTCCGCTCCACCCCAGGTACATTAACCTTAAGGACCGAGTGCGTATCCATACGCCCGTGGGAAATCCGGTCCCCACCGCTAGCCGGTTGGGGACCGGAGCCGGATGCCTGCTGAAATCATTCAGCAGGCACCCCGGCACATCGCCCAGGGGGGTCCTGAGACCCCCCCATGTCAATTCAGACATGCGATTTTCTCCAATTCCAGGCTGATCGGGTCTCTGGTGACCCGATCACATGGAAAATAGGGCTGATCGGAGCTGTCAGCAACAGCCCCGATCAGCCTAAGGGATAGGAGTGAGGTCGCAGAGCTGCGATCTCCTCCTATCCCCTGCCATTAGTCAGAACGGAGTTCTGACCAATGGCAGCGCAAGACAGGGGGTTGCCACGGAAACCCCCTTGTTCTGCCCGCCCCTGGATGTCGAGTTGATCTGGGAAGAAGATGGAGGCCGTACCTGCAGGAGAAGATGCCTGGGGACCTGGGATCTTCGCTGGAGCCTGCTGGATCCTTGCTCAGGTAGGGAATCGACAGTGGGGGGGGGGGGGGGGGGAATTGATAGTGAAAGTAAAACGATCTTTACTGTGGCAACCACTAGGAAGGCAAAACTGCAACTCCCAGCATGCCCAGACAGCCAAAGGCTGTCTGGGCATGCTGGGAGTTGTACTTTTGCAACATCTGGAGGGTCACAGTTTGGAGACCACTGTTACAGTGGTGCCCAAACGGTAGCCCTCCAGATGTTGCCAAACTACAACTCTCAGCATGCCTCGACTGCCCAGGCATGCTGGGAGTTGTAGTTCTGTAACATCTGTCCCTTCAGATTTAGCAATTTTCATGACATTTTTGAAAATTGCTGCTCTACTTTGAAGCCCTCTAATTTTTTCAAAAAGTAAAAATATGTCCATTTTATGATGCCAACATAAAGTGGACATATTGTATTTGTGAAGAAAAATAAAATTTATTTGGAATATCCATTTTCCTTACAAGTAGAGAGCTTCAAATTTAGAAAAATGCAAAATTTTCAACATTTTCATGAAATTTTGGGATTTTTCACCAAAAAATTAGGCAATTAACGGCGAAAATTTACCACCAAAATAAAGTACAATATGTCACGAAAAAACTATCTCAGAATCAGAATATTCGGTAAAAGCGTTTTTGCGTTATTAATTCGTAAAGTGACGGTGGACAGAATTGCGAAAAAGGGCTCAGTCCTTAACCCCTTAAGGACCAATGACGTACCGGTACGTCATTGGTCCTGCTCTTCTGATATAACGCGGGGTTACACAGTAACCCCGCGTCATATCATGGCGGGCCCGGCGTCATAGTGAAGCCGGGACCCGCCTCTAATAGCGCGCAGCGCCGATCGCGGCGCCGCGCGCTATTAACCCTTTAGCCGCGCGCTCAAAGCTGAGCCGCGCGGCTAAAAGTGAAAGTGAAAGTTCCCGGCTAGCTCAGTCGGGCTGTTCGGGATAGCCGCGGCTAATCGCGGCATCCCGAACAGCTGACAGGACAGCGGGAGGGCCCCTTCCTGCCTCCTCGCTGTCCGATCGCCGAATGACTGCTCAGTGCCTGAGATCCAGGCATGAGCAGTCATGCGGCAGAATCGTTGATCACTGGTTTCTTATGAGAAACCAGTGATCAACATAGAAGATCAGTGTGTGCAGTGTTATAGGTCCCTATGGGACCTATAACACTGCAAAAAAAAAGTGAAAAAAAAAAGTGAATAAAGATCATTTAACTCCTCCCCTATTAAAAGTTTGAATCACCCCCCTTTTCCAATAAAAAAAAAAACACAGTGTAAATAAAAATAAAAATAAACATATGTGGTATCACCGCGTGTGGAAATGTCCGAATTATAAAAATATATCATTAATTAAACCGCTCGGTCAATGGCGTGCGCGCAAAAAAATGCCAAAGTCCAAAATAGTGCATTTTTGGTCACTTTTTATATCATTTAAAAATGAATAAAAAGTGATCAATAAGTCCTATCAATGCAAAAATGGTACCGTTAAAAACTTCAGATCACGGCGCAAAAAATGAGCCCTCATACCGCCCCATACACGGATAAATAAAAAAGTTATAGGGGTCAGAAGATGACAATTTTAAACGTATTAATTTTCCTGCATGTAGTTATGATTTTTTCCAAAAGTCCGACAAAATCAAACCTATATAAGTAGGGTATCATTTTAATCGTATGGACCTACAGAATACATATCAGGTGTCATTTTTACCGAAAAATGTACTACGTAGAAACGGAAGCCCCCAAAAGTTACAAAACAGCGTTTTTTTTTCAATTTTGTCGCACAATGATTTTTTTTCCCGCTTCACCATAGATTTTTGGGCAAAATGACTGACGTCATTACAAAGTAGAATTGGTGGCGCAAAAAATAAGCCATCATATGGATTTTTAGGTGTAAATTTGAAAGAGTTATGATTTTTTAAAGGCAAGGAGCAAAAAACGAAAATGCAAAAACGGAAAAACCTCCGGTCCTTAAGGGGTTAAAGGGGTATTCCAGGGAAAAACGTTTTTATATATTTCAACTGGCTCCAGAAAGTTAAACAGATTTGTAAATTACTTCTATTAAAAAATCTTAATCCTTTCAGTACTTATGAGCTTCTGAAGTTAAGGTTGTTCTTTTCTATCTAAGTAATCTCTGATGACACCTGTCTTGGGAACCGCCCAGTTTAGAAGAAAATTCCCATAGCAAACCTCTTCTAAACTGGGCGTTTCCCAAGACACGTGTCATCAGAGATTACTTAGACAGAAAAGAACAACCTTAACTTCAGAAGCTCATAAGTACTGAAAGGATTAAGATTTTTTAATAGAAGTAATTTATAAATCTGTTTAACTTTCTGGAGCCAGTTTATATATATAAAAAAGTTTTTTCCTGGATAACCCCTTTAAGGTGAAAAAGGGCTGCGTCCTTAAGGGGTCAATAAGTCCCCCCTCTCTATCTACACTATCTTTCACTCTATGTTGTAGGTTCCCTCCCCCCAGTCCCCAGTTTAAACACTCCTCCACCCTTCTAGCCAACTTCTCCCCAAGCACAGCAATGATGGATGCCCCCCTTTGTTTGTTGTTTGGTGGTCATTTCCTGGATGACAGATCCACTTTAAGCACAAGTTCCTTACTGGAACATTTTTCACAAATTTTTTGGTCAGTTTTCATCCCAAGAAACATTTGGTTTGCAAATTGCATAAAGTGTTTGCTGTAAAAAAAAAAAAAAATAATAATAATAATTGGCTGGAGAAAATTTAAAAAACAAACTCATAAGACCAAATGGCAGAAAAAAGGCTGACATTTTTAGCTTTTGTTTAATGACAACTTGCTGTATTCTTTAGGTTGAAAATATACCTAAAGGAACTGGAAGGTTGTACCAAGCTGTAATACGGTTGTGTGCGTGAGCACTAGTCAGACTCGTTTAAACTGTAAGTGCAAACTGACCTACTCAGCTCTGCTTCATCTGTCTTGTGACTTATTTCAGCGAGAATAAACAGAGCATACACTGTAACTACCATGCAGGCTTAAAGATTTTTTTTGACATTTGCTCTTTTTTTTTTTTTATCACCGGAAAAGTAGAAACATGTGAGAATCTCGGTAAACATCTCAGTTATATCAGTCAGATACAGTTCCGATGTCTCCTTGATAGCTAGCATCCAATTCTTCCCTCCCCTCTTTCAGCTCATTGAAAATGACATTTCATCTGTGCCTGGCACCTGATAACATATTGTTACAGTGTTTCACTTTCCTTATTCCCAAGAGCTATAAATATACTGTATCTAACTGCGACGTTCTCAAGTATCCCACTCCCGCCATCTAACACACACAAGGTAGCGGCGAGCATGACTACGCACATGCTGTATTATTAAAACATTACTAGCTCCTGACTCGGAATACAGCTGCCACGTCTCACTACCTGCACGTAATATTCTTCAATGAGCCATGCAGAAAGCATTCCATGCCTGGTTATTAATATGGGTTATAGGTGAGCAAACATGGGAAGCCAGACAAGAGCTTGAGACTGATGTTATCTTGAGCCTAGCAGAGCTGCCTGCTCGCTTCCTAAAGGTAAACCAGGATCCCGCCACTCCAAATGCTTCTCTAACAGCTGAGAATTAATTGTATATGTGCAATCACTTCAATCATGGAGCATTTGGCTACGGAGGAGGGGGTCTGGAGCTGGATTTGCCTGCACTGGTGCTTCAGGCCTTCATTTGAAGCCTATTGAGCTAAGTGTTGTTGGCGTTTCTACAGTGCAATTTCAATTGGCTATGCTACATTTATGGAAATATTCTCATCTGTGTATTTTTATTCATTTTCGATTCTATTAGGCAAGTAATATATTTAGCGGCATGTCTGATGCGCTGTATAACTGGACGAGCAGATTCCAGCAGGAGGAGGCTGGGAGGTGAAGGCTTCAAGCACTGAATGTCAGAAGAGAGGGGGAACAAGTAAAATGCTAGATCTCTTGGCAGCTTCCGAGCACTTGGGAGACACACACAGTCAGCGGTGATAAGAAAAACAGGAAAATAGGGGAGAAAAAAAGACAGAGAGAGAGAGAGACAGAGAGAGAGAGAGAGAGAGACAGAGAGAGCTCGAAAGAGATGAGAAACAAAGGGCAGATAAATATTTGATAAAGAATTGCTTTCGCGGAAAATTCAATGTAATTTGTACGTGCGCTGGACATTTCATTATTCTGCGTTTTTCCGTGTCTTTTCTCTCTCCTGCAGAGCGGCGGAGATTGGTAGGGATTTGTCGTTCTCAATCTTGTTAGGGCGAGCGTGATTTAGGAAGGCAATATGTTAAATCTGAATATGTTTGTAACGGAGGGGAAAAAGTGGCATAATTGATATGGCCATAAAATATAGATGTGTGACAAAACTGAGGCTGTCACTGTGTATAGCGCTCTGTATTATTTCAGCTTCTCTCCGTCACAGCTGGCTCTGCTGCAATCAGGCAATGACATTTTCTCTCTTTCCACTTTATCAGTTCTAATATTCAGCCTGTCCTCACACTTATTTCCCCCTCTCCTTCCTGCATTTATCTCCCAGACTATCCTTCTTTTCAACTACAATGCATTGTAATGGGAGCTAGACTTGAAAGATGAGATTCATTTAACACAATCAAAGTTCAGTAGGAGCACATTGTGTTTTCTAGCAGAGACCTTACGTTCTTTTTTCCATCCTCATCTGCGGATTGCATGGTTGCCCAGAAGTGAGTTACTCAAAGGATCTCATTTACGCCACACACCTGATGTTCCCCATACAGTGTCTGGGTTATGCACCGTGATGGTCTAACACATGATAAGGGATATAATTATATATTCTATTCTCAGCTTGAAAAAAAGATATGTGTTATTGCATGGAATGAAATCTAAATGCACATATTTAACTGCATTGTTGATTGCACAAAAAGCCTAGTCGGGTATATCTTTGAAGCATATAGACAACTATTAAAATATTTTTTTTTACTCTTGCTTTGTAGCTAATATGGCATAAAAAAAATGTCTTTCTTAAAAAATGTCTTATGCCTGTACAGCCTCTTAGGTTTGCTATATGAGCTGTATTTTCTCTTTATACCTGCACACAGCCTATATGATTCTCTCCTCCAAACTGCCTTGAATTTGCTCCTCTTTCTTTCTACAGCCCGCAGCGTGAGTTATCTTCAAATGTTTTCCACCTGCATGTCCAAAAACTGAGCTGATATGTAATCCTTACCCCTCTTCAAAATCCGTAAAGCGTACCTGTCAGATTCCACAAAAGAAAACAAAACTGTTATATGTTACCCAGTATCTCATCCTGATCATGTTTATGTAATTTATGTCTCTATCACCGATATTTCTCTAAAAAAAAAAAAATGCATATTAACACTGCTCAATGTCTTTTCCATCTTATCAAAGGGAGGGGGCATGTTCCTCTGGCCTGCACTGTGATGACTCCTCCCCTCCCTCACTCTGGTGACTCACTGCTCTGGGGACCCTGGCAGCTCTGCTCTGTAACCCTTTCCTCCCTGGATTTATGCTGCACACACACACACACAATGATTATTGGAGATCTCCTGTACTCTACCACCAAAGACAACATGGTGAGTGTATAACTTACATCTTCCTGTCATTCATGAGTGTCATCCTTAGGCAGTCCTGTAAGGCTGGGACTTGTAGTTTTGGAATAGTTGGAGGTACAGCATTTGGATAACTCTTTTTTGCAGCAGTGTTGCCTTCAGCTGTGTGCCTACAGCTTTTGCAAAACTACAACTCCCAGCATGCCCAGGCATCCTTTGACTGTCCAGCCATGTTTGGAATTGTAGTTTTGCAACAGCTGGAGGCACGTGATTGGTAAAACTCTGTGTTACAGCAGTGTTGCTGCAAGCTGTGTTTCTCCTGCAGCCTCATCAATCAGCCATCTCATGTCCATGACCCTTGGACACCCTCATGCTGCTGTGGGACTCATCAGTGTCCCAGGAGGTATGGGGACCCCTAGTGATGGGATTTTAAAAATTAGAAAAATTTTCAAAGAAGTATATTAGAAAAACTATTGTTTTGCCAAGATGTACAACCTATAAAAAATTTTTATATCTGAGAGTGCCCATTTAACGCTTAGAGAACAGAAATTCTGTCTGATGGATTTATATTTTTCTGAGTAGCAGATAAATGTTAGGAAATTTGGCTAATTTGGCTATATCGAATGTTACTTTATTTTGCATTCAGGAATCAAATCAACATACAAAATCAGTAAAGCAGCGAAGAGGAGTGAATAGCCTTTAACATTAGCACCCTAGAGCCTTAATGAAAATAAAAACAGATCTCCTGTTGTGGCTACACATGTGACATCTTCTGGCTGTCCGCTTGTCACTCTTCTTCCTACTTGTCTCAGCAGTGATGGCCACAGCTGTGCCCCTCCTTTGTCACTGACGAGACAAGTCCATCTCTGAAGGAGGAAGAAGAGTGATGTGTTTGGAGCCGGAAGACGACACAGTGAGAGCCAAAAGGGAGCGAGGTTAGTAAGTATATGTTTTTAATTTTGATTCATTTCATTTTCATAATGGGCCCAGCAACATATATATATATATATATATATATATATATATATATATATATATATATGAAGTATCCAGACCAATTACTTTGATCTTATTCTTGTTTATAAACGTGCAATTAGTAGAACTTTGAAGACCTCTGTTAATTCTCAGTATGATGTATTCATTGCAGTGTGGCAGCCATTTTGTTGTGAAACCTCAGACCACATACAGCAATAATTAAATGATTGCATTTCAGGAATCAGGGGAGGAAAACCGGTGAGGAATGGATTCAGAGGATTCGGCCAAAAGAATTCTATAACAGAGAAGATCAATACGGGAAGGAATAAAACAAAGCTAGTAGGGGGTAATGCAATCTTATTGATTTAGCTATAAAGCTGCTGTGTTCAACTTCTATTTCTCTGAATCCTTAGTTATAAGATGCTTAGGACTACAGAGTATGGATGTATCCAGTGAAAACAGCCAGGGAGGCCTTAAAATATGTTGGCAGCTAGATTCCAGGTCATGGGTGGGTTGTTCCTGTTTTTCTTCTATTTGATAAAAGCGATGTAGATCATAAAGCTGGCAACCATCATTATTCATTACAGATTTGAAGGCATGGATAAAAGCTCCATACAGCCAGAAAGTAGGTCATTTTTATGTTACCCAGCAGCATAAACTAGGCCTGGCAATCAATTCAGTTCTACTGCATGTCAAGTGTCTGCATTCCTCACCACAGAATGTGATCTGATCACTAGAGCGGCCTCATTACTATGACAGTACCATACTCTCGCTGCTGATTGATTTGTCCATCATTTGCTGTCCTTTTTCTCCCAATATGCCAGTGTCATTCGTCACTCATCACATTTTTTTTTTTAAGAAGTTCTAATCGCCAACTATTGTTTCATGTTAAGTGTAGTGTTCAATTACTTTTAACATTTCTTGGTGCAGAGCTGGGAGACTGCCACCTGCCCAAGGCAAATACAAGGAGATAAGAGTCTTATTCCTCTTAGTGAAGTTTCCATCGGCAATTAGTTTATTATATTAACTGTAAAGTCAGGGTGATCATTTATTTATAAATCTTAAACAAGGGTAAGTACAGATAGAGTGGATTTTGCAGCAGCAAGCAGTGTATTAAACCTTTATAAGCCACTTGGACATGTTGTTATCATATACTGTATACACTCACTGGCCACTTTAATAGGTACGCCTTGCTAGTACCAGGTTGAACCCCCTTTGCCTTTAAAACTGCCTTCATTCTTCATGTATACTTTCTACAAGGTGCTGGAAACATTCTTAAGATATTTTGGTCCATGGGGGACGTTATGGCATTACACAGTTTATCCAACCGGTTCTCTATTTGTCTGGGATCAGGGGAATGTGGAGGCCATTGGAGTACAGTGAGTTTATTGTCATGTTCAAGAAACCAGTTTGAGATGATGTGGGGTTTGTGACATGGTGCATTATCCTGCTGGAAAAAGCCATCACAAGATGTGTACACAGTGGTCATACAGGCATGGACACAGTCAGCAACAAAATACTCAGGTATACTGTTGGGTTTTAACAATGCTCAATTGCTACTAAGGTGCCCAGAGTGTACCAAGAAAGTGTCCCCTTACACCATGACTCCACCACCACCAGCCTGAACAGTTGATACAAGACAGTATCCATGCTTTCATGATGTTTATGCCAAATTCCAACTCTGCCATCTGAATGTCGCAGCTGGAATCTACACTCATCAGACCAGACAATGTTCTTCCAGTCATGCATTGTCCAACATTGGTGAGCCTGTGCGAATTATAGCTAACTACCTTAGCTGACATGAGAGGCACCCAGTTGGTCTTCTGCTGATGTAGCTCATCTGCTTCAAGGTTTGACATGTGAATTCAGAGCAGTGGCAGATCCGGGGGGGGGGGGGGGGGCAACGGGATTGCAGCATGCAGCACCTGCCCCACAGCATGCAGCACCTGCAATCCCCCCCCCCCCCCGAGATTGCAGCATGCAGCACCTGCCCCACCACCTTGCATGGTGGAGTCGAAGCTGTAAGCTCCAGCTCCACCATTCACTAAACTTTCACACGCTGTGATTACACAGTGTGTGAGCTGCAGGGACGCGATCCACTAGAGGCCGGCGCGATGACGTCACATCATCGCACCGGCGCCCGGAGATCCTGTCCCCGCAGCCCGCATACTGTAAGTAGTGAAGAGTATGCTCAGGGCCCAGGGGATTTGGGGAACTATATTGTACAGGAGGACGGGGAGGGGGATTTAAAAACTTGGAAAAAGGGAATATTTAATGTGAGGGGCTACAGGGCAAAGCACAGGGGGCATTATATGGAAGAGCACATGGCAGGGGGCCCCCCTGTGCTGTGCCCCTCACATATAATGCCCCCTGTGCTGTGTCCCACACATATAAATTATGTGTGGGGCACAGCACAGGGGGCATTATATGTGAGGGGCACAGCACAGGGGGCATTATATGTGAGGGGCACAGCACAGAAACTGGCGTGTAAGGATCTACAGTCCACCTACACTAGGAGTCCTTGTTTCACAGTTGCCACCAATCAGCTGGGCACAAAACTTACAAATCTCCTGAAGGCTAGGAGTCTCTTGACCCAAGGGTCAGGCACAAGCCTGATGGTTGAGTTGCAAAACTTGAAACAGTCCTGCTAGGCACATCTTCTTGAACAGTGCTGCTGAAAAACAAAGTAGTTAGCAAGAAAAACACAAGGGTTAGCAGATATCAGTGCCTCAGAAGACATTCCTCTGAATTCTTCCAACTCCTCTTCTAGACCCCCTAGCTCTTCCCACATCTGGAGCTGGCAGGGAGTTGCCATAACTCTGAATTTGAATGGTATTTGCATTGGAGCTGCAGGTCTGGTCACTGCCGCAGCCCATTCTCCACGAAGACCCCGGACAGGGGTGTATTCAACAATCTCACCCACCTCCAAGGAGTGAAACCTCTTTTTCAGATAGTGCCTCTGTACAGCTCGCCAGTTTACGAGGAGGGTTTGCCCTGTGTGGCAATCCATAAGTGTCCCGTACCCTCTGACCTTGCCAAACTTTGTTACAGTGGCTCTGCGTCTTTCTAAAGGCTTCTCCCCTTCTCGGGGGTAGTTCCCTTTCCTAATGTAATGTGCTTCCAAAGCTTTTGTATTTTCTTGATAGCACACTTGCACCTCATAGGGCAGAGGAACGTGTTTTGGTGCATATAGTGCATATATGCATTTTGGTGCATATAGTTCCCTGTGTCGGGCCTTTATCTTTGCCATCAAGTCAGCCAATTCAGCCTCCTGACGGGCCCTTTCTCTTGCTGCGGTGGGAACTGGTGGGAGTGGCTTCCCAGGTATGGGCTGGAGCACTGCATGCATGTATTCAATCAGCTCCGGCTCATCCCCAAACACCCACTGAGGTAGTCTCGGTGAGCGCTGTTGCGCATTCTGCAAACTGGACAAGGGTATCTCAGGTTCAGGGCTGGAGGAGGAAGATAAGGCCACCTCTGGCGGGGTACTCACTGATGACTCCTCCGACGGGATCTCGGCCCATGAGCCCCAGGTCCTATGGTGAGGGGACAATCTCACCGGTGATGCACCGTCAGGTGTCCCTGCGCTCTCTGCTGGTGGTGTGTCCGGCCAGTCGTCGTCATCGTCAGGCAGTGGGGGAAGATTGCAGGCCCCCTCTTCATCTAATGACAATTTCTGCAGAAGGTCGGCTAAGTTTTGGAAAAGTTGGGCTGCGACTGCCACAACTTTCCATTGCTCCGGTGCCATATTGGTGCTTTCGCCACATGGAACGCTGCTCTGCTCCATGTCTGTACTCTCCGGCTCTCTGTGCAGACTGAAGAGGTCGCTGTGCAGGGTTTCTGTTACGCCGAGCGCTCCGGGTCCCCGCTCCTCCCCGGAGCGCTCGCTACACTCTCGCTACTGCAGCGCTCCGGTCAGATCCACTGACCCGGTGCGCTGCGATACCGCCTCCAGCCGGGTATGCGATTCGCAATGCGGGTGGCGCCCGCTCGCGATGCGCACCCCGGCTCCCGTACCTGACTCGCTCTCCGTCGGTCCTGTCCCGGCGCGCGCGGCCCCGCTCCCTAGGGCGCGCGCGCGCCGGGTCTCTGCGATTTAAAGGGCCACTGCGCCGCTGATTGGCGCAAGTGGTTCTAATTAGTGTCTTCACCTGTGCACTCCCTATGTATACCTCACTTCCCTTGCACTCCCTCGCCGGATCTTGTTGCCATTGTGCCAGTGAAAGCGTTTCCTTGTATGTTCCTAGCCTGTGTTCCAGACCTCCTGCCATTGCCCCTGACTACGATCCTTGCTGCCTGCCCCGACCTTCTGCTACGTCCGACCTTGCTTCTGTCTACTCCCTTGTACCGCGCCTATCTTCAGCAGTCAGAGAGGTTGAGCCGTTGCTAGTGGATACGACCTGGTCACTACCGCCGCAGCAAGACCATCCCGCTTTGCGGCGGGCTCTGGTGAAAACCAGTAGTGACTTAGGACCGGTCCACTAGCACGGTCCACGCCAATCCCTCTCTGGCACAGAGGATCCACCTCCTGCCAGCCGGCATCGTGACAGTAGATCCGGCCATGGATCCCGCTGAAGTCCCTCTGCCAGTTGTCGCCGACCTCACCACGGTGGTCGCCCAGCAGTCACAACAGATAGCGCAACAAGGCCACCAGCTGTCTCAACTGATCGTGATGCTACAGCAGCTACTACCACAGCTTCAGCAATCATCTCCTCCGCCAGCTCCTGCACCTCCTCCGCAGTGAGTGGCCGCTTCAGGCCTACGACTATCCTTGCCGGATAAATTTGATGGGGACTCTAAATTTTGCCGTGGCTTTCTTTCTCAATGTTCCCTGCACTTGGAGATGATGTCGGACCAGTTTCCTACTGAAAGGTCTAAGGTGGCTTTCGTAGTCAGCCTTCTGTCTGGAAAAGCTCTGTCATGGGCCACACCGCTCTGGGACCGCAATGACCCCGTCACTGCCTCTGTACACTCCTTCTTCTCGGAAATTCGAAGTGTCTTTGAGGAACCTGCCCGAGCCTCTTCTGCTGAGACTGCCCTGTTGAACCTGGTCCAGGGTAATTCTTCCGTTGGCGAGTACGCCGTACAATTCCGTACTCTTGCTTCTGAACTATCCTGGAATAATGAGGCCCTCTGCGCGACCTTTAAAAAAGGCCTATCCAGCAACATTAAAGATGTTCTGGCCGCACGAGAAATCCCTGCTAACCTACATGAACTCATTCATCTAGCCACTCGCATTGACATGCGTTTTTCCGAAAGGCGTCAGGAGCTCCGCCAGGATATGGACTTTGTTCGCACGAGGCGTTTTTTCTCCCCGGCTCCTCTCTCCTCTGGTCCCCTGCAATCCGTTCCTGTGCCTCCCGCCGTGGAGGCTATGCAGGTCGACCGGTCTCGCCTGACACCTCAAGAGAGGACACGACGCCGCATGGAGAATCTCTGCCTGTACTGTGCCGGTACCGAACACTTCCTGAAGGATTGTCCTATCCGTCCTCCCCGCCTGGAAAGACGTACGCTGACTCCGCACAAAGGTGAGACAGTCCTTGATGTCAACTCTGCTTCTCCACGTCTTACTGTGCCTGTGCGGATATCTGCCTCTACCTTCTCCTTCTCTACTATGGCCTTCTTGGATTCCGGATCTGCAGGAAATTTTATTTTGGCCTCTCTCATCAACAGGTTCAACATCCCGGTGACCAGTCTCGCCAGACCCCTCTACATCAATTGTGTTAACAATGAAAGATTGGACTGTACCACACATTTCCGCACGGAGCCCCTCCTAATGTGCATCGGACCTCATCACGAGAAAATTGAGTTTTTGGTCCTCCCCAATTGCACTTCCGAAATTCTCCTCGGACTACCCTGGCTTCAACACCATTCCCCAACCCTGGATTGGTCCACTGGGGAGATCAAGAGTTGGGGTTCCTCTTGTTTCAAGGACTGCCTTAAACCGGTTCCCAGTTCTCCTTGCCGTGACCCTGTGGTTCCCCCTGTAACCGGTCTCCCTAAGGCCTATATGGACTTTGCGGATGTTTTTTGCAAAAAACAAGCTGAGACTCTACCTCCTCACAGGCCTTATGACTGTCCTATTGACCTCCTCCCGGGCACTACTCCACCCCGGGGCAGAATTTATCCTCTCTCTGCCCCAGAGACTCTTGCTATGTCTGAGTACATCCAGGAAAATTTAAAAAAGGGCTTTATCCGCAAATCCTCCTCTCCTGCCGGAGCCGGATTTTTCTTTGTGTCCAAAAAAGATGGCTCCCTACGTCCTTGCATTGACTACCGCGGTCTTAATAAAATCACGGTAAAGAACCGCTACCCCCTACCTCTCATCTCTGAACTCTTTGATCGCCTCCAAGGTGCCCACATCTTTACCAAACTGGACTTAAAAGGTGCTTATAATCTCATCCGCATCAGAGAGGGGGATGAATGGAAAACGGCATTTAACACTAGAGATGGACACTTTGAGTATCTGGTCATGCCCTTTGGCCTGTGCAACGCCCCTGCCGTCTTCCAAGACTTTGTTAATGAAATTTTTCGTGATCTCTTATATTCCTGTGTTGTTGTGTATTTGGACGATATCCTGATTTTTTCTGCCAACCTAGAAGAACACCGCCAGCATGTCCGCATGGTTCTTCAGAGACTTCGTGACAATCAACTTTATGCCAAAATGGAGAAATGTCTGTTTGAATGTCAATCTCTTCCTTTCCTAGGATACTTGGTCTCTGGCCAGGGACTACAGATGGATCCAGACAAACTCTCTGCCGTCTTAGATTGGCCACGCCCCTCCGGACTCCGTGCTATCCAACGTTTTTTGGGGTTCGCCAATTATTACAGACAATTTATTCCACATTTTTCTACCATTGTGGCTCCTATCGTGGCTTTAACCAAAAAGAATGCCAATCCTAAGTCATGGCCTCCTCAAGCGGAAGACGCCTTTAAACAGCTCAAGTCTGCCTTTTCTTCTGCTCCCGTGCTCTCCAGACCTGACCCATCTAAACCCTTCCTATTGGAGGTTGATGCCTCCTCAGTAGGAGCTGGAGCGGTCCTTCTACAAAAAAATTCTTCCGGGCATGCTGTTACTTGTGGTTTTTTTTCTAGGACCTTCTCTCCGGCGGAGAGGAACTACTCCATCGGGGATCGAGAGCTACTAGCCATTAAATTAGCACTTGAGGAATGGAGGCATCTGCTGGAGGGATCAAGATTTCCAGTTATTATTTACACCGATCACAAGAACCTCTCCTATCTCCAGTCTGCCCAACGGCTGAATCCTCGCCAGGCCAGGTGGTCTCTGTTCTTTGCCCGATTTAATTTTGAAATTCACTTTCGGCCTGCCGATAAGAACATTAGGGCCGATGCTCTCTCTCGTTCCTCGGATGCCTCGGAAGTAGAGCTCTCTCCGCAACACATCATTCCTCCTGACTGCCTGATCTCCACTTCTCCAGCCTCCATCAGGCAAACTCCTCCAGGGAAGACCTTCGTCTCTCCACGCCAACGCCTCGGAATCCTCAAATGGGGTCACTCCTCCCATCTCGCAGGTCATGCGGGCATCAAGAAATCCGTGCAACTCATCTCTCGTTTCTATTGGTGGCCGACTCTGGAGACGGATGTTGTGGATTTTGTGCGAGCCTGCACTGTCTGTGCCCGGGATAAGACTCCTCGCCAGAAGCCCGCTGGTCTTCTTCATCCTCTGCCTGTCCCCGAACAGCCTTGGTCTCTGATTGGTATGGACTTTATTACAGACTTACCCCCATCCCGTGGCAACACTGTTGTTTGGGTGGTCGTTGATCGATTCTCCAAGATGGCACATTTCATCCCTCTTCCTGGTCTTCCTTCAGCGCCTCAGTTGGCAAAACAATTTTTTGTACACATTTTTCGTCTTCACGGGTTGCCCACGCAGATCGTCTCGGACAGAGGCGTCCAATTCGTGTCAAAATTCTGGAGGGCTCTCTGTAAACAACTCAAGATTAAATTAAACTTTTCTTCTGCCTATCATCCTCAATCCAATGGGCAAGTAGAAAGAATTAACCAGGTCCTGGGTGATTATTTACGGCATTTTGTTTCCTCCCGCCAGGATGACTGGGCAGATCTTCTACCATGGGCCGAATTCTCGTATAACTTCAGAGTCTCTGAATCTTCCTCCAAATCCCCATTTTTCGTGGTGTACGGCCGTCACCCTCTCCCCCCCCTCCCTACTCCCTTGCCCTCTGGTTTGCCCGCTGTGGATGAAATATCTCGTGATCTTTCCACCATATGGAAAGAGACCCAAAATTCTCTCTTACAGGCTTCATCACGCATGAAGAAGTTTGCTGATAAGAAAAGAAGAGCTCCCCCCATTTTTTCTCCTGGAGACAAGGTATGGCTCTCCGCTAAATATGTCCGCTTCCGTGTCCCTAGCTACAAATTGGGACCACGCTATCTTGGTCCTTTCAAAATTTTGTGCCAGATTAATCCTGTCTCTTACAAACTTCTTCTTCCTCCTTCTCTTCGTATTCCTAATGCCTTTCACGTTTCTCTTCTTAAACCACTCATCATCAACCGTTTCTCTCCCAAACTTGTTTCTCCCACTCCTGTTTCCGGCTCCTCGGACATCTTCTCCGTAAAGGAGATACTGGCCTCCAAGAAGGTCAGAGGGAAAACTTTTTTTTTGGTCGATTGGGAGGGTTGTGGTCCTGAAGAGAGATCCTGGGAACCTGAGGACAATATCCTAGACAAAAGTCTGCTCCTCAGGTTCTCAGGCTCTAAGAAGAGGGGGAGACCCAAGGGGGGGGGTACTGTTACGCCGAGCGCTCCGGGTCCCCGCTCCTCCCCGGAGCGCTCGCTACACTCTCGCTACTGCAGCGCTCCGGTCAGATCCACTGACCCGGTGCGCTGCGATACCGCCTCCAGCCGGGATGCGATTCGCGATGCGGGTGGCGCCCGCTCGCGATGCGCACCCCGGCTCCCGTACCTGACTCGCTCTCCGTCGGTCCTGTCCCGGCGCACGCGGCCCCGCTCCCTAGGGCGCGCGCGCGCCGGGTCTCTGCGATTTAAAGGGCCACTGCGCCGCTGATTGGCGCAAGTGGTTCTAATTAGTGTCTTCACCTGTGCACTCCCTATGTATACCTCACTTCCCCTGCACTCCCTCGCCGGATCTTGTTGCCATTGTGCCAGTGAAAGCGTTTCCTTGTATGTTCCTAGCCTGTGTTCCAGACCTCCTGCCGTTGCCCCTGACTACGATCCTTGCTGCCTGCCCCGACCTTCTGCTACGTCCGACCTTGCTTCTGTCTACTCCCTTGTACCGCGCCTATCTTCAGCAGTCAGAGAGGTTGAGCCGTTGCTAGTGGATACGACCTGGTCACTACCGCCGCAGCAAGACCATCCCGCTTTGCGGCGGGCTCTGGTGAAAACCAGTAGTGACTTAGAACCGGTCCACTAGCACGGTCCACGCCAATCCCTCTCTGGCACAGAGGATCCACCTCCTGCCAGCCGGCATCGTGACAGTTTCCTTTATACTGGGCTTCTCCAAAATGGCGCCCGGCAGGAAGGACGTCATCGGTGCAGCCCCGACTTCCGGTCCCCCCAGGAACAACTTCTGTACATTTAAGTTTCCCTTTGGCTGCGACACAGCAACTTGGCAGCCACGCCCAGGGGCGGGTCGTGGCGCAGCGCGGGACTTTTTCGCGTGCTTTTCCGGCAGCAAGTTAACTCTTGGCATGCTGCCCGGACCAGAGGATCGAAGCATAAATTCGCCTCTCTCTTTACACATTTGTGCCGCATACAAATCTTCGCCTCCCCCCTTACTTTTCGCGTGGCCCCCTTGCAACGTTTGCCACACGCGCCACTCTTGTGAAACACAGTCTCATGAATAAATACAGTCTCTTAAAATGGGGGGAGTACACTTTCACTGGTGGCAACAGCAGCAGGCACACACCCGTATCCTGTTCGTGAGATGCCAAAAAGGCTTTGTGGTGGTTGCCTTGTGGGTACGAGTGGTGGTCGGGATGTTGCTGTGCGGGTTATAAAGGGTGCTATTAAGCCTTGTCAGTCGTGATGCCAGGGTGAGGGTTAAATGCTGAGTGTATTGGCCTATCGCCACCCTTCCCAAGGACGATAGGTGGTTGCAGAATAAAGTATTGTCCACAACCAGAGCTTCGCTGAAAACTTGCATCAACTTTTACTGAAGATTTTCTATAACATGCGAACATACAAACAGTCTTTGTAACAGAGTCTATGAATAGCTTGTCTGAGATTGACCGTTGGTTGGGACTTTGAGTAAGTTTTTTAGCTTGCAGGAATCCGCTGGATATGGGGTTAAGTTTAGGTCCAGGGTCCTTGCCAATATTAAGGAGAATTTATAAGAACTCACTGTGTAATTCAGCCGAGGCAGCAAGGCTTTGGCCTAGTAATTGCCGTTATACAATACAGAAATTAAGGTGCAATACTGTGGTAGATGTATATAATGACATTGGCTATCCCTCAACACCGGGCTCTGGTGTGTCCTTCATATAAGGATACACTGGCGAATGTCTAAATTTTAACATCAGTGTTGAGGGATAGCCAATGTCATTGTATACATCTACCACAGTAGTGCACCTAAATTTCTGTATTGTATTATTCTAATTGTTACACATCCACACCGTTTATCTGGTGTAGGATTCTATTGTGGCACTTGTAGTCCACTGCAGGCATCCTCCGTTGTATGCATTTTTATGCTGGGGATCGCCCCTAGCAATGGACTACAAGGCAGGATCTGCTCCCCCAGTGTAAATGCACAACTGCATTTGGGGTTGAGCACCTCTAGCCATTTGAGACCACGTTTTTTGTTGTTGTCTTGTAATTGTCATTGTAAGTGCGGAGGTCCTACTTCATTCAGTGACAGCAACCCAAGAGAGAGAATAATGGCCGCAGCTCCCTTATATGGGCAGGTGCTGGCCGTTCCAGGATTGGTCCACGCCATCTGTCAATCAGCCTCACAAAGTATTGTGGGTATCACATGGCCTATGAACCTCCAAAGGTCCTTTGCATTAACCATAGAGACTAAACCTTGTCACGTGACCCGCAGGCCATGCGACGCTAGCGCAAGGTAAGTACACTTTCTATATACATCTATTTACATTTAATTGTGCAGTATATTAGTTATCTAAGGGGTGACTAGGGGAAGACTAAACCTGAGGACCCCACGGTTCCTAGGAACTCTGACTTTGGGGACCCATACCAAGGTACTGTATGTAATACGGTACCGGGACACCACACTACTATTCAACTCAAACCCTATAATTAGTAGCACAGTGGCCTGCTTAAAGCTCAAGACTATTAGTCCCAGCAAAGCCTGTGAGGAACCGGCATCCAGGTTACCTCAAGAGAAACTGTATATTTGTAAAGACTGTTTGCACAAGAAGTTAAGTAAAAGTTCCAGTTATCTCATAAATCCTGCTGTGGACATTCCGTTTATTTTCCTGCCGTTTCTGGGCCGGTTGTCGGCAGGGTCTTCTATACAAAACAACCACATCCTGGCGTCACGACAAACCAAGGGTTAATACCACCAGACCCTGTAGCCTCATTTCAAGACCCCAGACACCACAACTATTTATTTTCTCTTTCCCAGACCATTCTCTGCAAATCCCAGTGATTGTTGTGCATGAAAATCCCAGAAGATCAGATGTTTCTGAAATACTCAGACCAGCCTGTCTTGCACCAGCAGCCACGCCACATTCAAAGTCATGTAAAGGGAACCTGTCATCTAGTCTGTTCAATATTTTTGAATACTATGAATAGTCCTTGTCCCTTTCTTATATGAAGGATAGCCTTATGCCTATCCCATGCATGCTTAAACGCCTTCACTGTATTTGTAGCTACCACTTCAGCAGGAAGGCTATTCCATGCATCCACTACTCTCTCAGTAAAGTAATACTTCCTCATATTACTTTTAAACCTTTGCCCCTCTAATTTATAACTATGTCCTCTGGTGGTAGTTTTTCTTCTTTTAAATATACTCTCCTCCTTTACTGTATTGATTGTTGATACATGTTAAGGTCCTTTAACATTTCCTAGTAAGTTTTATGTAGCCCATGTACTTGTTTAATAGCTCTTCTCTGAGCTCTCTCCAAAATATCTATATCCTCCTGGAGATATGGCCTCCAGTACTGCGCACAATACTCCAAGGGAGGCTACACCAGTGTTCTGTACAGCGGCATGAGCACTTCTCTCTTTCTACTGCTGATACATCTCCCTCTACATCCAAGCATTCTGCTAGCATTTCACGCTGCTCTATGACATTGTCTGCCTACCTTTAAGTCTTCGGAAATAATGACCCCTAAATGCCTTTCCTCGGATACTGAGGTCAGGACTGTATCACATATTCTATATGTGCCCTTGGGTTTTTATGTCCGCGGTGCTTTATCTTGCACTTATCCACATTAAATTTCAGTTGCCAGAGTTCTGACCATTCCTCTAGTTTTCCCAAATCCTTTTCCATTTGGCGTATCCTTCTTGAACATCAACCCTGCTACAAATCTTTGTGTCATCAGCAAAAAGACCAATACCTTACCATCCAGACCTTCTGGAATATCACTAATGAAGATATTAAACAAAATTGGTCCCAGTACAGATCCCTGAGGTACCCCACTGGTAACAAGACCTTGCTCTGAATGTTCTCCATTGACTACAACCCTCTGTTGTCTGCCTAATCCATTCAACAATATGGGAATCCAAGCTCAATGATTGCAGTTTATTGATAAGTCTTCTGTGTGCGACAGTGTCAAAAGCCTTACTAAAATCTAGATATGCGATGTCTACTGCCCCTCCACATCTATTATTTTATCATGCTGGTTAGTTGGAGTCTAACCACTGGTACCCCCTACAAATCCCTTTCTTTTGGACAGGGCATAACATGCTGAGATGGGAATACCACTTTAAATACACATAACAGTAAATTAAATTTAAATTGTCCCTGTCTCTGACGTGTCTAAAGCTTTTTAAATGGCTGGGGCACTTTAACTCCATACAACAAGATACCACACATTCCAGTTCTACTCCCTCTACCCTAAGTGGGATTTGACCCTATAGAAAGTAATAATGCTGCTGCTCCCACTGTACTTCTAATGATCCATATTTGTAATAAAAATAAAAAAAACATTGGTGTCTTTGAAGTTTAGGTGCCATAGGGGGGGCACTAAGCAGAAGCAGCATGCCTTCTCTCTCCACCCCCTTCCCTGCATAATGGTTGTACAGGGCTCAGCTTCCTGCATGGAGCCTTGCACATCAGTCAACGAAAACAGGGTGGGTGGGGAGGAAGAATGTGTTTTGCTGTCTCTATGGAACTTTCTCTCTAAAGAAAATGGTTAGTTTTATCTTCCTGTGATCTATTTGCTATTATATTCTACCCCGTTCCCTATACAGAGCTGACAGTTTTCCCTTAAATCACAGTCCAGAGGTGTTGAAAATCTGATGTTTGACCAGTCCCCGGGGATAACACCAGTATCTTAATAAGAACCATTATATAGATGTCCCTATCTATAGAATACTATGTGCAGTGCATATTATGTGCTACTTCATGCACTCTATTCTCTCTGGATTGAGATTACTTAATGTAGCTTTACAGGTTTCCATAAAACAATTCATGATTTTTCCCTGAACCTTTGTACTTTTTTAATGTTTTTTACAGTTATAAAGAATGAATAGTTAGTTGAAAGCCTGTCCTGTATAAATGTGCTCAATCTTTGAAGTCATCACCTGACCACATGACTTACGTGAACGAGTAAATATAGTAGCACTTATGATGAATCCTTGACTTTGACCTTGATGTCTCATGTAATTAAGATTGGTTGCCAACCATTGTAAGGATTAAATTAAAATCATTCCGTTTATTGGCAGATGCGGTGTTGACATGGCACATAACCTGGACTATAAATACTGTGCTGAAGAGGTGTGTAAAACAGTGTGGGGGATGACCTGCCTGTGGTTACATATGTCTCCTCCTCTATAATTCATTGTGATGGTCTGTAATGTTAGTGCTGAGAGCATATGGTAACAGGCATTTATGAAGATTGATGTTCTGGTGTCCCAACAAAAGGGCTGAATGTTCATATATATGGTTAAAGCAATCCTCATGTGTGGAGTTCCTACAATAGGACCCTGGTACACATATTATCTGACATTTTAATGAAAAAAACAGGACTCACTGTGCAAATGAGGAACCGGTAGCTTTCCTCTGGGACTAAGAACATACACTTACCATTATGGTGAACTACATTACTTAGGGCTTAAATCTAAGCTGCCTATTTTGAGTCAATTGATGTTGGCTAAACACTTGGCCAAGAGTTATTCTTCTTGACTCGCCCCATACACATGCATGCTTTCTTACGTTTTTTTTAATAAGGCAGAGGAACCATTGTCTGACATTTCTGCAGTGGCAATTTTTTTATGGAAATAAAGGATCAGGCATTTTAATCCCTCTTTGACCAATACCCCTCTAATGTATACCAACATCTTTAGTGTTAGAATGGATATAGACATAATTGTTGTCCATATAATGTTTCACCATAAAAAATGCCTATTCAAGTCTGCTGAACAAGCACTTTATTCTTAGTTAAAACAGGACATACAGCCATTAGATGACTTTGAGGGGGCCTATCTTGACAAAAGAATATGGTTTGGTTGAAATCTATATTACTGCTTCTCATGATAAAGACGTCTACCAACCACCATGGATAAAAGATTTTCATCAGATCCTGCAGAAATAAGTGGGTCACATGATAGATATGAGTAGTGTTGGGCGCGAATATTCGCATTTCAAATTTTTTTCGGGAATATCGCAAATTCGCGAATTCACGAATTGCGAATTTATTTGCTATATATTTGAAATTGCGAATATTCACTTTTTTCCGCATATGCGCATATTCCTTCTTTTCACTTGTGGGCCAATTAGAATGATGTAAATACACTTGTCAGAGGTTATCAACAACATCCATAGCAACCAATGGTAAAGTTGCCCACCCCCTCACTGTTTTCTTCCTCGAATACGCGAATATGCGAATATTCACATATGCGAATACAATGAATAAGCAAAATTTGCGAATATAGGACGAATATTTGTCTATATATTTGCAAAATATTGCGAATTCGAATATGGGCATCACTAAATATGAGCATCACCACAAACGACAGAGTGATGGATTAAAATTTCTATCAATATAAATAGGGAACAAGGGATGCAGGAATTGTCACATGTACACACCCATGAGGAACTGTACTCTCTCCCAGGAGCTATGCCTATTCCTAATGGCTATGAACACTTTTACATTGAATTTTTTTTATTATTCACTTGTTCCCTGGATACAAAATTAGGTAACTTTCTAAGCAGTCTAAATGTACTTTAGGATTCTCTGGTCTGAGGACAGGTCAGTCCAAAACTGTATGATCAGAGGCCTAGTCTGCTGCACAGATTGCCATCAGGGACAAGCAATGTGACAGCCAATAGCGGCATAACATAAAGGGAACTGGTAATCTCCTCTAAGTGTATCCCTGGTTAACAAATATACATGGTTTTTAAATGCCTTAAATTTTAAATGTGTTTTACTGTGAGGGGAAAAATGGAGATGTCAGCAATCTGCTCCTTAACCCCTTAAGGACACAGGGCGTATCCATACGCCCCCGTTTCCAAGTCCTTAAGGCCACAGGGCATATGGATACGCCCTGCGCTTTTCCAGCCCCCGCCGCTAGCTGGAGGGGAGCCGGTGCCGGATGCCTGCTGAAATCGTTCAGCAGGCATCCCGACATATAGCCCAGGGGGGTCATTATGTCCCCTACATGTCGGCGATGGCCGCAGATCGCTGGACAATTTAGTCCAGCTATCTGCGGCGGATTCCGGGTCAATCGGGTCTCCGGTGACCCGGTGACCCGGAATTACTGGCTGATCGGGGCCGTCTCTGACGGCCTCGAACAGCCATAGCCGGCAGGGGTGAGGTGGCACTGGTGCTACCTCACGATCGCCCTGATTTGTCGGCCGGTCAGGGTGCCTGCTGCGGGTGTCACTCCCGCAACCCGCTCCGCTCTTCTTCCGGTGGACGTGAGCGGGTGCGGGAAGAAGACCCCGGGAGCTGGTGACCCCGATCCTCGGTGTCCCTGTTGAGATCGGGTCCCCAGGAGCGACGACGGTGGCGAGGGACTGACCTGCAGCGGCGGCATGGAGCAGCAGTTGGAGGTGAGTGACAGCCTCCTGCTGTTGCTTAGCAACAGCTCCCAGCATGCAAAAAGGGCATTCTGGGAGCTGTAGTTATGCAACAGCAGGAGGCAGACCACCACAACTCCCAGCATTCCCTTATAGGCAAGCTGGGACTTATAGTTTTGCAACAGCTGGAGGCACATTTTTTTCTATGGAAAAGTGTACCTTCAGCTGTTGTATAACTACAACTCCCAGCTTGCACAATGAGCTAAAGTGCATGCTGGGAGTTGTAGTGGTGCATCTGCTGGTTGCATAACTACAACTCCCAGCATGCCCATTGGCTGTCGGTGACTACTGAGAGTTGTAGTTTTGCAACAGCTGGAGGCACACTGGTTGTGAAACACTGAGTTAAGTAGCAAACCAGTGTGTCTCCAGCTGATGCATAACTACAATCCCCAGCCAAAGTAGTATGCCTCCAGCTGTTGCATAACTACAAGTCCCAGCATGCCCTTCCGCTGTCCATACATGCTGGGGGTTGTAACATTTGCAACAGCTGAAGGCACACTGGTTGCAAAACACTGAGTTTGTTACCAAACTCTGTGTTTCACAACCAGTGTGCCTCCAGCTGTTGCAAAACTACAACTCCCAGCATGCACTGATAGACCGTACATGCTGGGAGTTGTAGTTTTGCAACAGCTGGAGGTATTTCCCCCCCCCCCCCCCCAATGTGAACGTACAGGGTACACTCACATGGGCAGAGGTTTACAGTAAGTATCCGGCTGCAAGTTTGAGCTGCGGCAAATTTTTTGCCGCAGCTCAAACTGCCAGCGAGAAATTACTGTGAACCCCCGCCCGTGCGACTGTACCCTACAAACACTACACTAACACACAATAAAATAAAAAGTAAAAAACACTACA
The DNA here is from genome assembly GCF_029499605.1 of Hyla sarda. NCBI lineage: Eukaryota > Metazoa > Chordata > Amphibia > Anura > Hylidae > Hyla > Hyla sarda. The sequence goes on from NC_079189.1 coordinate 158,373,702, forward strand.
TATACACATACCCCTACACAGCCCCCCTCCCCTCCCCAATAAAAATGAAAAACGTCTGGTACGCCACTGTTTCAAAAACGGAGCCTCCAGCTGTTGCAAAACAACTACTCCCAGTATTGCCAGATAGCCACTGACTGTCCAGGCATGCTGGGAGTTTTACAACAGCTGGAGACCCCCTGTTTGGGAATCACTCGCGTAGAATACCCCTATGTCCACCCCTATGCAAATCCCTAATTTAGGCCTCAAATGCGCATGGCGCTCTCACTTTGGAGCCCTGTCGTATTTCAAGGCAACAGTTAAGGGTCACATATGGGGTATCGCCGTACTCGGGAGAAATTGTGTTACAAATTTTGGGGGGTATTTTCTGCTATTACCCTTTTTAAAAATGTAAAATTTTTGGGAAACCAAGCATTTTAGGTAAAAATTTTTTTAATTTTTTTTACATATGCAAAAGTAGTGAATCACCTGTGGGGTATTAAGGTTCACATTACCCCTTGTTACGTTCCCTGAGGGGTCTAGTTTCCAAAATAGTATGCCATGTGGTTTTTTTTTTTTGCTGTCCTGGCACCATAGGGGCTTCCTAAATGCGGCATGCCCCCAGAGCAAAATTTGCTTTCAAAAAGCCAAATGTGACTCCTTCTCTTCTGAGACCTGTAGTGCGCCAGCAGAGCACTTTTCACCCCCATATGGGGTGTTTTCTGAATTGGGAGAAATTGGGCTTCAAATTTTGGGGGGTATTTTCTGCTATTACCCTTTTTAAAAATGTAACATTTTTGGGAAACCAAGCTTTTTAGGTAAAAAACATTTTTTTTTTACATATACAAAAGTTGTGAATCACCTGTGGGGTATTAAGGTTCATTTTACCCCTTGTTATGTTCCCCGAGGGGTCTAGTTGCAAAAATGGTATGCCATGTGTTTTTTTTTGCTGTTCTGGCACCATAGGGGCTTCCTAAAGGTGACATGCCCCCCAAAAACCATTTGTCGCTCCTTCCCTTCTGAGCCCTCTACTGTGCCCGCCGAACACTTTACATGGACATATGAGGTATGTCCTTACTCGAGAGAAATTGGGTTCCAAATACAAGTAAAATTTTTCTCCTTTTTACCCCTTGCAAAAATTCAAAAATTGGGTCTACAAGAACATGCGAGTGTAAAAAATGAAGATTTTGAATCTTCTCCTTCACTTTGCTGCTATTCCTGTGAAACACCTAAAGGGTTAAAACACTTACTGAATGTCATTTTGAATACTTTTGGGGGTGCAGTTTTTATAATGGGGTCATTTGTGGGGTACTTCTAATATGAAGACCCTTCAAATCTCCTTCAAAACTGAACTGGTCACTGAAAAATAGTGAGTTTGAAAATTTTGTGAAAAATGTCAAAATTGCTGCTGAACTTCGAAACCCTCTGGTGTCTTCCAAAAGTAGAAACTCATACATTTTATGATGCCAACATAAAGTAGACATATTGTATATGTGAACCAAAAAAAATGTATTTTGAATATCCATTTTCCTTACAAGCAGAGAGCTTCAAAGTTAGAAAAATGCAAAATTTTCATTTTTTTGATCAAATTTGGGATTTTTCACCAAGAAAGGATGCAAGTTACCACAAAATTAATACCACTATGTTAAAGTAGAATATGTCACGAAAAAACTATCTCGGAATCAGAATGATAAGTAAAAGCATTCCAGAGTTATTAATGTTTAAAGTGACAGTGGTCAGATGTTCAAAAAATGCTCTGGTCCTTAAGGTGAAAAAGGGCTCAGTCCTTAAGGGGTTAAACATTTCCTTCTAAGCTTGGCTGAAATCTCTCATACAGTACATCATTTCAAGCCAGCCCCAAATCCATTGAGTGTGGCTAATAGTGCCCATATTACTGTCACATATAGATCACACTGGTCCAAGCATCAGGATAAAACTGGTACAGTCTCATAATGAATTATTTTTCCTTTGGCCTAAAGTAATTGGAACTTGATACTTCATCCCACAGCGCCTGCTAGAAATGATCCTTTACTAATTGTCTACTCCCAGATTATATTGTGTAACTGAAATAATTGTTAACCTATCAAGTGACATGTCTCTGCCAAATAACAGATGTACTAATACCAAGAAAATCCTGATTAATTTCCTCTTTCTCACACAGACTACTCCCTCATGACACCATCTTATTTATATAGACTGTTCCCCGCCCCCATGCCACCCTCTTTCTGACAAAGATGGCTCCGAATACTTTCTTCTCTCCCCTGTTTCCAAACTTCTCCCTGTTGCCGTGTCTCTCACAGTCTTATTTCCATGCCCCCCTTTTCACAGACTGCACATTCATATCTTCCCTCTTTTTCACAGACTAATCCCAATGTCCCCTCCCTTCATATCCCACCTTTTCTCTGACAGACTGCTCTTCTATGCCTTCCTCCTTTTTTACAGACTGCCCCCCCATGGCACCCTTCCCCTTATTCCCTACCCTATATCTCACAGACTGCTTCCCATCCCCCTTTCTATAAGACTTCCCATGCCCCCTGCTTTTTCACGGACCCCACACAGATTGTTCGTCATGTTCCCTCCTGCCTCTCAGACTGTTCCTATACTTCTTGCAGCATAACCCTCTCTCTTAAATTTTATTTCCTTCTGCTGGATTTACATATCATATTAACCTGAACCGGACCACACTTAATGTGTACCTGTACTCTCATATAGGGTGAGCACATGCATGGCTTTCCTCTGTGAAGCAGGACCTCTGTTATAGAATTATGATGTACCCCAAATATTCCACACACCTTTTATTGCATATTTTCCATTGTTTGTGCAAAATTGCAGGAGAAACTCTGCAGTTTATCAACAAAAACGCATCCAGAGGGCAGGGGGCCTCTTTTCAAGTGCCTTTTGGAGTACTTGGCACCACGTAGACAGTCAAAAAGTTCTGAGATAAGAGGTAGAGGGTAACGGTTCTTGACAGTGATTTTGTTAAGTCCCCTGTAGTCAATGCATGGACGGAGTGAGCCATCCCTCTCTCCAACAAAGAAGAAACCAGCTCCAGCAGGAGAAGAGGACTTATGGATAAATCCCTTTTAGAGATTCTCCTGGATATACTCAGCCATGGCTTTGGTCTCAGGAACCAATATAGGATATATCCTTCCACGAGGAGGAGTGGTGCCAGGCAGAAGATCAATAGGGCAGTCATAAGGACGATGTGGAGGCAGAGACTCAGCCTGTTTCTTGCAGAAAACGTCAGAGAAATCTTGGTAAGGTGGTGGCAGACCAGGTAAAGGAGGAGGACGAAAAACAATTTTAGAGTGAACTGATTGGAGACAAATACTTTGACAGGATTGTCCCCAGCGAATAATTTCTCCAGTTCTCCAATCCAGGTGAGGAGAATGGCGTTGCAGCCAAGCAAGGCCAAGAAGAATCTCTGAAGTACAGTGTGGCAGAACATTGAATTCAATCTTATCATTGTGCAATACTCCCACTTGCATGACAAGAGATTCTGTACGGAAGTAAATTTAGTCCAGATTTTGCCCATTAACAGAGGAGATGCACATGTACTTGGCAAGCCGAGTAAGAGGAAGATGATAATTGTGGACCAAAGAAGCATCAATAAAGTCACCTGCTGATCCAGAATCCAAAAATGCTGTAGCACTGAAGGAAGACTTTGCTGAAGTGAAGACTTGTACAGAAATAGTTAAGCGTGGAAAGGTAGTATTCACACCCAGGGACGTCTCTCCCACAAACCCTAGGTGCAAGCGTTTCCCAGATGCTGTGGGCGAGCTGTACAGTCCTTGAGGAAATGCTCCGGGCTAACACAATACAAGCACAAATTCTGTCTACGTAATTGTGACCTCTCCTGTTGCGTAAGCCGAGAACGATCCACTTGCACAGCCTCTTCGGCAAGAGATGGACGTTGAAACACAGGTGCCATGCGAGGGTCTCTCCATATTTGGACAGGTTCCCTCTCTGAGCACAGTTCTTCCTGTCTCTCAGCAAAGCGCACATCAATGCGTGTGGATAAGTGAATAAGTTCAGTCAAAGATGGAAGATCACGAGCTGCGAGGGCATCTTTAATCCTGCTTGACAGTCCTTTTTTGAATGTGGCACACAAGGCCTTATCATTCCATGCAAGTTCTGAGTCTAGAGTGTGGAATTGAACCGCATAGTCAACAACGGAAGAATTCCCTTGACAGAGGTTCAGCAACGCCATCTCAGCAGAAAATGCATGTGCGGGTTCCTCAAAGACATTGCAAAATTCTACAAAGAAGGACGACAAATTGGAGGATACTGGATCACCACGGTCCCAAAGGGGTGTAGCCCAGGCCAGGGCTTTTCCGGACAGTAGACTAATGACAAAGGCCAACTTCGAACGTTCTATCGAAAACAGTCCAGACATGAGCTCCAAGTACATGGAGCACTGTGTAACGAAGCCTCTGCATGACATGGAATCCCCATCATACTTGGAAGGTAAAGGCAGATGTAGCTGGGAGCCAGAAGACATTGCAGGAGCTGGTGGGGGGAGGGGGCCAGGTTGCGGTATCTGCTGCTGTTGTAAGGCCAAAAGCTGTTGCATCATAGGTGAAAGTTGAGAAAGTTGCTGGGCCTGTCGGGTTAACTGCTGTGACTGACATACCACAACGGAGGGAAGATCCGCAACTTCAGATAGGGGTACCACAGCCCGATCCATGGCCGGATCTTACTGTAACACTCAGTAGTCAGGAACCCTGGTGGATGTGGATCCGCTGGACCTTTGTGACAGGTTTTCACAAGAGCCCGCCTCAAAGTGGGACGGACTTGCTGCGGCAGGTGGCAGCCAGGTCGCTACCCCTTGCATGGCTCGACCACACAGGCGGCTAAGGAGATGCGAGGCACAGGAGAGATAAGGAAGCGCGTAGTCAGAATTGCAGAAGGTCAGGGCAGGCGGCACAGTAGCATAGTCAGGAACATAGCAAATGGTCAGTAGGCAGGCGGCAAGGAGCAAGGTCAGGTCAAGGAGCAAAGGATCAGATACACAGCAAGGCAATAACATGAATGCTTTCTCTCAGACTCAAGGCAACAAAGATCTGGCAGGGAAGTGAGGAGGGTGGAGGAATTTATCAATGAGCCACAGGTGAATTAGACTAATGAGCCCACTGGCCCTTTAAATCTTAAAGCTCCAGCATGTGCGGACCCTAGGGGACACGCGCGCCAGAGCATAGATGCAGAGGCGGGGGCAGGAGAAACACCCAGTGAGTGACGGACTGGGGCTCGCATGCGGGCACGTCCCGCGATGCGAGTCCTAGCCCCGTTGGCAGCAGCAGGTAACGGGACATGCCCTCACGGCCTACGTGTGTTGCTGGAGCGCGTAACGTAACGATATCAATAACCAGTAAGTATGACCTCGAATAATCGTCTAAGCAGCCTTTATATCAATAACCAGTAAGTATGAACTCTTTTCTGTGATTTTATTTTTCTGTAACTTGCTGCATACCAACACAGGATAAAGGCTCAGAATGCTGATATATCCTGAAGATTCTTAGATTCAGTTCACACTGTGTCTGCAGTGGGTGTCAAATACTGGTGTTAAATAAAGCTGTTTATCTGTCAAAGCCTGAGTGTGGTTCCTGCCAGACTTTCACCTCTTCAGACACACTGGAGGCATAGGAGATAAGGGAACGCTAAGTTCATAGATTTATTTACAAACAAAAAGCTCTATATTCAATGAAGGGTATGAGCATTTAGATAACATTTATTCTTTAATAAACTAAAAAAATTACGATATACAAACTTAATAGACAAAACCACATGGAAGAACAATACAATGCAGTTAATAAAAGCAATTACCGATTCTTTATCAGTTAGGTGACATAAGATCAGATACATATTTCTGGTGTATTAATAATGGAAGATCGAAGGTCATGGACATGGTATCTCACCACTAAAAACAGCTTAAGGCTGGTTTCCCAGTAGGAAAGGGTGTTACATGTGTGGTATATATCTGCATGTCACAGGCTCATTTACTGCAGTGCTTCTGCAAAATGTATATATACAACACCCTTCTTTTCTGTGTTAAATAACAAATGTAATTTCATATAAGCTGAGCACGTGTGTAGTAAAATTCTGTCAACATCTGAAATGTATAGCCAGCTTTACAGTATGAGGCCCCATTAACACTTCTATGTTGTGAATTTACAGTATGTTGTACAGATTGACATTAACCCCTTAATGGCGGAGGGTTTTTCAGTTTTTGCATTTTCTAAAAATAATAACAATTTAAATTTTGCACCTAAAAATCCATATGAGGGCTTATTTCTTGTGCCACCAATTCTACTTTGTAATGACATCAGTCATTTTACCCCAAAATCTACAGCAAAACAGAAACAAAAATCATTGTGCGACAAAATGGAAGAAAAAACGCCATTTTGTAATTTTTGGGGGGCTTCCGTTTCTACGCAGTACATTTTTCTGTAAAAATGACACCTTATCTTTATTCTGTAGGTCCATACGGTTAAAATGATATTCTACTTATATAGGTTTGATTTTGTCGTACTTCTGAAAAAAATCATAACTACATGCAGGAAAATGTATACATTTAAAATTGTCCTATTCTGACCCCTATAACTTTTTTATTTCTCCATGTACGGGGTGGTATGAGGGCTCATTTTTTGTGCTGTGATCTGAAGTTTTTATCGGTGCCATTTTTGGTTTGATCAGACTTTATGATTGCTTTTTATAAATTTGTTTATGGTATAAAAAGTGACCAAAAATACGCTATTTTGGACTTTGGAATTTCTTTGCGCATACGCCATTGACCGTGCGGTTTAATTAACTATTTATTTTTATAATTCGGAGATTTACACACGCGGCGATACCACATATGTTTATTTTTATTTACACTGTTTTTTTTTTATTTATTGGGAAAAGGGGGTGATTCAAACTTTTCTTTGGGAAGGGGTTATATGATCTTCATTAACTTTTTTTTTCACTTTTTTTTTTTGCAATGTTATAGCTCCCATAGGGGACTATAACATGCAGTACATTGATTCAATACACTGATCACTGCCATTGCATTCAATGGCAGGGATCAGTGTTATCGGCGGTTGATTGCTCAAGCCTGGATTTCAGGCTTGGAGCAATCAATCGCCGATTGGACGCGCAGGAGGCAGGTAAGGCACCTTCTGCTGCGTCCTAGCTGATTGGGACATCGTAATTTTACCGCCCGATCGGTGATGTCCGGCATTAGCCACGGGTCCTGGTTGCTTATAGCAACCGGGACCCACCGGGTAAGATGCACGCTCACCTGCTGAGCGCGTGTCATACCTCAGGAGACGCTTATGGACATTCAGAAAAAACGTCCATATGCGTTAAGGGGTTAAGATACCCACTGCATACTACAGCTTTACTTCACAACTGTCTTCTACCTGCTCTCTTCTCATTCCCCAGCCTTTGTGAAATGACCTCCAAGGATTCTGTGCCCCCTGCCTAAAATTTTAGCTGGTGTATAACACCCTCTGCTCCCTGCTCACAGTGAGAGAGCAGAAAGTCTATCATACTGTTCTCTCTGCTTCATATAGGTTCAGTATTCTTTTGGACTGTTTTTGCAATAAATTACAACAGCCAGAGATTCCTGGCTGTTGTAACATGATACAGTAGGATGGATATGAAGTCTGCTGATAGCAGGAGAGAAAAGCCTTTTACTTCCCCCCTGATGTTCTGGACTGCCTGCATGATGTCCTGATGTAAAGAGTACCTGTCACCAATTAAAACATTTAATATAGTATTCCTTGTGTAATTAGCAGACACTTTCCCATTCATTTGCTTTAAAAAAAAAAATCAACATAAATATGTTTAAAACGAAATAGAAAAAACGGCCACTAGGTGGCTCTGTTCTGTTACCTGCCACAATTAATACAGTGAGTTTGGTCTCCTCCCGGGCCTGGCAGGAGACCAAACCCAGGAAGTGCTTCTTTGCACTGAGCTTTTTTTTTCCTTTTCTTTTTTTTCTCTTTCCTTTGGCCCTCCAGGCTTTCACATAAGGTTTGACAGCATCTCCCCAACCGGCGGTTCACCCACACATCTGTCCTCAAAATATATCATCTGTACAAAGTGTAGTTCAGTGAATGCCTGCACCCTCTTCCTCTTTTTCCCCCCTTTCCTTCCCTTTTCTTCTTCCTTCTCCCTCTTTACCTCACTCCACAGCCCACAAAAGTAAAGAACAACTCCTCCCATGCAAATTCCATCATCATACACAAAGCAAAAGCCTCCCCACCCCCACCCTTCCCCTCCCCAGTCCCACACACATTACTCACCACTAGGGCAGGGAGTCAGGAGGATGCCCACTTTCTCTTACTGGGAGATTGCACTATTACAAGAATAAAGGTAAGATACAGAGCGTTTTAAAGAATTTTAAAGAAATTTTTTAAGGGTGGGAGGAATGTTAGGAGTAGTTAGGGAAGATGGCCTGAGATAGTTTAATAAAGTTAATTTGGTGACAGGTACTTTTTAACCTATCTAGGGTAAATAATATCTAATGTTTACATGTCAGTGTATATTGTATTATTTAAAGTGGGGCAAAAAAGTATTTAGTCTGCCACCAATTGTGCAAGTTCTCCCTCTTAACCGCTTAAGGACACAGTTCATTTTCACCTTAAGGATGCAGCCCTTTTTTTGCAAATCTGACCACTGTCACTTTATTAACCCCTTAAGGACCCGGGCTTTTTCCGTTTTTGCATTTAAAATTTTTCCTCCTTAACTTTAAAAAATCATAACTCTTTAACCCCTTAAGGACCAGGCCATTTTACACCTTAGGACCAGAGCGTTTTTTGCACATCTGACCACTGTCACTTTAAACATTAATAACTAGTTATCAATCTGATTCCGAGATTGTTTTTTTGTGACATATTCTACTTTAACATAGTGGTAAAATTTTGTGGTAACTTGCATCCTTCCTTGCTGAAAAATCCCCAAATTTGATGAAAAATTTGAAAATTTTGCATTTTTCTAACTTTGAAGCTCTCTGTTTGTAAGGAAAATGGATATTCAAAATATTTTTTTATTTTATTCAAATTTCCAATATGTCTACTTTATGTTTGCATCATAAAATTGACGTGTTTTTACTTTTGGAAGACACCAGAGGGCTTCAAAGTTCAGCAGCAATTTTCCAATTTTTCACAAAATTTTGAACCTCGCTTTTTTTCAAAGACCAGTTCAGGTTTGAAGTGGATTTGAAGGGTCTTCCCATTAGAAATACCCCACAAATGACCCCATTATAAAAACTACACCCCCCAAAGTATTCAAAATGACAATCAGTAAGTGTTTTAACCCTTTAGGTGTTTCACAGGAATAGCAGCAAAGTGAAGGAGAAAATTCACAATCTTTATTTTTTACACTCGCATGTTCTTGTAGACCCAATTTTTTTATTTTTACAAGGGGTAAAAGGAGAAAATGTATACTTAAATTTGTAGCCCAATTTCTCTCGAGTAAGCACATACCTCATATGTCTATGTCAAGTGTTCGGCGGGCGCAGTAGAGGGCTCAGAAGCGAAGGAGCGACAAGGGGATTTTGGAGAGTACGTTTTTCAGAAATGGTTTTTGGGGGGCATGTTGCATTTAGGAAGCCCCTATGGTGCCAGAACAGCAAAAATAACCCACATGGCATACCATTTTGGAAACTAGACCCCTTGGGGAACGTAACAAGAAATAAAGTGAGCCTTAATACCCCACAGGTGTTTCACGACTTTTGCATATGTAAAAAAATATTTTTTTCCACTAAAATGTGTGTTTCCCCCCAAATTTCACATTTTTGCAAGGGTTAATAGCAGAAAATACCCCCCAAAATTTGTAACCCCATCTCTTCTGAGTATGGAGGTACCCCATAAGTTGGCATGAAGTGCATTACGGGCGAACTACAATGCTCCGAAGAGAAGGAGTGATATTTGACTTTTTGAGAGCAAATTTTGCTCGGGGGGCATGTCGCATTTAGGAAGCCCCTATGGTGCCAGAACAGCAAAAAAAAAACACATGGCATACCATTTTGGAAACTAGACCTCTTGAGGAACGTAACAAGGAATAAATTGAGCCTTAATACCCCACACGGGTTTCACGACTTTTGCATATGTAAAAAAATATATATATTTTTTTCACTAAAATGTGTGTTTCCCCCCAAATTTCACATTTTTGCAAGGGTTAATAGCAGAAAATACCCCCCAAAATTTGTAACCCCATCTCTTCTGAGTATGGAGGTACCCCATAAGTGGACCTGAAGTGCACTACGTGCGAACTACAATGCTCAGAAGAGGAGGACCACCATTGAGCTTTTGGAAAGAGAATTCGTTTGGAATGGTAGTCAGGGGCCATGTGCATTTACAAAGCCCCCCGTGGTGCCAGAACAGTGGACCCCCCCCATATGTGACCCCATTTTGGAAACTACACCCCTCACAGAATTTAATAAGTGGTGCAGTGAGCATTTACACCCCACTGGCGTTTGACAGATCTTTGGGACAGTGGGCTGTGCAAATGGAAAATTACATTTTTCATTTTCACGGATCACTGTTCCAAAAATCTGTCAGACACCTGTGGGGCGTAAATGCTCACTGCGCCCCTTATTACATTACATGAGGGGTGTAGTTTCCAAAATGGGGTCACATATGGGGGGGGTCCATTGTTCTGGTACCATGGGGGCTTTGTAAACACAAGTGGCCTTCAATTCCGGACAAATTTTCTCTTCAAAATCCCAATGGCGCTCCTTCTCTTCTGAGCATTGTAGTGCACCCATAGAGCACTTTACATCCACATATGGGGTATGCTCTTACTCAGAAGAAATTGGGTTACAAATTTTGAGGGGCTTTTTTTTATTTTCCCTTGTGAAAATGAAAAATTTAGGGTGACACCAGCATTTTAGTGAAAAAAAATTTTTTTTTCACTTTCCCATCCAACTTTAATGAAAATTTGTCAAACACCTGTGGGGTGTTCAGGCTCACTATACCCCTTGTTACGTTCCGTGAGGGGTGTCGTTTCCAAAATGGGGTCACATGTCTGTATTTATTGTTTTGTGTTTATGTCAGAACCACTGTAAAATCAGCCACCCCTGTGCAAATCACCAATTTAGGCCTCAAATGTACATAGTGCGCTCTCACTCCTGAGCCTTGTTGTGCGTCCGCAGAGCATTTTACGCCCACATATGGGGTATCTCCGTACTCAGGAGAAATTGTGTTAAAAATTTTGGGGGTCTTTTTTTCCTTTTACCTCCCGTGAAAATAAAAAGTAAAGGACAACACCAGCATGTTAGTGTAAAAAAAAATTTTTTTTTACACTAACAGGCTGGTGTAGACCCCAACTTTTCTTTTTCATAAGGGGTAAAAGGAAAAAAAGCCCCCCAAAATTTGTAGTGCAATTTCTCCCGAGTACGGAGATACCCCATATGTGGCACTAAACTGTTTCCTTGAAATACGACAGGGCTCCGAAGTGAGAGAGCGCCATGCGCATTTGAGGACTAAATTAGGGATTGCACAGGGGTGGACATAGGGGTATTCTACGCCAGTGATTCCCAAACAGGGTGCCTCCAGCTGTTGCTAAACTCCCAGCATGTGTGGACAGTCAGTGGCTGTCCAGAAATGCTGGGAGTTGTTGTTTTGCAACAGCTGGAGGCTCTGTTTTGGAAACACTGCCGTACAATACGTTTTTTATTTTTTATTAGGGGGACAGTGTAAGGGGGTGTATATGTTGTGTTTTACTCTTTATTATGTGTAAGTGTAGTGTAGTGTTTTTAGGGTACATTCGCACTGGCAGAGGTTTACAGTGAATTTACCGCTTGGAGTTTGCGCTGCGGTGAAAAATTTGCCACAGCCCAAACTTGAAGCAGAAAACTTACTGTAAACCCGCCAGTGTGAATGTACCCTGTACGTTCACATGGGGGGGGCAAACCTCCAGCTGTTTCAAAACTACAACTCCTAGCATGTACTGACAGACCGTGCATGCTGGGAGTTGTACTTTTGCAACAGCTGGAGGCACACTGGTTGGAAAACCTTCAGTTAGGTTCTGTTACCTAACTCAGTATTTTCCAACCAGTGTGCCTCCAGCAGTTGCAAAACTTCAACTCCCAGCATGTACTGATCGCCGAAAGGCATGCTGGGAGATGTAGTTATGCTACAGCTGGAGGGATCGCAACTACAACTCCCAGCATGCAGAGACAGCTGTTTGCTGTTTAGGCTTGCTGGGAGTTGCAGTTTTGCAACATCTGTAGAGCTATAGTTTAGAGACCACTGCATAGTGGTCTTCAAACTGTGGACCTCCAGATGTTGCAAAACTACAACTCCCAGCATGCCCAGACAGCAAACTGCTGTCTGGGCATGCTGGGAGTTGTAGTTTAGCAAGATCTGGAGGTGCACAGTATAGAGATCACTTTGCAGTCGTCTCAAACTGTAGACCTCCAGCTGTTGCAAAACTGCAACTCCCAGCAAGCCTAAACAGCTCTCTGGGCATGCTGGGAGTTGTAGTTTTGCAACATCTAGAGGGTTACAGTTTAGAGACCACTATAGTGGTCTCAGACTGTAGCCCTCCAGATGTTGCTAAGTAACTCACCGGCTTCCGTTGGATCCAGGGAGCTGCGTCGCGGTCCTCTTCTTCCGTCGATCGTCGCCCGCTGCCGCCGCTGATCGTCGCCGCTGCCATCGCCGATGGGTTAGTGGATCTTCGGCGCCGGTCCCTGTCGGTTTCCCCGTTCTGCCCCGCCTATTGTGGGTGGGCAGGACGGGGAAACCGAAAGTAAACCCCTCCGCCCCCGATCTGCTATTGGTGGTCGCGTCTAGACCACCAATAGCAGAGATAGGAGGGGTGGCAACCCTGCCACCTCACTCCTATCGCTACAGGGGGATCGTGGGTGTCTAGGACACCCGCGATCCCCCTTCTATTCCGGGTCACCGGGTCACCATAGACCCGTATGACCCGGAATCGGCGCAAATCGCAAGTGTGAATTCACTTGCGATTTGCGCCGATCGCCGACATGGGGGGGTCTAATGACCCCCCTGGGCATTTGCGCGGGGTGCCTGCTGATAGATATCAGCAGTCACCCCGGCGCGATCCCCGCCCGGCGCGTGGCGGGGACCGAAATTCCCACCGGCGTACAGGTATGCCCTTGGTCCTCAAGTACCAGGGAGCAAAGGCGTACCTGTACGCCCTTGGTCCTTAAGGGGTTAAAACTTTCACGTAAAATTCTATATGATGACTTATTTTTTGCGTCACTAATTCTACTTTGTAATGACATTAGTCATTTTACCCAAAAATCTACGGTGAAACGGGGAAAAAAAATCAATGTGCGACAAAATTTATGAAAAAACACAATTTTGTAAGTTTTGGGGGCTTCCGTTTTTACGCAGTACATTTTTCGACAAAAATGACACCTTATCTTTATTCTGTAGGTCCATACGGTTAAAATGATACCCTACTTGTATAGGTGTGATTTTGTATCACTTTAGAAAAAAATCATGAATTCATGCAGGAAAATGTATTTGTTTAAAATGGTCATCTTCTGACCCCTATAACTTTTTATTTTTCTGTGTTCAGGGCGCTATGAGGGCTCAAAAGGGAAGGAATGACAATGGGATTTTCAATGGGATTTTGGAGAGTGAATTTTACTGAAATGTTTTTTTTTTTTTGGGGGGGGGCATGTCACATTTAGGAAACCCCTATGGTACTAGAACTACAAAAAAAAAAAAAACTGGCACGCTATTTTGGAGACTACACCCCTCAAATAACCCAACAAGGGGTACAGTGAGGCTTAACACCCCACAGATATTTGATGACTTTTCGTTAAAGTCGGATGTGTAAATGAAAAAAAAAAATTTGTTTCCCTAAAATGCTGTTTTTTCTCCAAATTTTACATTTTTGCAAGGGGTAATAGGAGAAAATTTGTAATCCCATTTCTTATGAGTATGGAAATATCCCATGCGTGGACGTCAAGTGCTTTGCTGGTACACTACAATGCTCAGAAGAGAAGGAGCCCCATTGAACTTTTGGAGAGAGAATTTGCTTGGAATGGAAGTCGGGGGCCATGTGCATTTAGCCCCCCATGATGCCCTCACAGAATTTAATAAGGGGTGCAGTGAGAATTTACACCACACTGGCGTTTGACAGATCTTTGGAACAGTGGGCTGTGCAAATGAAAAAGTACATTTTTCATTTTCACGGACCACTGTTCCAAAAATCTGTCAAACACTTATGAGGCATAAATGCTCACTGTACCCCTTATTACATTACATTAGGGGTGTAGTTTCTAAATTGGGGTCACATGTGAGGGGTTCCATTGTTCTGGCACCAAGATACACATGGGCTTCAATGCTGGACAAATTTTCTCTCCAAAAGTCAAATGGAGCTCCTTCTCTTCTGAGCATTGTAGATCAGAGCAGAGCACTTTACATCCACATATAGGGTATTTCCATACTCATAAGAAATGGGGGCTACAAATTTTGCAGGTCTTTTTTTCTATTTTCCCTTGTAAAAATGAAAAATTTACGGTAACACCAGCATTTTAGTGAAATTTTTATTTTTTATTTTCCCATGCAACTTTAACGAAAATTCGTCAAACACCAGTGGGGTGTTCAGGCTCACTATACCCCTTGTTACTTTCCATGAGGGATGTAGTTTCCAAAATGGGGGTCACACGTGGGTATAAATTTTTTCGCATTTTTGTCAGAACTGTACAAATCACCAATTTAGGCCTCAAATGTACATGGAACTCTCACTCCTGAGCACTGTTGTGCACACGCAGAGGATTTTATGTCTACATATGGGGTATTTCCGTACTCAGGAGAAATTGCGTTACAAATTTTGGGGGTCTTTTTTTTCCTTTTACCTTGTGAAAATGAAAAGTATGGGGCAACACCAGCATGTTAGTGTAAATTTTTTTATTTTTTTACACTAACATGCTGGTGTGGACCCCAACTTTTCCTTTTCATATGGCGTAAAAGGAGAAACAGTCACACAAAATTTGTAAAGCAATTGCTCCCGAGTATGGAATTACCCCATATGTGGCCCTAAATTGTTTCCTGAAGTGAGAGATCGCCCTGCGCATTTGAAGCTTAAATTAGGGATTTGCATAGGGGTGGACTCGGATGCAAGCATTACAATTGGCTCCGCTATCAAAAATATTCTACGCCTTTGATTCCCAAACAGGGTGCTTCCAACTGTTGCTAAACTCCCAGCATGCCTGGACAGTCAATGGCTGTCCGGAAATGCTGGGAGTTGTTGTTTGGCAACGACTGGAGGCTCCGTTTTGGAAACACTGCTGTACAATATGTTTTTCATTTTTATTGGGGGAAGGGAGGAATGGACAGTGTAAGGGTGTGCGCATGTAGTGTTTTACCCTTTATTTTGTGGTAGTGTAGTGTTTTTAGGGTACATTCACACGGGTGGGGGTTTACGGTGAGTTTCCCGCTAGGAGTTTGAGCTGCGGCAGAAAATTTGCCATAGCTCAAACTTGAAGCAGGAAACTCACTGTAAATCCGCCCATGTGATTGTATCATGTACATTCATATGGGGAGCAAACCTCCAGCTGTTGCAAAACTACAACTCCCAACATGCCCTTTAGTGTTCAATACATGCTGGCAGTTGTACTTTTGCAACAGCTGGAGACACTTTGGTTGGAAAACCTTGAGTTAGGTTCTGTTATCTAACTCAGTATTTTCAAACCAGTGTGCCTCCAGCTGTTGCAAAACTACAACTCCAAGCATGTACTGATTGCCGAAGGGCATGCTGGGAGTTGTAGTTTTGCAACATCTGGAGGACTACAGTTTAGAGACCACTGCATAGTAGTCTCCAAACTGTCGCCCTGCAGATGTTGCTAGGCAACTACTCACCTCCTGCAGCAGGATCGCCACACGCCACGCAAGCTGGAGGATCACCACTCGCCGCCGCTGATCACCGCCAGGTAAGGGATCTCCACTGCCGCCGTTGCTCACATCACAGAATTTACTAATCTGTTCACATTTCTGGCACCAGTTGATTTATAAAATAAAAATTTTAATTTTAATTTTCTGAGGCATACAAAGGCTCAATAATGGTCCTATAGAAGTCTATACACACTGTATTAAAGCTCTATGCAAGTCAGAGGCTGTATGCAGTGATTGTAGGCTTTTGAGCGTGTGCATGGCAGAATCTCCGCCACAGAACTTTTGAATTCTGCAAAATTTAAAGACCTTTATTTGTTGTAGTCATTCATGAAAATTGTCATCCTTTTTTTAATCTGTGATTTTCTACTTTCAACAGAGAGGTTAAAAACTTTGGCACAATTTGGCATACTTTCATGAAAATACATTCATACAAATGGAAAAATGTAACAAAACAAGATGAGTAAATGACCCCCTTAATCTTCTTATATTCTGAAGTTCTAGTGTTAGTATGAAAAAACTGCCATCCCTTTCTCCGATACTCAACCCTTGCCATTTGCAAGCATGCATGGTTCAACTGGATTATGTTTAATGCATTCATACAATAAAAAGTAGAGTTGCCAGCTGTCTGTAAATTCCTGGACAGCCTGTAAAAATAGAAACCTTTTTTCCAATATACATATAAAAAAAAGACATCCATGTTTTTTTTGAGACTGGTGTTACTTATCATTGTCATTGTAATTATCCTTATTTTATAACTCATAGTAATACTAGTAATGAGTTCAATTTCAGTATATTGAGCCATAGACATATTTATAATCTTTATAAATCATTATAATTTTCAAATTTGTCCCTAAAAAATATTGTCTATCCATAAGTTTTGAATAAATTGTCCAGAAATATAGACAAACTTTGCAACCCTGCTGTGTAAGCGTATCGGCTGAGCTACTGCCCCTTCACAGAGACTTGCGTTCTTGGTGAATATGAAATATTAATTTCCCATAACTGTCTCATTTAAAATAATTTAATTGCATTTTCTAATTGTATGAAATGCAGTCTATTATGATTCAGAACTCCATTACATAGCTTGTTCACTAAAGTGTGCTAGCTCTTATTGCTCATTAAGTACATTCACTTGGTTGGGTATTAATGAGAAATAATCTCCAGTACTTAACTGTTGCAAATATTGATGGCTGCTAAGACTTGAAGGAAAGGGTGTCAAAAATGCTTGCTGTAAGAAATGACATACAGATTCATGACCCCTACTATATTACCATTGCATTTTCGTCACCAGGTACTGGCTTCAGTCTTTGGCTACACTATATCCCTCTTCTTACATGGGGCTAGACTGTCAACATGTACCATATACCCACTAGTTGCATTTTGTGTATAAATTGTTATATCTTGCTTGTTAGTACAACTGTACATCCAACATAACCACACCAAAATAAAATCAAGCAAAGTATGTTGTATTTCTCACGTCACTATGGAACAGGGCCTTGAATCTTGCTGGAGTTCTGTAGGAGTGCAGGGGTCTTCTTCTTCTGCTATGGGTTGACTTAGGAAACTCCAATCTAAGTTCAATACACACAAGAACTTAAAATAAAATAACTTGGTAGATTTATTTTTAGGAGCACAACATAAGTACAATTGCATATGACTAAACCCCTAATGGTAATGAGTGGGGCTACATGCCAGGCCTGGCTGTGGAAACATTATATCAATAAAACCTTGCATAATAACCTATGACGGGCTTAACAAAGACCTTCCAAACATTTTCTGCCAAACACACATAACTTTAACTGCCAGATGATGAAGGATAAGCACCAATATTACAAAATGCATCTAATATATACTTAAAGTGTAGCTCCCACCAAGTTATATATAATCTAATATGTCCCTACCTATTAATAATCTAGCCCTAACCCCCTACCTGGCTTTAAAAACATTTGAAATCGCTTTAATAGAGCAGATTTAGTGCTTCTAAATCTGCTCTATCAAGCAGGGCAGGAAGCAGCGCTTCCCAGCAGGCACGACGTCACTGATGCCTTGCTGGGCGCTTGCTTCCGCCCTCAGATCGTCTATGCAGCGCTCCTGTCAGGAGCGCTGCATAGACGATCTGCCAATAGCACGGCAGGCAGCTCCGGGGTCTCCTCCTCCCTGTTTAGCTGTGCATGTGCTATCCAGGGAGGAGGAGTAGAGGAGCAACGCCGGCCTGCCGTGCACGATATTACTGCCGGTTAATATAAGACCTCAGATCAGACTTACCCATCCGGAGGATCAGCGCAGCAATGAGTGCTCGCGCTGCCTCCGGACAGGGTAACGGGGGCGGGCGGGGCCGCGCGCAAGGCCAGTGTTGCTGGCCAATGCGCGCAGCCCCAGCTATCAGCGTGCTCGCTCTCACCTGTTTGATTGACAGGCGGGAGCGAGCACAGCAGTGCCTGAATTTCGACTCATTGCCAGGCTGAAATGAGTCGAAATTCAGTGGTGACGTCACTGCTGAATGCATTCGGCCACTAGGAGGGCGACCCCTAGTGGCCGAATTTAAAAGTGATTTTAAAGTTGTTTAAAATCACTTTTTTTAATTAAAGTATATTAGAGATATGTTGTAGTACTTAAGTACTACAACATATCAATTTTTGTACTTCATGACAGTGCCCATTTAAAGGGGTACTCGGGTGGAAAAAATTTTTTTTTAAATCCACTGGTGCCAGAAAGATTTGCAAATTACTTCTATTAAAAAATCTTTACCCTTCCAGTACTTTTTAGCAGCTGTATACTACAGAGGAAATTATTTTCTTTTTGAATTTCTTTTTTGTTTTGTCCACAGTGCTCTCTGTTGACACCTAATGCCCGTATCAGGAACTGTCCTGAGCAGGAGAAAATCCCCATTGCAAACATATGCTGGTCTAGACAGTTCCTGACACGGACAGAGGTGTAAGCCGAGAGCATTGTGGACAAGACAAAAAAGAAATAAAAAAATAATAGAATTTCCTCTGTATCATACAGCTGCTAAAAAGTACTGGAAGAGTAAAGATTTTCTGGCACCAATTGATTAAAAAAAATGTTTTCCACTGGAGTACCCCTTTTACTAAAGAGAACACCAACTTTGAAATGGCTTAAGCAATAAAATAGATGCAGCCAATCACTGGGGTCCTGTTGCTATGAAAGTTTGCATTTCTCTTTTTAGTTTCCTCAGGAGTACAATATCTGTAATAAATTGTACTTATATTATCCCAGTGTTTTGTGAGTAATTCTTGGGACATTGGAAGAAGTTGGCATTTTTCCAGGAATCATTGATGCACTTCAGTACTTAATAAATCCAAGTAGGGAAATCCCACATGATATGTTAACCTGCCCAAATGGCAATGCCTTTTGTAGCCTTATCAGGGCTAAAGAAATCCCAGTGTTTGTTTGTGACTTTTGTGACTTTGGATGATCTGCAGTTGGTGATGCTATTCCAGGTTTATTTTCTCTCCTTTCAGGACGCTCTCTGTACATATTGCCTGTGTACGCAGAGTAGTACTTTTTTTTACTTTGTAGTAGACACACAATATCTCTTTCCTGGTCATGTGGAGATCACTTCTGCTCCTGCATGACCACCTCCCCCGGGTCCTAGGTCAGAAGATCCTCTGCAATGCCAATACCTTGTAGATGCGTTCAGAAACAATAGGCTTTGGGAAATGTTTTTATAATTTTTTTTATTTTTATTTGCTTTTACAAATATACATACAAATAAAACTTACCACATATATAATTTCCTCCCTATCCCCCCCCCATACCCTCCCATCACCCCACCCTCCCTTGTCAGGCTGACACTCCTTATTCTATCCTCCACTGTACCATTTAAGCCACTTACATTCTATTTTGCTTAGTGTTTTACTATTCTTATCCCCTTGGGGAGGAAGGGTTTTCCCGTTTTTGCACTTTTTTTTCTTCTTACCTTTTAAAAATCATAACCCTTTCAATTTTGCACCTAAAAATCCATATGATCCAAAAATCTGCGGCAAAATGGAAATAAAAATAATTGTACGACAAAATTGAAGAAAAAATGCCAGTACATTTTTCGGTAAAAATTACACCTTCTTTTTATTCTGTAGGTCCATACGATTAAAATTATACCCTACTTATATAGGTTTGATTCATAACTACATGCAGGAAAATTTATACGTTTAAAATTGTCATCTTCTGACTCCTATAACTTTTTTATTTTTCCACGTACAGGGTGGTATGAGGGCTAATTTTTTGCACCGTGATCTGAAGTTTTTAATGGTACCATTTTAGTATTGATCAGCCTTTTTTTATCACCTTTTATTCATTTTTCATGATATAAAAATTGACCAAAAATACACTATTTTGGACTTTGGAATTTTTTTGGCGCATACGCCATTGACCGTGCGGTTTAATTAACAATATATTTTTATAAATCGGACACTTCCACATGCGACGATACCACATATGTTTAATTTTATTTTTATTTACACAGTTTTTTTTATGGGAAAAGGGATGTGATTCAAACTTATATTAGGGAAGGGGTTAAATGATCTTTATTCACTTTTTTTTTCACTTTTTTTTTTTGCAACGCGATAGCTCCCATAGGGGACTATGACACTGCACACACTGATCTTTTACATTGATCAATGGTTTCTCATAGAAAACCATTGATCAATGATTCTGCCGCTTGACTGCTCATGCTTGGATCTCAGGCACTGAGCAATCATTCAGTGATCGGACAGCGAGGAGGAAGGTAAGGACCCTTCTGGTGTCTTGTAAGCTGTTCGGGATGCCGCAATTTAATTGTGGCGATCCCGAACAGCCCCCTGAGATAACCGGCAATGTCTTACTTTTATTTTAGACGTGGCATTCAAAGTTGAATGCCGTGTCTAAAGTGAAAGTAAGACATTGCCGGTTAGCTCAGGGGGCTGTTCGGGATTGCCACGATGAAATTGCGGCATCCAGAACAACTTACAGGACACCAGCTGCGTCTAAAGGGTTAATAGCTCACGGCACCGTGATCAGTGCCGTGTGCTATTAGCCACGGGTTCCGGCCGTTGTCTAACAATATAGAAAGGGAGTGGGCAAAGGGCGTATAGGTACACCCTCTGTCCCCAACAGGTTATAATACAATTTCTTATAATACATGACCCTATTCACTAAGTCCATCCATTCTTCTTTATTTGGTGACTTTGGGAACATCCATTTTTTTTAAATAATCATCTTTGCTAAACCCAATATCACAAAGAATCACTTCTTAACCTGATAACGACCATGGACGAGTATAGACGTCCAGGTTGGCGGGCGTTCCCGCACCTGGACGTCTATACTCGTCCATTCTTCTCGTGGGTGCTGCCCAGTGCACCCACGAGATCGCGGCAGGGACTCGGCTGTATCACACAGTCGGGACCCTGCTGCACTGCCAGGACCGAAGTAAATTTCGGTCCCGGCAGTTTTAACCCTTACAGCCGCGGTCAGAAGTGACGGCGGGCTGTAAGTGTTATGACAGAGGGAGGGAGCTCCCTCTGTCTCCTCTGCAGCACCCCGCATCGCGATCGTGGGGTGCTGTGTGTAATACGCGGCTGCCGCACTGCCGGGAGGGAAGTTCACTTCACTCCCGACGGTTTAACCCTTACAGCTGCGGTCAGAAGTGACCGCGTGCTGTAAGGAGTTCTGACAGAGGGAGGGGGCTCCCTCTGTCTCTCCTGCAGCACCCCGCATTGCGATCGTGGGGTGCTGTGTGTGGCCGCACTGCCGGGAGTGAAGTTCACTTCACTCCCGACAGTTTAACCCCTACAGCCGCGGTCAGAAGTGACCGCACACTGTAAGGAGCTCTGACAGAGGGAGGGGGCTCCCTCTGTCTCTCCTGCAGCACCCCGGAGCATCGCGGGGTGCTGCTGCATACCTGGGCAGCCGGGGGTCCTACAAAGACCCCCAGGTCTGCCCTGGGTATTGCCTGTAGGACGTGCAAGAGGCACGTCCTAATATGCTGCCTGCTAGTGAAAACTGGCAGGCAGCATATAACTGCAATGCTTTGGAATACTAAGTATTCCAAAGCATTAAAAAGTGTAAAAATAAATAAATAAAATAAAAGTGTAAAAATAAATAAAAATGTAATAAAAGAGTAAAAAAAAAAATGAAAAATACATTTATTAAATGAATCTAATTTAAAAAAAAGCATAATGTGTAGGATCACATTGGCGGACATCCGCAGCATGTAATATGCTGCGGATGTCCGCCACGTGATCCTACACATTATGCAGCAGTCACGGTAATGAGCTCGCTGCTGCGGCTGGGTAGCTTTGTGTGTCCACTCATAGCGGCGGATTTCCCGCCAGCAGTCATGAGCGAACACACTGAGCTACCCAGCCGCAGCAGTGATGGATATATTTGCCATGAGCGGGTGCTTATTCCCACAACATGGCGGATATATCCATCAGGAGCCTTAACTGTCACAGACAGACACTTTATACTTCTAGCCGACCAAGGACCAATCAGAGAGGTCCCTGGTTCAGCCAATAACTTGTAGGGGTGCGGTATATAAATGGGGTCACTTGTGGGGCTACTGTTCTGCCCTGAAAGCCAAATGGCGCTCCTCTCCTTCTGAGTCCTACCACGCGGCCAAGGAACCATATATGGCCAAAGCGGGGGTATTTCCGAACATGGGACAAGCAGCTAAATAAAATATAGGGTGCATTTCTTTCAATATCAGAAGTGATGTATGAAAAATTGCAAATTTCGAATTTTTAACACTGACTTTGTAATAATTCCTGCCAAAAAACTATGGTGTTAAAATACTCACTGTACCCCCTAGCGAATACCTTGAGGGGTCTAGTTTTTAAAAGTGGGTCATTTGGGGGGGGGGGTGTTCCTATATTCTACTACCTTTTAATTTCTGCAAACCTTGCATAGCACATAAAAAAAGATGTACTTTTCAAATTTTCAAAATTTTCAAAATTTTAAGTTAAATTGTTAGGCTTCTAACTAGTTTAAAATGTTAATTAAAAACTAAAAAATTACGTCAAAATAAAGTAGACAGCTGAAAGTATAAGTTTCATAAACTATTTGGTCAGTATGTATAAATATATGCAACCAATTAGTGTTAAAATAGCAAAAAATCGTAATTTTTTGTAAAAAGAAACTACAAATGATATCAGCTTACTTTTACTATGTACATGAAGGACAACTTGTGACAAAAAAACAATGTCAGAATTATCGTGATTGGCGAAACATTACCAGAGTTATTCTCTAATAAAGACAGACATCCCCGATTTGAAAAAAACAGGCCTGGTCTTTCAGGGGCGTACAGGTTTATTTGCATTGGTCCTTAAGGGGTTAAAGGACTACTCCAGGATGGAAAAATTGTCCTCCGCCGTGATCCTCTTCCTGGTTGCCAGTGGTCGGCGAGTCATACTTCTCTCAGCCAATAACCTGCCGCGGGACTTCCCTCCGGCCGGTGATTGGCTGAGTGCAGTATGACCTGCCGACCACCGGCAACCAGGAAGAGGATCGCGGCGGAGACCAGAGTGGGTTACCGGAGGCACCGGGGGAGCGAAGGAAGGTATGTATCTCTTAATTTTTTTTACTGCCGGCAGTATGGAGGACAATTTTCCCATCCCGGAATACTCCTTTAATGTTTTATTATTTCTAGATTTAATGCAAATATTGCCATTTTAGGCTCAAAATTCAGCCAAACTTGAATTTTTTTCCTGATTATCTCATATACCTCACTCCAGAATCCTTGAACACAAGAGCAGTTCCATACCATATATAACCAGTTGGAATCAATCATTTTACACTTAGGACAATGCGAATCTTCCCTAGCTCTTATTTTAAACAAAAACTTTGGTGAATATTGTGTGCGATATGATAACATAAGAAAATAAATTCTATGATTTATATTAATTGTGGTTCTACCAATATTCCTTAACCTGTTGGGGATGAAGGGCGTATGCATACGCCCTTACGTCCTGGTATTTAAGGACGAAGGGCGTATGCATACGACCGTGGGAATTTTGGTCCCCGACGCGCGCCGGGTGGGGACCGGACCGGGGTGACTGCTGATATCGATCAGCAGGCACCCCGTGCAAATGCCCAAGGGGGTCATCAGACCCCCCATGTCGGTGATCGGTGCAAATCGCAAGTGAATTCACACTTGCAATTTGTGCCGATTTCGGGTCATACGGGATCTATGGTAACCCGGTGACTAGGAATATAAGGGGGATTGCGGTTGTCTAAGATACCTATGATCCTCCTGAAGGGATAGGAGTGAGGTGGCAGGGGTGCCACCCCTCCTATTCCTGCTATTGGTCGTCAGAAGCGACAACCAATAGCAGATCGGGGGCGGGGTAATTTTCGTTTTCACCGTCCTGTCCAGTATACCCCTCAAATACGCTTTCAAAGCATCCCATACCATAAATAGATCTGTAGTGCCTTTATTAGCACCCCAGAACCATTTAATCTCTATTTAATCTCCATTTAATCTCTTCTATTCCACTTGTTACCTCCTTTACTTCCAACCAGTGTGGGTTGATGTTCATACTTTTATTTTGGAAGGTACAGTGGTTCCCATATGCTAAGCTACATACCATCATGGCATGGTCAGATATACATTTAGGTTCATAACTCATTTTCGGGTTGCTCTAACCCCACTATCATTGGCCAGTATCATGTCAATTCTCGAGGCAGTTTTGTGACTCATGTTGTAACATGAAAATACTTCTTTTATCGGGTACAAATTTCTCCACACATCCCTAATTCTTGACATCGGTCTGATAGTCTAGTTCTCCCTCTCCTTAGACTACCGCCCCTACAATCTCTTTTGTTGTCCATTACAGAGTTAAAATCCCCCATAATGTACAAATCCTCATAATACTTCCCATTCAAAAACTCCATTAATATTTTCAATGCCTCTGGTGAATATGGTGGGGGACTATATACAAATGTGAGTACCACATATACCCTATTCCATTCTACATATAAAAAACGAAGATAGACACCTACATAAGAGACTATACCTCAAAGAGATAAGTAATGTGCATGATAGAAGCACCACCAAAAATACAGAAAAAATTATGCACAAATAAACAAAAAATGGAAGAAAGTTAACAAAATCTTTATTAAAGTATATCATTGATTAAAAAACAATAGCACAAATACATAATAAAAACAAGGCACCGAAAAACACTACAGATGGGTAGGTGAGGACTGGAACTGAGTATAGAGAGGTAATAAATATAAATATAAATATGAGGTCAAAGGGCAATAAGAGTAAATGTCAGAGGTGGAGACGCACCAAATGGCTGCTGAACGCAAGCACGAGGGCAAGGAGAAAATGAACAAAGGGATCAAACCCAAGGACCAGAGGGAACAAGTATGCCAGACCTTACCTACCAACCCCAACGATCGTTTCACCACTAAATGGCTTCCTCAGGGGGTGTGTGATTTCGGGTCATACGAGATCTATGGTGACCCGGTGACTAGGAATATAAGGGGGATTGCGGTTGTCTAAGATACCTATGATCCTCCTGAAGGGATAGGAGTGAGGTGGCAGGGGTGCCACCCCTCCTATCCCTGCTATTGGTCGTCAGAAGCGACAACCAATAGCAGATCGGGGGCGGGGTAACTTTTGTTTTCACCGTCCTGTCCAGTATACCCCTCAAATACGCTTTCAAAGCATCCCATACCATACATAGATCTGTAGTGCCTTTATTAGCACCCCAGAACCATTTAATCTCTATTTAATCTCCATTTAATCTCTTCTATTCCACTTGTTACCTCCTTTACTTCCAACCAGTGTGGGTTGATGTTCATACTTTTATTTTGGAAGGTACAGTGGTTCCCATATGCTAAGCTACATACCATCATGGCATTGTCAGATATACATTAAGGTTCATAACTCATTTTCGGGTTGCTCTAACCCCACTATCATTGGCCAGTATCATGTCAATTCTCGAGGCAGTTTTGTGACTCATGTTGTAACATGAAAATACTTCTTTTATTGGGTACAAATTTCTCCACACATCCCTCCAACCTAATTCTTGACATCGGTCTGATAGTCTAGTTCTCCCTCTCCTTAGACTACCGCCCCTACAATCACTTTTGTTGTCCATTACAGAGTTAAAATCCCCCATAATGTACAAATCCTTATAATACTTCCCATTCAAAAACTCCATTAATATTTTCAATGCCTCTGGTGAATATGGTGGGAGACTATATACAAATGTGAGTACCACATATACCCTATTCCATTCTACATATAAAAAACGAATCTCCCCTTTTTATCACCATCTTCACATTAATGTTGAGTTTCCCATGTATTACAACAGAAACCCCTGCTAAATAGTTAGACCCAAATGAATGAAACTACTGATTGGCCCAGTGCTTTTTAACAAAATGTACAGTTTCCTTGGTAAGGGGGGTTTCGAGTAAGCATACCATTGCTGTCAGGAAGTTCTTAACTCTATCCATAATCGCCACACTTTTCCTCCTCCCCTAATATTCCAAACTAAAACCCTACCATCCTGCCTATCCTGGGCCCCTGTCATTTCAATATTGCCTCTCTTCATTTCCACCTACATTTGCGCCAGGCTGACTTCCCACCCCTTTCCCTTCCCCTTCCTCCCTAATAGTCCACTTCTACTAACGGACCTCTCCACTTTCCACCTAACTCCCTCGCTCCCTCTCTCCCTCCACTATTCTTCTCCATATTTTTAAAATCATAGACCTTGCACTTCCATCCACTTTCCAGTCTCTACTGGGGACTGGGAAATTAATGAGTCGGGAATAGTGGTAAGAAGGGAATGTTCTGGTTATGCAATTTTTTCCTAATGTCTCTGTACTCCATCCTTTTTCTTTGTGTCTCTCTTGAAAAGTCAGGGTATATATAGATGTTTGCACTCCCTAGCTCAATCTTCTCTTTTTCCCTTGCTACTTTCAAGAGGGTATCTCGATCTCTGGCACACATACATTTTAACAGTAAAGTCCTCCTGCTATTGGTTTTGTAAACGGGACCCTGTGCGCTCTTTCCATAGCAAACCCGGACAAGAAAGAATGTTTTCCAAACGTGTCTATTATCCATTTAGTGCAGAATGCTATTGGGTCTGTCCCTTCCTTTCCCTCCGGTAAGCCAATAATTCTTACATTCGCCTGCCTTGATCTGGCTTCTAGATCTTATACTTTACATTTCAAATATTTATTCTCGTTAGTTAGTTCTTCCCGTGCTTTTTCCATACCAACAATTTTGTCATCAAGTTGTGGGATCAATTTCTCTATTTTCACCACTCTTTCTTTAACCTTTCTTATATCCTCCCGGATCAACCCCACATGACGAGAGCATGTGAGCTCGTCTGCTCTTATGGATCCAACAACTCTCTCCCTCCTACCGAGTGATTTCTGAAGACCTTGCCGGGAGAGATGAATGTCAGCTCTGCTAAACTCTGGCCTGATGCCCTTGAAGTGGCATGGTGACTTGGATGTACTAGCGGTTTGCTGGGCAGCTGTGGAGGTATGGTGGCGGGTACAAGAGCTGGGGGGGGGGGGAGAAAGGAGGGCCACGCAGGAGGCACACTCACCTGACCACTCAGGTGAGCGGACCATGGTTATATACCTGATATAGACCTGTGTCTAATACTTTTAAGCATATTATGGAAAAAATGCCAGTATAAGCGGATATGAATGGAGTGGCTGATTAAGATTTAAAACCAATTACCTGCATGATACTACAGGTCTTTATTGTAGCGAGTCTGCTCTGTACCTCCAAGATTTTTACCGCCAGTAATGACTCGGCAAATTGGATCCAGTGCTTTTCAAAGTATATAAGATAATAATGAACTTAAATGAACTAAAAGCAGTAGCAAACAAAAAAAAGTATGCTTTAATTAAGGAAGATTCCGGGTCCTGGCTATGCTGTGCGTTAATGGTGATACAGTGATGATTACAAAGGAGGAAGAGAAGGGGAGGGGAAGGGAAAGAGGGGGAAAAAAGTATGTTGTTTGAAGTCTTGACTGGAATGGTTTTTTATACATGTATTTATACATGATTCTATAGGATGCTGCTGTGAATTAAGATGCAAGCTGTACAACATAAATGAGCAAGAAGTAGAACTTCAGACCTGTAAATGGAATCTTGTTGGTAATTCATGGAATGCTAAAAAAACAGGAAGAGTATGGGGCTCTGTGGACTGGTAAGACTGTTATGGTCCTTGTTTTTCCAGGTATATTTCCCGGGATCACCCTGAGTAAGAAAGAAAGAAATACAACCCATCAAGTGTGGTAAAAAGGTCTCAGATGAGAAAATGACCCCAAAATTACAACCAAGGAGATCTGGCGGTAATGCCTGAAGAGAAGTTGCAAATACAGTAAAAATTGATATGTTTTTAAAATATCCTAAAGACAATGTTAAAACAAGGAACCAAAGATATGGAGAGAGTGTGAATGTATCCATATATACGGTCCTACAAGAGGAAGGGATCACAGAGGAGGGAGAGAGTGGAGAGATCAGTACTCAGAGATCTATTTTGAATGGAGTGGAAAAAAGCAAAAATCATTGGAAGAACTGACAGTACAAGTTGGCAGTCTCAGTTAGGCTTTGGGAACTGTAGTTCAGTGCATGTGAGGAAAAGAAGTGATGATCCCTGCTTGGCCACGCCCCCTCAGTGCAAGTCTATGGGAGGAGCGTGACAGGTGCATTGAGGGGACATGACCCGACGTCACAAGGAGGGGCGTGCACATCTTTTGGAACTGAATGTTCTGAACGCTGGCCAGTGGAGTAGCCCTTTAAGAACAATACACATGTTCATATACTCACATATCTGCACATACGGATGATGATTTAAATTGGGTACCAAGAATGGGTGCCAAGATTTAAAAAGTACTTGTCCAAGTTTGGGATGCCAGATCTTCTCAATGAGCAGAAATACAGCCTGTTCTCACGGCATGATGGTGCAGCTTCTTCCTGGATGCTTGCAGATTGTATGTATGACTATGTGTGCAAATTGCCTGATGTTGATGTGCATAAAAATTATAAGGTTAAATATTGTAATCATAATCAGACCTGAGGAAAGTTTTTTTTGTTTATTCCATAGTAGCTGAGTACCCGGCGTTGCCCGGTTTTTCCTTCCTAATCCTTGTTGGGGAGGATATGCAGTAACATATATTTCCCATAGACTTGTATGGAACTTTAAACAAAAACCCTGCCCCTGACAAATGGGGGTGGGTAAGGGTTTAATTACCTATCCTATGTTTGTTGTTGACATATAAGTAACATGAGTGCCAAGTTTCATGTTAATATCTTCAGCCGTTTGGATGTGATGTTGGAACATACACACACACACACACACACATTGGGGGGATATTTATCAAAGCTGTCTATGTCCCGCATCAATATAGACCAAACTACAGAGGGTTAGGCCGGTCTATTGTGCGCCTAATTTATCAAAAGTCGCACGGCTCTTGATAAATTCTGTGCACAGACTGCATGATCTATGCTTTAGACTGTATTTAAACCTGCTCCAGCATGGTCTGACATTTCGGGGTACTTTCAGCCGACACGACTTGTCGCTGTAAAGTCGCTTTTGACAAACTCAGCAACAATGCATTTTCCAATGCATTTCGTCTATAATAGACTAGAATGCATCATGTTCTAAAAATCCTCTAGAGCAAAAGTTTCAAAAAAGACGCACATATTTAGACTGCGACTTTCTGTGCGACAAATTAAGACTGGAAAAACCAGTCTAAATTATTTGATAAATATCCCGCATTGAGTTTTATAAATATAGATAATGCATTGTCTGTTTGTCATTTTTATTGTAATAAACCAGCATTAACTTTTAAGCATTTGGCGATTGTTGCATCTGATAAAAAGCTATACAATGTATTTCTGCTCGTGGAGGAGCTCTGGCATTTCAAACTTGTACAAGAGGTTTCTGACCAGTCCCTGATTTAGTTGGATGAGCCTGCAGCAGCATTGGGATCTGTATACATAAGGTGTTCTTGGATGTTATGCTCCCAGCATAACATAATAACATGAACTTGTTTCTACTGCTCAAGGGAGCGTAGCTCACTATACCTGCAGATCTACAAATTAAGCGCTATACTTTTTTCTGTTGTATGAGATGATTTAAAGCATAACTTTTTATAACTTTCTAGACTACTGGTATGATTTTTGCTTGGTCAATTATAATTGTTTTTTATGACTATTAATATGAACATGATACCAGCATGGCTTAAAACAGCTGAAAGTTGCTTCTGTATCTTCTAGATGTAAAGCGTCTCTCATAAGTGAGTCCACCCCTCCTATTTTTGTAAAAGTTTTATTATATCTTTTGATGTGAAAACACTGAAGTTCTCACACTTTGCCACAATGTAAAGTGTTGAGTGCACAGCCTGTATAATAGTGTTTTTTGTTGTGTCCCCTAAAAATAATGTCAGGTTCAGGTGGCCACGGCTGTGACTTTATGCCGCACCCTCTCCGTTCATGTCTATGGAAGGGGGCGTGATGAGCCACCACAGCTGTTTCGCCTTCTCCCATAGACATGTATGAAGGCGGATTGGCGTGACTCCATGACCACAGCTGCCCGAACCTGGCATTTAAATAATTTAGAATGCTGGGGTGCCGGCCCGGTGATCACAGGGGGTCCTAGTGGCCTGACCCCCTGCCATTAGATATTTTATCCTTTTTTCTTTGGATAGGGGATAAGATGTCTAGGGGAGGAGAACCTCTTTAAGGCAGTGCTGGAGAATAATGGTGGCCACACAAAATATTGACACTTTGAGGCCAATGACAGTGTGTTGAGTTATTTTGAGGGGACCCAACATTAAACACTGTTATCAAACCGGTTTAAAGGCTAAATATAACATATTTACAAAATTGGGAGAGGTGTACTCACGTGAGATACTGTATCTTTTAGTCTAAGGCTTGGGTCACATTCTTTCCCCCCTGCATGTTTGTCATACACACGTAGAAAATCACCTGACATATGTGTAGAACATAAAGGCAAGGCCAATGCCACTGTATGCCATACTATGGCTTACAGACCAGAATGATAAGTAAATTAAAGCCATTAATACCAACATAACTGCCTGACTAAGGCCAAAAGGACACATTTTTGGCTGCTGTTGGGTGAATATGAGCCTATGAATGCTTTTAGGAAAGTTTGGAATGTGCAGAGGAAACTCAATGTGAACAGAGGCCAGTTGATATCGCATAATCATTAGCTACTTTGAAACATATGTGAGGCACAAGTTATTGCGGTAGGTCCAGATTTGCATGGACACAGTTCGTAGATAACCAGCACGGCACTACTTCCCCATTAGGCATAGAACAGTGATGAAACGGCAGACTTAGACTGGGAATGCTGGAGGTGGTGCTCTGACTAGCAATAGTGCATGGAAACGCAACAAAGAAGCAGGGAAATAATCGGCAACTCACCGCAGCCAGCTGAGTAAATCTTCTTTTATTTCATACTCACAAATGTATCATATGGGAAGAGGGTAGTGGGGGGACACAGGGTGGCGACCAAGCTCCGTTTCGCACGATGATCGTGCTTCCTCCGGCCATGAGGAAGCACGATCATCGTGCGAAACGGAGCTTGGTCGCCATCCTGTGTCCCCCCACTACCCTCTTTCCATATGATACATTTGTGAGTATGAAATAAAAGATTTACTCAGCTGGCCGCGGTGAGTTGCCGATTATTTCCCTGCTTCTTTGTTGCGTTTCCAGATTTGCATGGGTCAATACGGAAGTTTAGAAATAATCATTGCAAGACATAACAAATACTTCTAAATGTCATTTGCCTGAGAGTAGATGAAAAGGCTCTGTGAAGAAAAACAGCATTCAGAAATGTGTCATTTGTCCTATTTTGTGACAGTCAGAAAACACATTCCCTATTCATAATCTATCAGATCAGGGACAGAGCACAATCACCACTGCTCATCTGAATATACTGAGTCAATTGGAAGCATTATTTTACTGAATTAAATCTACACGCACTGAATTTACCTACATTTCCTAAAACTGGAATAAAGCATTATTTAACAAGAATGTATGCCTTTGTCCTTAATACATATGAATTTCTTTGGCTAGACAGGATTTAGACTTTAAAATCATATTCAGAATAACACTGGTTTAAAATCAACTAATGCCTTCAACTCAAGAGCCTCCCATCTCCCGTCTTTGAAGCTAAATAATTTATACAGCAGAGTCATATTTAGCACTTTGCTTTGAGAATCCTTAAAGCAGCTCCACTTTATTGCAGATCATTCTTTCTGAACTTCTTTGCAGCGTTTCCCAACTTCTCTCTTTTTCTAGGTTTCTTAAATACACATCAGGAATTCAGCTCATCTAGGCACCAGGCTCCCTGAAGTGGGTCTGGCTTGTTTCCCTTTGCCCTTTTATTGACCAGATCCCTTAATAATGATCTGTACTGTTTTGGACAAAGAATTAGTCACCTTCAGCAGTAAATCTAAAGCAATGGTTTACACCACAGACTATGGTGTCTGACAAGAAGCACTGAGGGAACGGGCAGGTTGCCGACATGTTCTCAAACAAGTATTACACCGCCTGAAGAGAAGAATTTAAGCATCCTACATGATTTACCTGATGTTTGCAAGGCAATCAATATTCAAGGATCTTGACAAGGAGTCTGAAAGGTTGATGTGATTATGCAGACTGTGTCGGCTGGGCTATTCCTGTTCTAACACCTGGATTTATCATCTAAATGCCTTTTTTGAGCTTTATTTGTGTCATGTGCTTGTCAGGATAACAATCACTGAACAAATACATTCATAACCTCATTTCACATTTAACAGCAGGAAAGCCGATATGAAAATACAAATGCAAAATTTTGTGTTGTTATGAGGGTGGGGCATGTGCCTGATTAATTTAGTATTTTTTTTTATATTGATTTTTGGTCACTGTATATTAAAAATCTGATTCATGCATTTATGCTGCAGGTTGATCCATCTAGTAATGTGTTCACCGCCCAGCTTCATCATCAAGAACATAGAAATTATGTAAATTGTGTATCAGCGCTATTATAGGTAAGTATTTATCAGTAAGAACATAGAAATGTTTGCCTGTTTTGTGGTGTTTGTAATAACTAAGGCACGTGATACTCATCCTGGATGGTTACTCAGTTGACCCCCCTCTTCTTGTTTGATCTGTATGGGAATGTGCACATACTAGCTTTCCGTTGTGGAATCATCACGACCATTGTAATACATTGCACAGACACGAGGAGCACTCCCTGGTGTGGAATCACAGGTCTAGGTGGTCTTGTTTAGACAAGCAGGTAACAGGTATGGCATTTAGGAAAGGAAACAGAAGCTTCAATCATGGTTTTGGTATGTCTCACATACAAAAGAGTATTTTATTTTATTCTCGCAACGCGTTTTAAGGCTGTTTGAGCTTTCATTA
Source organism: Hyla sarda (assembly GCF_029499605.1). Classification (NCBI taxonomy): domain Eukaryota; kingdom Metazoa; phylum Chordata; class Amphibia; order Anura; family Hylidae; genus Hyla; species Hyla sarda. Next base: position 158,406,947 of record NC_079189.1, read on the forward strand.
GGCGCCTGATGAGGGGAGATAACAGCCTTGAAATGTGTTGCGTTAATTAAATAAAATATTTTGTTTGTGAAAATACTCTTTTGTTTGAGTGACATACCAGCAGAGCGATTAAAGCTTCCATCTGCCTTTCCTGATTGCAATTGTGAGACATTGACATACATGGTCATCAAGTATAGCGACATTTCCCCAAGGAACCTGTCGTATGTGAATACTTGAATGCTAAAAAGGGCATAGCTTATCCAGGAAAACTGGGTGAGATATGGAAGTCCAGAAATAGTTTAAATCCATGGCAAGACTTAGCTTGCTAGGGACTTAGATAAGTTTTGTTACCTAATAGATTTTTATGGGATGAAAGGCAGATTGGTAGTGGGGCCTTTAATCCCCTTCCTAGGTTCCTGAGTTTTTAGACTAGCCCAGATCTGCACAGGTGCTGAAGACAGCTCATCACTGGGCTTTAAAATTAGGTAGGAATCAGTCTGCAAGTAAGGCTGTAAGGAACCGGCACCACCAAGGTGAATGGCATGTTTGTTGTTTATTTTGCTGGGTGACTGGTAGTAAGCCACCTTTATGAATTTTGTGTTGATGAGTGTGAAGTGTGTATTAATTTTCTTAAAGAAAAATTAAGACAGGAGAAGCCCTGTTTAAACATTACTTTCTTGTTCCTGTCTCTCACTGCTATTTTGTTGCCATTTGGTTCTACAGAGCTAATCTCCTACATAAAGTACTTCAGATGCCAGCAGATAATCTCCTTCACCATGTATAATCATTTTCTATTTAAACCTGGTTTTTATTTCAGGGTCTGATTTCCATCCTATTCTCTTGCATACAGGGAACAATGAATGAACACTTAAGATTATCCATTGCCTTGTTCTTGAAATAATTATTCTGGTACCTGTTGTTCCAGTCCTGGCTTTGACCCTTGTACCTGTTACTTACCATGTCAATTAATGACTGTTCTATTTTCCCCAACCTGGGGATCTTCCTGCAGCAAAATACAAACCTCCTTGAGTGGTATAAGGTTAGAAAACACTGAATCCTTTAGTGTCAAAAAGGAGTAAATTTATTGAAGATCAGAATAAAATCTTACAACCAGTTTCAATGGAACAATAACATAGGCACATAAGTAATACAACCTATGGGCCGAAACCCAAGCTCGTACATAAGAATCAATGTACAATAAACATAGGGGAAAAATAGGGGAGAAGGAGGGGGGGGGAAGTAGGGAAGAAGGGGGAGCTCTAAAGCACCCCGGGAACAATATTATCTACGGAGCTCCACTGGAACAGATCTTTCAAACAGACACAATAGCACCATGCAGGTGGAATAATTGAACAGGTCAATATACATATCAGTAGAGGAGGTCAATAAAGACAGATCTATGTCATAGACAAAGATAATAGGAAACATCTCTTCCATACGACGAGTCAACCCAGGGTGCCCAAACTTTAGCAAAATGTTGCATCGTATCTCCACGCACAGCATTCAACCGTTCAGATAACATTATATCATTAATTTTCATAATCACCACGTCCAGTGATAATGTGTCAGATCGCCACTTAGCTGCTATGTGTATTCTCGTTGCCAAAAGTATAAATTGTGCAAGACGAAATTTAGAATAAGAAAGGCAAGAGGGTCTATGGCCAAGGAGGCAGAAGGCAGGGTCTATAGGACAGGAAACCTGTAATATGGAAGAGAGGAGGTCTACCACCTCACTCCAGAGTCCCACAAACCGCCGGCACTTCCACCAAATGTGTTTCATGTCTCCTGTCTCTTGGCAACCTCTAAAACACAACTGAGAAACTGTGGGGAACATAACATGCAACCTGGAGGGGACATAATAGGTTCTATGTAATATTTTTAGAGCCGTCTCAGTTAGAGAAGTTTGCCAGCTATCCTTACTTAGTTGGGCACAGCATTCATGCCATTGTGGAAGTGTTAATGTCATATCAAAATCCTCTTCCCATTGAGTCATGAACAACAGTTTGCTATCCTTAGGGGGGTGGTTTAAGACCGAGTAAATCAAGGAAAGGGCACCTTTACGTAGTGGGGAGTATATGGCGGCAGATTCCAGAAAGGAATAGTCAGTAAGGGATTGATTGGATATCAGGGAGTGCCAGTAGGAGAAAACTTGGGACAACCTATAGTTGGAGGATTGTATCTACTGACAAAGAGGGCTCGGGAGATTAATTCCTTACGTATAAGAAAGTGGTGGAGCAGAGATAAATTCTGGGAGGTCCACAAACTAAAGTCCGACCTCTGCAGACCGGGGGGAAAGGAAGGGTTTGCCAACAGGGGAGTAACAGGAGAGATAGGAGATTGTAGTTTGAGCTTGAACCGCACCGAACGCCAGAGAAGAAGAGAATGTAGAGAGATCGCAGCAGAAGGGGGGACCAGAGAGGAGACAGCGGGAACAGACCACATAAGGGATTGAAGAGTATAGGGTGAGAGTAAGTCATTCTCTAGAGAAACCCACCTAGGGTAGGAAGAAGGGGCATTACATAACAATAATTGTGCCAGACGGGCAGCTGTGAAGTAATTAACAAACTGAGGAACGGAAAGGCCTCCCATACGTTTATGGTAAAACATAATACGCCGGGGAATCCTAGGTTTAAGACCTCGCCATATGAAATCAAAGATCTCCTTCTGTAATCCTTGAAGATCTACCATCCTAATCGGAATGGGTAAAGATCTGAAAAGGTACAGGAGTTTAGGCAATGCTACCATCTTTACGGAATAGATACGTCCAAGCCAAGAGATGTGTGGAAGATTCCATCTGGCTAGGTCTGCTCTAATCGATCGAAATAGAGGGGGATATTTTAACTTATATAAATCTACTAAGGAAGCAGGAAGAGAGATACCAAGATAGGGGAGGAAAGAAGAAGAGTGACGAAGATGAAAGTTAGTAGAGACAGCGTTAGAAATCCGAGGAGGAGTGTTACAGAAAAGGACTTCCGATTTGGATTTATTAACAACCAGGCCCGAGATGGTCGAGAAACGGTCTAATAGTGGGAAAAGGTTTGGGAGAGACACCAGTGGATTCGTTAAGGTGAGTAGGAGGTCATCAGCGAACAAATTAACTTTATATTGGGAAGATCCGATAGTAGGTCCAGTAATGTCAGGGTGGGCACGGATGAGGCACGCCAGGGGTTCCATAATCAGTGCAAATAAGGCAGGTGAAAGTGGGCACCCCTGGCGAGTGCCCCGTGATATAAAGATTTGGGTGGGGGTGGTTGATGGTAGGTAAAGGTAAGCTACCGGATTAGAGTATAGCACTCATAGCGCATTCACAAAGGAACAGGCGAATCCCATGGCAGATAGAACTCCAAACAAGTATGGCCATGAAACAGTGTCAAAAGCTTTCTCTATGTCAAGACCCAGTATCGACACAGGAACTTTCTTAACTGAGGCCCATTGTATGATGTTTAGGACCTTTCGAATATTGTCGGGAGCCTGCCTGCCAGGGATGAAGCCAACATGGTCATTATGGATAAGACTGGGTAGTAGTTTATTCAATCGCCGAGCAAGGATGGACGTAAACAACTTGGTATCTAGATTAATAAGGGATATGGGTCTATAATTGGAGGGCAACAGGGGATCTTTATTAGGCTTTGGGATGACCACCAATGATGCCTGCAGGAATTCAGGGGGCATAGGCGAACCCGACAGTAGTTTATTACAATAAGCAACAATATGCGGAATTAGGATAGGGGCAAATTTCTTATAGTATAGGGCAGAAAGACCATCTAGCCTGGAGCCTTGCCCAGGCGTAGATCGGAAATTGTGGCATCAACCTCCTCGGATGTGAAAGGTAAGTTAAGGGAGTCTATGGCAGAGGGAGAAAGAGAAGGAAGAGAAATGGAGGATAAAAAAGAAGAGATAGAAGCTGGGGAAGGGGGGGATTGGCTAGTTCCATAAAGAGCTGAATAGAAAGAATGAAAGACGGAAGAGATCCGGGAAGGGTCTGAAGTCGGCACTCCAGGTTTTAATTGGATTCTATGTACCTTGTTAATATTTTGTCTATTTCTTAGCAATGAGGCCAGAAGGCGATCAGGCTTATTAGCCCATTTATAGTAAGTGGCTTTCGTCCAGCGTAAGGCTTTTTCCGTCCTATCAGATAGAGCCGCGTCCAGCTGTAACCTGGTAGTACGGAGGGCTTGGAGAAGATACATAGATGGGTTGAGCTGGTGTGCAACCGCTAGCCTGGCAAGCTTATTCTCCAGCATAGTTTGAGCCCTCGTGCGTTCCCGCTTTAGGCTGGAGGCTAAGGAAATAATCTTACCCCTGATGTAAGCCTTATGTGCCATCCAGACCTATCCCGCATCCGCAGAAGAAGAAGAATTAGAAGAGAAGTAATCAGAGAGGTCGGACTCGAGCCGGGTGCGGATATGTGGTCTGCAGAGCAAGGACTCATTGAGTCTCCAGGAAAAACGAGTAGAGCAGCGGGTACCTATACGGAAAGTAGACAAAACAAGATCATGGTCCGACCACACACATGGTATATGGCGAGCATACAATAGGTGAGCTAGTGTGGATGAATTCGTGAGAACCCAATCAATCCGTGTATAGAGGTGGTGGGAGGGAGAGTAATAGGTGTAGCCTCTTTGCTGCAGGTTACGTTCCCTCCAGGTATCGACTAAATCAAGGTCAGCAAAGGTCTTAAGTAAGAGTCTCTGTTGAGCCCCTGTGCGGCGAAATGAGACAGTGCTAGATCTATCTAGTACACCATTATGTACCATATTGAAATCTCCACTCCATATGAGGTAGTCATAGTGAATATCTTGCAATTTGGTCGCCAGCATGACAAAGAAGGAAAGAGGGTTGTCATTGGGGGCATAGGAATTCACAATACACATAGATTTTCCCTGATATATCCCCTCTAGTATAAGGTATCTGCCTTCCCCATCAGCAAGAGTGCCAGTAACAGTAAATGGAAAGGAATTTTTCAACAAGGTAACCACACCCCTAGATTCGTTTGGAAGGATGCCATAAAATAGCGAGTGTAGTTTTTGTGTAGAAATTTAGGGAAGGAGGAGGCAGTGAAATGAGATTCTTGCAAGTTTATGACATCTGGATCATGTTTTAGGTAGTCAATAAAGGCTTTCCTCCTCTTAGGCTGGGTTCACACTACGTTTTTCAACTAAGGTTCCCGCATACGTTTTCTATCAAAAACCGTATGGGGAAAAAAAACGGATGGAACAGTATGGGAAAAAGTAAACCGTATGGGTTTTTAAACAGTATACTGTTTTTAAAAGTGCATACTGTTCCGTCCGTTTTTGTAGAAAAAAACCCATACGTTTTTGAAAATTTTATCCATTTTTAATGGGAGGGGTCTTGGGTGGGGACTTTAGGATTCAAATGCGCATGTGCAAAGTAAAAACGTATACGTTTTTCCCGTATGGAACCGTATACATGTGCGTTTCCCATTGACGTCCATGTTAAAAAAACGTATGCGGTTGCAGTACGGTTTTTAAACCGGAGACAAAATCGTGGTCAACCACGGTTTTGACTCCGGTTTAAAAACCGTACTGCAACTGCATACGTTTTTTTTAACATGGACGTCAATGGGAAACGCACATGTATACGGTTCCATACGGGAAAAACGTATACGTTTTTACTTTGCACATGCGCATTTGAATCCTAAAGTCCCCACCCAAGACCCCTCCCATTAAAAATGGACAAAATTTTCAAAAACGTATGGGTTTTTTTTCTACAAAAACGGACGGAACAGTATGCACTTTTAAAAACAGTATACTGTTTAAAAACCCATACGGTTTACTTTTTCCCCATACTGTTCCATACGTTTTTTTTCCCCATACGGTTTTTGATAGAAAACGTATGCGGGAACCTTAGTTGAAAAACGTAGTGTGAACCCAGCCTTAGTTGGGGAGTTGAATCCCCTCACATTATGAGACAAGACATGACACATAAGGGAAGTGTAGGGGATGCTGATATAGGTGCATATTGTTTAAAGAAATGTAAAGACTGAAAAGACCAAAAGAATTGCGGAGCTCCAGGAGAATCACATGGTAAAACAGAAAAAAGGGGGGAGCGAGGTAAGCAGGTTATAAAGGGAGGAAGGGGCGGACAAACAACAGGGGGTAAAGTAAACACAAAACGACAATACCCTGAGAAGACAGGCAACATGAGAACTATTAAACCAAAACATCCTATTTCCACATACATCCCAGGAGAGAGGACAACAAGATAATCCACCCCCGCCGGAATCCCCCAGGGCTAGGCATCCGTAGAAATGGGAAGGATGAGAGCCAGCTAGTAAAAAAGGAAAGTAAAAAGTCAGTGTAGAAGAATCAGAAGGAGGTAGTTGCTACGACAGGGAGTAGTGAGCAGTGAGCAAGTGGCCCACTGAAGAGTAAAAGCTAGAGAAAAGATCAGAAAAAGAGAATAAGGTAAACCTCAGCCAGAATATAGTGAAAGCAGAAAACCTACATCTGCATACCAAAATTATAATAGGAATAAGTAGGCACGGTAACTAGTATGCTATATACGCAGGTAAAGCAACAATAAACACAAGTCCACTGCAGACTGCACAGTTACCCCCGCGATCCTGGAGGTAGGGATATCCAGATCAGTCCCCAGAAGGAAAGTCCCAAAGTCCCCCATCACAGTGGGTGGATTCCACAGCCGATATGGAGCAAGGTGAGAGTCCAGAAGTCCACTCAGCCAGGTTTGTGAGGTTGAGAGCGCTGTCTCTTGTGGGGAACTTCAGCTCTCTGCCAGAGCCTCTTCAGAGTGGGAGAGCGAGATGGTAGTGAGGCGTGCTCATCGTAGGGGATATCTTCGCGATGCAAAATCTCCATAGCTTCCGAAGGAGTGCGCACAGTGTAAAAACGGGAAATTAAACTGCAAATTAAAGGGGAACCCCCAGCGGTACTTGATTTGCGCTTTTTGTAAGGCCAGGGTGACCGGTCTCATGTTCCGTCTCCTCTCCAGAGTCGACGGGGCTAAATCCGCGTAGAGCTGGACAGATGGCGGCATATCAGGGAGCTGGGAAACATTGCCAGCCGCTTGTAATAGTTTGTCCCGCATCTCAGGATAGTGCATGCGCAAGACAACATCCCGGGGGACATCAGGGTTTTTAGGGCGTCCCAGGGCTCTGTGGATTCTATCCATCTGCAGGTGAGTGCTATCCGTCTGAGGCAATAGTGCCGCAAAGAGAGCTGAGACTTTGCCTTGTAGGTCAGTTACGGTTTCTGGTAAACCACGAATGCGCACATTGGCCCTGCGAGACCGGTTCTCAAGGTCTTCTATTTTAAGCTCCAAAAAGTCAAGTTTGTCAGAGTGCTCGGTTATAGCGTTTCTGTCAGTCTCTATAGCCTCTGCCAGGTCGTCCGCTCTCAATTCAATATCAGCCACTCTATTACCCAAATCGCCCACCTGTTTAGCAAAGTCCGCCACAGCTTTAGTGAGTTCCGATTTGAACATAAGTTGGATGGACCTGTACAGCTCTGTAGGGTTCATCGGGTCAGTCGGCAGTACCAGTTGTGGCGTCTCATCAGCGATGTCCTCCTCCTCTGGAGCTGCAGGACTGGAAGCGCGCGAAGTGGTCGGTGCCATGTTGGACTTCTGACCGGACCTGAAGATCTCGGGTATAGTTTGAGATAAGGAGCGTTGTGAGCCACCTGCTCGATTCCTCTCCATCACTGTTCAGCCCTGTGTCAGGTGAGAAGATGCCGCTCGTCCTGCTCAGCGAGCTGCGCGCATGCGCCCATCAACACTGAATCCTTTAGATGTAAGACCGCCCCCCCCCCAATTGTCATCTTATGGCAGTTTACCCTAAGTGACATGTCATGCACTGCCATTTTTTAATAAAGTGTTTTTTTTTGTTTTTTTTTTTAAAGACCAGGGATGAATTTGAGAGCCTTTGTCAAATAGGTAAGCCAGTGTTTCTCAACAAGGATTCTTCCAGCTGTTGCAAAACTATAACTCCCAGCATTCCCGGACAGCATCCTTGTGTGGCAAAACAGGTAAACTTTTATTCTTTTTCTGTATTTTAGATGAAGAAAATGAAGAACAGATACTGACCAAAATATTGTTTGAACCTTGTTTATTGAGTCAACAAAAACATATTGTGGACTTTAATGGGTAAAACAATTGTGTGTGTGTGTTGATCATGTGATGATTGACTGGGTATTTTGCAGATCCGTACAAGAGGCCATTGTAACCTGATTTAAAGTGTAATTGTCATCACTGTACAGAACACTGCAGCCTTCCTTGGTAATGGCCTTTGATCATGTCCAGCCTTTTCTTTTTTTCCCCTTAGCTGTAAACATCTATGTTCTCCTGCAAAGGGTATTCTCCTGAACTCTGTGGATGTTCCCAAGCAGTGATGATGTTTTCTCTCATTGCATGTAAACATCCTGTCCCTAAGCTGCCTAATTGATAGCAGCTGAGCCTCAGGGGTGTGTCCAGACTGCAGTCTCCTCCCTACAGCCCTCCTCCCTGTTTACCTCTGCAGTCTCTTCACAGAGTGCAGGGCTGTACCAAAGCGCTTCCAGGATCTTTAACAGAGCAAATAATGGTAGAAGAATGTATACTTCTCCTATTTTTTTTTGTGTGCTCCGCTACTCATACATAGCTCAGCCACACACATAGCTCTGCTACTTGCACATACACAGCTCAGACACGTATAGCTCTGCTATATATTCAGATCTTTTACTTACACATGCATAGCTCCTCCACACAGACAGCTCCATTGGGTGTTTTTTGTTTATTGTCCTATTTCTACAATTTTAATGGAACCTTAATAAAACTATATTTTTACGCCAAGAGGAGCTGAGTTTCCCCCACCCCCTATGTTCCTTCCATTAAGTTTTACAAAACAAAGTCAATTACTTTAAGTTTTGAATGCACTTATGAAAGGCAACATTCTGGCTATGCACCTAAGATTATTTTTTTTTAGCAGCCACATCCATAAACAGCAATGAGATGGACTTTAACATAAAGTAAAATGTGGTTATTAATATGCATTGTGATGTTTGTTAATGTACCAAAGGACTGGTGGTAAAGCTGGGATTTCAGGATTGATTACACCTTGCAGCCATTTAAGCATAAAAACTACTGAAGGTGTAAGTAAAATGTACAGTTGTGAAATGATGTTCAGAGTGATTATTCATTTGCCGGAATATGACAAATTGGAATCTAGTTTTGAACATTCACAGTTCCTGACACAATCACTGACAGAACGGATGAAAATATGGTATTTATCACTTTAGAGAATGAAGAAAAAGGATCCTGCACTCACCGCATTATAAATGTCTCTGTACTCCTCTTCGGATCTCCCGGTGGATGGGAAGACAGCTACGGCGTGGGGTGTTCAGAGACGACTGCTGGTAATGCCCTTCTTCTGGCCTCATTCACGTCATTGCGCAGAGGTCAAAACTCGATCACCCGACGTGGACAGCAGATCAAAAAAAAAAAGAAGAAAAAAAAAGCAAAATAACTAAATAATTCACCTGGTAATTGAGCTAGCTAGGCAAAAAGACCATTAAAAAATTATTTTTTACAAAAAAAGAGGCATATCTAATCGTTCATTAAGACTGAGCAATACCTGCGCATCTAGTCACAATATCCATCCAGCTTCTGCTCATAACAAAGAGTGACCTCTATCTCCTTCTCCTGGAGGAGTCTGGAGATAGTAAGGGATTGTCCAGGAGATAGAGGTCGCTCTCACCTTATGTCCTGATCGAGGTGAATATGGGGGTAAAAGGAGTGTGACCAAAGATAGCTTTCCACAATGGCTGACGTTCTGACCCCCAGTTATACAGAAGGCAGCTTCTGGAGCTCACATAGCTTCTTTCATCTGGAATTCAAGGCAAAAGTGGAGGAATACTGCATTAACTAAGCTTCAATAATTTAAATTTTTTCTGTTTTCAGAATGCTCCATGATACGCTTTATAACCAGCACCATGGACCTAGGAAACAATAGACTTGAGCTGACTCACTGACCTTTACAGGAGAGGTTTTTAGGCATGCTCTGTGACCTGTGCAGAGTTCATTGTGCAGAAAATAGGGAGGCTAAGCTCTGGCTATTGTCTATTGTGAATGGTCTGATTCCGTCTTATCTATGCATAGGTGTTCCCTTTACTGTAATCCTACCACTGATGATAAGAAGGACACTGCTGGAAAGTGATCTGTGCAGAATAAGAAGTCTAAGATTATTATTAGGCTTAGTGGTGAAAATAAAAACTGCAAAATGTCAGGATTATTTTAAAATATAGATAGTAAAATGTAAAATTAGAACTAAATGTCACTGAAAATTCTCAAAACGATGTGTCACATAAAAACTTGATTTAAGCAAGAGGTCATTTTCTGATGACACCTTCCCTTTAATGACAAGCTCCATTATTTCATTGAATTGTCTGACTAATGTGAATAACTGACATTTGGAAGGATTCATTGGATTTTATTTTACCTGGTCTATACAAATGGCCACATCGTCACGTTCTTCCTTAAAATACACGTATGGACCCAGCACATCCCTGAATTGCTCAGCTTATAGGTAGCCGGCTGTGATTGCTGATGCCTTACAGGAGCACTTATAAAAGCGATTTAGATTGTAATACAAGGGGTTTTTAACTTGGCACAAATCAATAGATCAAATTGACTTTAGTAGTTACAGAACTTGTCAGCCAATCATAGCTCAGGACTGAAGGGGTTGCTCTTTATTAGATCTCAAAGCGAACTGCGTAGTATGTGAGTGCTCTGTATTCTTATTGACTGGGTAGGGCCACTTTCATTTAACTTGAAAGGCAATCAATTCTGTTGCTGGTTTTGTTTCGGCAAAGTTATTTAGATTTCATCCAGTTGGTTATCAGCCTCAAGGCCACCTGCTGAACTTCAGAATGGAGAATTCATTTCTCGCTCTCTTTCTCTTTATTTTGTAAGGAAGGGGGGAATATTGACTTGTGCGATAATTTCAGCTGGATGATTAAATTTGGCCTCTTAGGCCCCAAGCTGAAAATTCAATTCACATGACTGGTTCTCTTTTCAAATGCTATCAAGCAATTTTGTGTTCTGCCACTGCTAATATTACAGATGCTTATTGCCCTTTTACTGTAATAAACCATGGAATTCCGACTCCACTTTCCATTCTGTGTGGCTCAGGGCTATTTTAAACATAATGGTCATAATATGTGTATGCTCCACTTAAGTAATGGATATAGCTGTGGCATCTGAGCCGGCTAACCTGTTTGTGCCTTATCTGACATTGATGCAAGGCTGGTCTTAATTAAAACATGGTGTTCCTCTTCCACTTCTGTAGGGCCTGCATCCTGCAGATATATAGAATGAGCTAAGTGTAGCAAGCATTAGTAATTCCAAGTTCGGTATATAAATAAGAAAACTGCCAGGTTCTCTGATACAAGCACATGAGATATAAGGCTGTACAGTTGTACAGTATGTTACATGCTGTCATATGCTACTGCACTGCAGACAAAGGAAACTGATTGCAAGGAAAGGGAGCTCTATTATTTCCCATACAGTTAGACGCTTATAGGAAAAAGATCTTTTTACGTATGAGAAAGATTCCCAGAAGGCATATTTGTCAATTTATTATATACAAAACTATTAATAGAAGGAGCACATTAGTTTATCTCTGGTTATATTATCATAAAGAACATCTTACATGTAATGAAGACCATTAACCACATATAAATTAGAACGATCAGCAGGAAGAACATGTAAAACTATGTGGGAATTTCTTAGCATTTGGGCGACCTACTGTTTAGCAGACCAGACTACGTGAAGGGTGGAAAGAGTCATTTTTGCACATATGCAAAAAAAAACACAACTGGTCACAACTATACTATACTATACTGACTAAATATACAGGAATATATTGGGGGAGATACTGTATATAAGGTAGTGGGATCACTTATTACTGAAAATACTAAAATCATTAACTTAATATAGAAAGCAGTATGTACTGTAGACATTCAGATAGTTTAGGTTATTCCATATTTTGTGGTAAGAAAGGAAAAACAAGGCTCCATGTCAGCAATGCCACTCAATTCTCCAAGGAACACCAGACACTTCTTCAATAGGTGAAATTGAAGAAATATTTATTTCCAAAATGCATAAAGATAAATAACATGTTTTGGGAGCTCCTGTCTTTTCATCAGATTGAGATTTGAGAAGGAGCCCCCAAAATGTTTTATTAATCTTCAATTACACCTATTGGAGAAATGTCCATTGTTCCTTTGAGAATTGAGTGGGAGCACCAATATATTGCTAAGTTTTTTTTTTTCTTCCATCTGATTCCATGACAAGTCTTACAATTGGGCTCTTTAGGTTGGCATCCTCTTCAACAGAGCACTCCACTTTTCATTCTACATCAATCCATGATGGACAGGCACATGTATACATGAATACATCTGGTGGGACCTCTACTGTACCATTTCACAAGGCATGTTTCTTTGCTGTCCCCACTCTCTAGCTATGTTTTCCATATATTGGCACAGGTTTATTCATATTTTTACGCCAGTTTTCGAGTATAAATAAATCAAAGGTATACAAAAATGTTTTTGTTTTTTTTGCCTAATAACCTATAACCAGAGTAATGCATTTGGAATATTCTTTAGAAACACTAATTAGAAAAAAAATTCAAAACACAATGGGGCAGACTTAGTAGTGCATTATTCTACATAAAGGCTTTAGGGTCTCATAAGATACCATTTGTGTTAGTAACCCTTTAGAATATTTCAAATGCTTATGCTTATCATCTATCTATCTATCTATTATCTATCACCTGTTATCTATCTATCTAACTATCCATCCATCTATCTATCATCCATCTATCTATCCAGGGCCGGATTAACGTATGGGCGTTAAAATACGTTAAAATAGGCCCATCGAACAGCACGGGTGGCCCGCGACAGCAATATTTGCAGAAAAAGTGGTCCGGCCAGGCGATGTCCCATGCCCACATGGGCCCCCCCCCCCGTCACATTCGGGACACCCCTGTGTCCCGAAAAATCTTTTCAGGAAACAAGGATGTCCCAATGGTTACCTCTCTGCGGCGGCCCCCGCTTTAACCTTAAAAAAGCAGGGGCCGCTGGGAGGTAGCGCTCGCAGTTATTTTACTGACGTCCCGTGCGTGCGCCCATAGGAGTAAAGCAGAGCGGAGCAGTGCATCGAGGAGGACGCGTGCATGTTAAGTCACCAGCGGTATATCATATTCAGTGTTCCGACCTCCGGTCCCGACCCCTACTGCTATGGACCATAGGCCATAGCAGTAGATCGTGACCCTGGTCCCCGGGGTCCTTTGACCGGAGGAGCGGTGACTACAGTCAGCTCATTTCTAAACCGTATCAGTTTTAATTGCCGTTAATAAAACTAATACCTTTTAAAAGTGACCAACCCGAGTCACTATCTGACTCAGCTGTATTGCAAAATGGTGGTGTGAATGCACCCTAAGATGTAGGCTTCCTCTCCCATTCCCGATATGATTGCATCATAATAAATGTATTAGTTTGTCCAGTAATCTTTGAGCTCCACTTTTATATTATTTTCAAAATGTCTTATTTACTGAATTTCTTTGATGCAAGCAGATGTTGGTTACATTCTCTTACAGGATGGAGGATGCCTTGTGGGAGAAGTCAACGAACATGGGGAGATGACTGGTGAGAAGATTGCTTATGTTTACCCAGATGAAAATACTGCCCTCTGTGGAAAGTTTATTGATGGAGAAAAGTTAGAGGCAAAATTGGCTACTGTTGCATCTGTGGAGGAAGGAAAGCCATACTTTGAGATTGTCACTGGTAGTAAGTATACTCAGTAATGCTAAATTTAGCAAAAATATTTAGCATTAAAAATTTCATGACCCATCTTCAAGATGGAATATCAGTATTAGATTGGTGAGGGGTTGATTCCTGACACCTCCACTAGTCAGCTGTTGAATGTTCCTGCACTGTTTGTGCAAGTGCTGCAGCCTTTACATCAGCTCATTCTTGCAATTATCTTTTAGGACCGATACCGATAATCTGAGACCTTTCAGGCCGATAGCCGATAACTTATACCGATATTCCGGTATAAATTAACGGCTACTTCCCCCTACCCGTCCCCACAGAAGCCGCTGTAGATCAATGATTTAGCGCTTTAAATCAATGAACTGCAGCGGCTTTTGCGGGGCCAGAGACAACCACCACCTCCCTAGTCCAACCACCACTGCCACCACTGCCCTATTGCCTCACCCATCCCTGTTTTTATAATTACCTGTTCCCAGGGTCCGTGCTACTTCTGGCTCTGGCGGCATCCTGAGTTGTCACTGTGCGCACTGACGGTGATGTCGAGTTGAGGACGCCACTCATCATTGCGTTGCGCAGGGCGCCGCAGGATGTCGCAGGAGCCAGAAGTAGCGCGGGCCCCCGGGAACAGGTAATTATAAAACCTGGGATGGGGGAGATAATGGGTCGGCGGCAGTGATGGTGGTCTCTGGCCGAGGAGGCGAGGCAGGGGGGGGGCATTATCGGTATATCGGCAAGGAAATTGCTGATACCGATAATGTCCAAAATCGTGAATATCGGCCGATAATCGGTCGATCCCTAATACTAATTGCAGAAGTGTTACAAGATACTGCAACTTTATCCCATGAACAAGAGAATGCTACAGTACCTCGCTCAGTGCTCCTTTACTGCATCTCTCCTAACTATTTCACTTCCACATATACCACTTGCAGATGCACTTTCCCTGTTGTGATTATTGCTATTATAATGTAGTTTACATTTACACAATTGTTCCTCCTGGATTTTCAGGTAATATTTATACATTTGATAAGTCTACTTCATCCTGCATTTCTACAAGTCCTTTGCTTCCGGATCCCTATGAAATGGAAAGGTGAGTGTAATATGTCAAATATGTATATGAGGTACTATGATTTATAGCTTGCTAAATATAGTTGTGTGCATACACTGGCAGAATTTTTAAAGTGAGTTCCATTTTTAGAAAACCTAAATGATCCAGCAGACCACCCATCATAAAAGGGGTGGGTTATCCCTCAAAAAATATTGGGATTAGTTAAATGGTCACTGTTCAAAAAATAATAATAATAATAATTTCATTTACCAATAATGACTAACTTAGAAAAACACCTCTAAAGTTTTGGCCATTAGGTGTCTCATTTCTGGGGCAGTAAACAGGCATACAGCCTCCAGCCATACTCTGTATATGGCTGAAGGCTGTATGTCTGTGGGGGAACTGTACTGCACCTAATGTGGGGAACTGTACTGCATCTAATGTGGGGAACTATACTGCACCTAATGTGGGTAAAGTGTACTGCACCTAATGTGGGTGAACTGTGTGGCACCTAATGTGGGGGAACTGTAGTGCACCTTATGTGGGGGAACTGTACTGCTCCTAATGTGGGGAACTGTACTGCACCTAATATGAGGAACTGTACTGCACCTAATGTGGGGGAACTATACTGCACCTAATGTGGGGAACTATACTGCACCTAATGTGGGGACTATACTGCACCTAATATGGGGTAACTATACTGCACCTAATGTGGGAACTATACTGCACCTTATGTGGGGACTATACTGCACCTAATGTGGGGTAACTATACTGCACCTAATGTGGGGAACTATGCTGCACTTAATGTGGGGGAACTGTACTGTACCTAATGTGGAGAACTATACTGTACCTAATGTGGGGGAAATATACTGCACCTAATGTGGGGGAACTATACTACGCCTAATGTGGAGAACTATACTGCACCTAATGTGGAGAACTATACTGCACCTAATGTGGGGGAACTGTACTGTGCCTAATGTGGTGGAAACTATACTGCACTTAATATTGGGGAACTGTACTGCACCTAATGTGGAGGAACTGTACTGAACCTAATGTGGGGGAACTGTACTGCAACTAATGTGAGGGAACTATACTGCACCTAATGTGGAGGAACAATACTGCACCTATTGTGGGGACTATACTGCACCTAATGTGGGGGAACTATACTGCACCTAATGTGGGGGAACTGTACTGCACCGAATGTGGGGGAACTGTACTGCACCTAATGTGGGGGAACTATACTGCACCTAATGTGGGGAAACTGTACTGCACCTAATGTGGGGAAACTATACCGCGCCTAATGTGGGGAACTGTACTGCACCTAATGTGGGGGAACTATACTGCACCTAATGTGGGGAACTGTACCAACATAATGAAGTTCTCCGTCTTCCAGGCAGCCTTAATCTGGCCCTGGTTATAATACTGTAGATGAACTATTATAAACATACAGGCCTATAAACAGATTATCTGTGCAGAGGAAGAGTGGTGCAGTTGCCCATAGCAACCAATCAGATCGCTTCTTTCATTTCTCAAAAGGCAAGAAGCGATCTGATTGGTTGTTATGGGCAACTGCACCACTATTCCTCTACAGTCTTGCACTGGGTCCACCAATGTGTAAAAACGGCCCTGATAGGGATTTAAGCCAGCTAACTACCTACTTGCCTTTCTACGTACCTGGCTAGCTACCTACATGGCTACCTAGCTAGCTTCTTACCTAACTACTAATCCAGCAGGCTTGCAACCGACCCAGCTACCTATCTAGCCAGCCAACAACCCAATTAAATACCTACCTATGTCACACTCTGTGTATCATGCTGTTTGCACATAATGTAAGTAAATGGCATTGCACTAAAACCCACAAATAGCCGCAACCCAGCTGTTGTGTTGTGTCAACTTTAGGCCCAGCAAAGTCTTCAGCACCAGGCCCATGATGCTCTTAATCCGGCCCTGTATCTATCTATCTATTTATGCTCTATCTATCTATCTATCTATCTAACTACAATAAATCCAATTATCTACCTCCCTACCTTCATCAATCATTGGTGATGGGAGATTTTTTTTAGTTTTTATAAATAAAGAGATTAGATGTTTAGTTAGTGATTTACTTTGCTTTAGGCCCCTGATTGAATAATACATAAATTAAATTAAACACTACACAAGAATCAATAGAAACAATATCTCTGCTGCCTCCTGAGCAGTGCTGCTTTAGGCATATGTCTAGTTTGCATATATGGTACATATAGTAGTAAATTCAATTAGCAAACTGTTCACCAAATTTAATCTCTATACTAACTTCTTTAAGGCTATGACTTTAAGACATCTTCAATCATTTTGTGATCTTCAGTTTGTCACTTTACGTCGCTATAGAAAGAAACTTTGTAGGCACCAAAGTTCAGTTAAAATAAAACAGGAAAAAAGAGTTAAGATTTATAGTCAGTACTGGTAATACCATGCATATGGTCAATATACTCACTGCAAGCTAGCCATATTCTTAAAGGGTACCTCTCATCAAATAAACTTTTGATATATTTTAGATTAATGAATGTTGAATAACTTTCCAATAGCATGTTAATGAAAAATATGCTTCTTTCTATTGTTTTTTTCCCGATCAGTCCTGTCAGCAAGCATTTCTGACTCATGCTGGAGTCCTAAACACTCAGAGCTGCCAGCCTGCTTTGTTCACATCCAAACAGGCTGTGACCAAAGCAGGCTGGCAGCTCTGAGTGTTCTCCTTTGTGAACAAAGCAGAATGGCAGCTCGTAGTGTTTAGGACTCCAGCATGAGTCTGAAATGCTTGCTGCCAGGACTGGTAGGGAGACCCCTGGTGGTCATTTCTTCAAAGTGGAAAATTAAATAGAAAGAAGCATATTTTTTTTAATAACATGCAATTGTAAAGTTATTCTGCATACATTAATCTATAATATATCAAACGTTTTTTTGATGAGAGGTACCCTTTAAAGCGGTACTCCGGATTAAAGAAAATTCAACTGGTGCCAGAAAGTTAAACAGATTTGTAAATTACTTTTATTTAAAAAAAATTGTCTGGAGCATGAGCAAATCCCCATAGCAAACCTCTCCTGCTTCAGACAGTTCTTGACATGGACAGAGGTGGCAGCATTGTGGTCAGACTGAACTACACAACTTTCTTTCTTAGCTCTATTTGATGCCGCCTTTTTATTTCTCAGCTAAGTGTCAAGGAGGCAGGACTGAAATGCTCATAAGCCACAGCCTGACACACCTCTTTGATTGCCCTCAACTTTCAGCCCCTCCTTTATTGATATACAGAGCCCTTAGGTTGGGAGGAGTGGGTAAGGGAGGAGGCGTGCCAGGTTATGACACTTGAGCAGCTTCGCGCTGCCTCCTAGATACTTGGCTGAGAATTAAAAAAGTGATTTTATAAGTTTGGCAACCACCATAAGCTGCAGGAAAGGTAGTTTACTTTTATACCCTTACAGCTATGCATTGTCACAGCTGACAGATTTTAAAGTATTTAACTTTTTTTTAAATGTTGCCTTTGTTGTAGATACCAGGAAAAAAGGAGAAGTATTTTCTTCCGACTTCATTTCAAAAGATGTTTCAGAGGGCTGTTTCAGTTATTTCTGTTACTTGAGTCGTGTTTCTGTCCATTAAAATGAAAACCTAAAAACTTAGACATCTCATCCCCTATCTAATGAATAGTCACAGGTCCCAGGGAAGAACCCCCGCAATCTCTGTGCAACATTGTTTAGAATGATGGGTGCGGGCGGCAGTGTCATGATGTCATGGCCACGCCCCTCATGACATCACGACCCCGCAGCTCCAAGCAGTCAGAACAAAATGTTCCGAATGCTGGGGCAGCGGAGTACCCCTTAAAGGACCAGCTAATTTTCATTTTAGCTTTTTAGTTTTTTCCTCCTCTCCTTTTAAAATGCATAACTCTTTTATTTTTCCACCTACAGACCCATATGAGGGCTTGTTTTTTGCAAGACGTATTGTACTTTATTTTACCATAAGATGTACCATAAAACCAAAAAATTCATATTTGTGGGTAGAAATTTATAAGAAAACAGCAATTTTGGTTTTTACGCAATGCACTTTATGGTAAAAATGATACATTATCTTTATTCTGCAGGTCAATATGATAAAAATGATACCCAATTTATATATTATTCTTCTACTTTAAAAAAAAAAATGCAAAATTTGTTTTAACAAAATTCATATGCATAAAATTGTCCTTTTCTGACCCCTATAACGTTTTTATATTTCATATACAGGAATATTTGAGGGCTCATTTTTTGCGCCGTGATCTGTCGTTTTCATATGTACCATTTTTGCTTTGATGTGACTTTTTGATCGCTTTTTATATATATTTTTTCTGATAAATGATGTGATCAAAAATCAGAATTTCTGGTGTTTGATTTTTTTTTTTAACGTTTATGCAGTTTACTGTGTGTGAGCCACTCTGAATTACCAGAGATTTTTTGTTTCACTTTAGACGCTGTGATCAGTATTGATCACGGTTTCCAAAGGGTCAATGATGAGCAGCGGCGTAGCCGATACTCACTGTTCTGAAGCGAGCGCAGCTCCTGCGCCCACTTCAAAACTGCTTAAGAATTCAGGGTGTACAGGTACGTCATTGGTCCTTAAGTACCAGGATGCAAGGGCGTACCTGTACGCCGTTCATCCTTAACAGGTTAAAACCACATGTGGGGAACACTATATTGCAAAAACATAAAGACTGCCACTAATGTATGATAAAGTATGCAACCTACCAGTATGACACCTTGGGAACTATGGTAAGTAATCAATATACATATAGAGGACCTTAACATGTATATCTTGGAAGAAAGAAGAGACAGAGGGGATCAGGGGCGGACATACCATATGTGCAGCCTGTTCAGCTGCACAGGGGCCCAGGAGCCAGGGGGGCCCAGCCGGAACTGAAACTATTAGCGAGTCAGTGAGTGACAGTCACTCACTGACCGCTGGGGCCAGGCCCGTCTTTAACGCGGGGCAAAAGGGGCAGCTCCCCCAGGCCCTCTCATTCCTGGGGGCCCAAAAGCAGCTAGCCCCTTTTGCCCCACGCGGGGCTCTGGTCATGACAGGCGGGCTGGGAAACAGGCGGGCCAGGCTTAAAAATTTTTGACTGAGGGAGGGGGCCCACCACCACCGCCGCCTGCTACCTTTTTTTTTAACTCATTGCTGCCGCCTCCGCCGTCAATCTTCCACAGGCAGCCACTATCCCAGGACCGCTGTGGCTGCCTGGGAAATAGTCACGCCCGCTGACGTGACGTGCGACGTCACGGCGGGCCGCGGGCATCATAGAGATGAAAGGAGCGGAGCAGAGAGGAGTCCTCCACTCCTCTCTATCAGTGAATTACAGCCCCCACATGGCCTCCATGCTGCAGCGTCACTCACCGCCAGATGGACCGGTATATCATCTGGATTACATGTGAGTTGAGGGGTAGGGGGTTATTTGGCAGGGGGGTGGGGTGAGGATTGGGGGGGTTGCGATTGTGTGTGGGGTGGGAGGAAAAAATTATGCATGTGAGTGGAGGATAATAATGATTATTATAATCCTCCCCTCACATGTATAGTCTGATTACCCCCTCACATGTAATCTTATTAGGAGATTATACTTGTGAGGGGACTATAAATGTGAGGAGGGGATTATCAGATTATACATGTAAGGGGGAGATAATACATATATGTGAGGGGAGGATTATAATAATCCCCTCCTCACCTGTATAATCCCCTCACATATACTCTGATTATGATATTACATATGTGAGGGGATTATCAATGTGAGGAGGGGATTATCAGATTATACATGTGAGGGAGAGATGATAAATATATGTGAGGGGAAGATTATAATAATCCTCTAACGTGTATAATCCCCTCCTGACATGTATAATCCCCTCCTGACATGTATAATCCCCTCCTCACATGTATAATCCCCTCCTCACATGTGTATAGTCCCCTCCTCACATGTATAATCCCCCCCTCACATGTGTATAGTCCCCTCCTCACATGTATAATCCCCCCCTCACATGTGTATAGTCCCCTCCTCACATGTATAATCCCCCCTCACATGTGTATAGTCCCCTCCTCACATGTATAATCCCCCTCTCACATGTGTATAGTCCCCTCCTCACATGTATAATCCCCCCCTCACATGTGTATAGTCCCCTCCTCACATGTATAATCCCCCCCTCACATGTGTATAGTCCCCTCCTCACATGTATAATCCCCCCCTCACATGTGTATAGTCCCCTCCTCACATGTATATAATCCCCTCCTCACATGTGTATAGTCCCCTCCTCACATGTGTATAGTCCCCTCCTCACATGTATATAATCCCCTCCTCACATGTGTATAGTCCCCTCCTCACATGTATATAATCCCCTCCTCACATGTGTATAGTCCCCTCCTCACATGTGTATAGTCCCCTCTTCACATGTATAGTCCCCTCCTCACATGTATAGTCCCCTCCTCACATGTATAGTCCCCTCTTCACATGTATAATCCCCCCTCACATGTGTATAATCCCCTCCTCACATGTATAATCTGATTTTGCGATTATAAATGTGAGGAGGAGATTATTAGATTATACATGTGATGGGGAGATGTTACATATATGTGAGTGGAGGATTATAATAATCCCCTGCTCACATGTATAATTCCCTTCTCACATGTATAAGGCTTGGTTCACATTGATGAATCTCCAGAAGCTAGCCCTTTGGGCGGCGCTAGGACCGTGCAGATCTTTTTGCTGATCCGCTCAGAAATGCATTGCTGTCTGGAGAGTTTTCAGTGTGAACCTAGTAATTATAATAGTTATATCCTGTATTATATTCCAGAGCTGTACTCACTATTCTGCTGGTGAGGTCACTGTGTACATACATTACATTACTTATCCTGTACTGATCCTGAGTTATATCCTGTATTATACTCCAGAGCTGTACTCACTATTCTGCTGGTGAGGTCACTGTGTACATTACATTACTTATCCTGTACTGATCCTAAGTTATATCCTGTATTATACTCCAGAACTGTACTCACTATTCTGCTGGTGAGGTCACTGTGTACATACATTACATTACTTATCCTGTACTGATCCTGAGTTATATCCTGTATTATACTCCAGAGCTGTACTCACTATTCTGCTGGTGAGGTCACTGTGTACATACATTACATTACTTATCCTGTACTGATCCTGAGTTATAGCCTGTATTATACTCCAGAGCTGTACTCACTATTCTGCTGGTGAGGTCACTGTGTACATACATTACATTACTTATCCTGTACTGATCCTGAGTTATATCCTGTATTATACTCCAGAGCTGTACTCACTATTCTGCTGGTGAGGTCACTGTGTACATACATTACATTACTTATCCTGTACTGATCCTGAGTTGTATCCTGTATTATACTCCAGAGCTGTACTCACTATTCTGCTGGTGAGGTCACTGTGTACATACATTACATTACTTATCCTGTACTGATCCTGAGTTATATCCTGTAATATACTCCAGAGCCGCCATTCATATAACAGAACCTGAGGAGCATCACAACAGTCGAATCTAAAAGTTTCCTTAGAAGACGAGGTGAGTGACCTGCTGCTTCCACCATAAGTAATGTAAAGTGACCCTTCATTTATTGCAATAGTTAGATTTTGCACAATGGGTGCCACCCGTTGTACAAGATGTCACTATTGCGGTGAATGTAGGGTCACTTTACATTACTTATGTACTGATTTATATCCTGTATTATACTACAGAGCTGTACTCACTATTCATAGACTGTCCGGGAATGCTGGGAGTTGTAGTTTTGGACCACCTGGAGAAACACTGTTTTGAAAACACCTCCTTAGTCAGTATTTTCCAACCTGGGCTCCTCCAGCTGTTGCAAAACTACAACTTCTAGCATTCCCCGGATAGTCTTTAGCTGTCCAGGCATGCTGGGAGTTTTAGTTCTGCAACAGCTGGAGGCACTCAGGTTTGGTAGGTAGGTCCTTAGTCCATTGTTTCCCAACCTGGGTGCCTCCAGCTGTTGCAAAACTATAACTCCCAGCATGCCCAAACAGCCAAAGCCTGTTTGGAAAACACTGGACTAAGGGCCTACCCACCAAATGTTATGTGGCTACCCACCTACCAACCAAACTTATATCTGCCTACCTACCTAGCACCAAACCTTTTACCTGCCTCCCTACCAACTGAACTTACTAACTGCCTATATGTTTTGAAAATTTACTACTTGCCTACCTACTTAGAAAATGTTCTACATACCTAACTAGCAAATGTACTACTTGCAAACGTACTACCCACTTACCTAGCAAACATATTACCTGGGGGGGGGGGGGGCCCAGGCATATTCTTTGCACAGGGGCCCTCTGCTGTCTGTGTCCGCCCCTGGAGGGGATATGATAGAAACTTTTAAATACATAAAGGGAATCAACTCGGTAAAGGAGGAGAGAATATTTAAAAGAAGAAAAACTACCATGAGAGGACATAGTTTTAAATTAGAGGGGCAAAGATTTAAAAGTAATATCAAGAAGTATTACTTTACTGAGAGAGTAGTGGATACAAGGAATAGCCTTCCTGCAAAAGTGGTAGCTGCAAATACAGTGAAGGGGTTTAAACATGCATGGGATAAGCATAAGGCTATCCTTCATATATGATAGTGCCTGGGACTATTGATAGGATTCGGATTATTGGGCAGACTAGATGGGCCAAATGGTTCTTATCTGTGTTTCTAGGATCTGATTGGTTAGAAAAATGTATGCTGGCACTGAAAAATATCTATCATGTATTAGATCATGCGCTCCAAATGCAGCACACACTAAAGAGCACCATGAATAGTCCAAGTAAACCACCACTTCACCATTAGTGTTGAGCGGCATAGGCCATATTCGAATTCGCGAATATTCGCGAATATATGGACGAATATTCGTCATATATTCGCGAATATTCGCATATTCGTTATATCCTCGTTTTATTTTCGCGTATGCGAAATTCGTGTATGCGAACATTTACAGATGTGAAAATTAACATATACAAAATTAGCATAAGGTAAAATGCGCATATACGAAAATTCGCATATGCGAATTTTCGCATATGCGAATTTTCGCACGCCAGTCTCACACAGTAGTATTAGAGCCTTCTTTACACCACACAAGCTGGAAGCAGAGAGGGATGATCACTGTGATGTGTACTGTGAAGAAGAAAAAAAAAAAAAAAACAAAAAAAAAAAAAACGAATATTCGTAATTACGAATATATAGCGCTATATTCGCGAAATTCGCGAATTCGCGAATATGCGATATTCGCGAATAATATTCGCATTGCGAATATTCGCGAGCAACACTATTCACCATCAATACCCCAGAGACATTTATAAATGTGTCATAAAGTGCAAGTGCACATAAATCAGTCATGTCAGAGCATACCCACCAGAGTGCAGATGCAGCTGTCCAAAGGAATTTCCCCACCTCACACTCTGACACGTTTTGCCTACATTTCTCTAGGAATAGTAGTAGAACTTGTAGGGCTTGTTATTTTATTAGGCAGCCTGGGGACAACTGTGACATGATAAATTCTACCGGACAACAGCTTTAAGCCATCATGAAGCCTTTCTCAGGCACATTAGTTTCCTACAGAATAAGCTTACTGCTGCCATAAACTCTAATGAACAGTAATGTGGTTTCCCCTTTTCGTATCAATGGTCTGAAACTCAGCAGATAGGAGCAGGGATGGGATGTCACAGCTACAATGGCGAAAGCAGAGCTCATATGGAGAGATCTTGCGCTATGGCTAATAACATTATATTAGTACATTTCTTTATTATTCTGTTTGACTGATTGTTTTATTTGCTGGATGACCTATTCAATAGAAAACTCAAGACAGCTACTCCAACTGGCCAGCTGTCTCTTACAATAGGCAATATTTGGCCTGTAAGCTGATAATTGTTCTTAATTCCAAGAGATGGCAATAGAGAGCAAGTGTTATTCCTTCTAGATACTTGACTACCTGGTGTCCTTCTCAAGCCCCGCACTAGCACTAAGCATAGCATTGTATAGAAGTTTGTCAGTGGAATCTAATATAAAAACACAAACAGTCAGACTTACCTATACTAAATGCACATAGTATTTAATTGGCTTCATTGCTTTACACTGAAGTTATTGATCACTGTGATGGAGCAATAAAGAGGTAATACTACCCCCTCACCAGTGTATTTATTTAAATAGACACTGTCAGAATCAAAAACTTTGTATATATTGTACTTCTTGTCAAAAACATTAAACTTTCTAATTTAATGCAGAACATTTTATTTCCTTTATTATAGAAATTATGGCTTATACAATCATTGCTTTGTCCAAGCTGAAGTACAGGCATGGACAAAGTCTAGTAAGTGAGCGTGGGCTAGCACTCCTCTGTGCTCTCTCCTGTCTTTTAGTACTTCTCTGTGCTCTCTCCTGTCTGATAGTACTCCTCTGGTCTCTCTCCTGTCTGATAGTACTCCTCTGTGTTCTCTCCTGTCTGACAGTACTCCTCTGTGTTCTATCCTGTCTGATAGTACTCCCCTGTGCTCTCTCCTGTCTGGTAGTACTGCTCTGTGCTCTCTCCTGTCTGATAGTGCCCCTCTATTCTCTCTCCTGTCTGATAGTACTTCTCTGTGCTCTCTCCTGTCTGACAGTGCTCCTCTGTGCTTTCTCCTTTCTGATAGTACTCCTCTGTGCTCTCTCCTGTCTGTTAGGACTCCTGTGTGCTCTCTCCTGCCTGATAGTACTCCTTTGTGTTCTCTCCTGTCTGATAGGATTCCTCTGTGCTCTCTCCTGTCTCATAGTACTCCTCTGAGCTCTCTCCTGTCTAATAGTACTCCTTTGTGTTCTCTCCTGCCTGATAGTACTCCTCTGTGCTCTCTCCTGCCTGATAGTACTCCTCTGTCCTCTCTCCTGTCTGATAGGACTCCTCTGTTGTGCTCTCTCCTGTCTGATAGCACTCCTCCGTACTCTCTTCTGTTTGATAGTACTCCTCTGTGCTCTATCCTGTCTGATAGTACTCCTCTGTGCTCTCTCCTGTCTGATAGTACTCCTCTGTGCTCTCTCCTGTCCGACATGACTCCTCTGTGCTATCTCCTGTCTGATAGGACTCCTCTGTGCTTTCTCCTGTCTGATAGAACTCCTCTGTGCTCTCTCCTTTCTGATAGGACTCCTCTGTGCTCTCCCCTGCCTGATAGTACTCCTCTGTGCTCTCTCCTGTTTGATAGTACTCCTCTATGCTCTCTCCTGTCTAATAGTACTCCTCTGTGCTCTCTCCTGCCTGATAGGACACCTCTGTGCTCTCTTCTGTCTGATAGGACTCCTCTGTGCTCTCTCCTGTCTGATACGACTCCTCTTTTGTACGCTCTCCTGTCTGATAGGACTCCTCTGTGTTCTCTCCTGAGTGATAGTACTCCTATGTGCTCTCTCCTGTCTGATAGCACTCCTTTGTGCTCTCTCCTGTCTGATAGGACTACTCTGTTGTGCTCTCTCCTGTCTGATAGGACTCCTCTGTTGTGCTCTCTCCTGTCTAGTAGCACTCCTCTGTGCTCTCTCCGGTCTGATAGCATTCCTCTGTGCTCTCTCCTGTCTGATAGCACTCCTCGATGCTCTCTTCTGTCTGATAGTTCTCCTCTCTCTGTGCTCTCTCCTGTCTACCCAAAGGTCTAGTACCTAGGGCACATGAAAAGTAAAACCTCTCCACAGGAGAGAAGCCCTACTGGTAATAAGACTGCCAAAGACCTGATCTTTCCGAGGTCACCGGTGATATTCCTACAGACCTCCACCTCGGAGAGGATTTTTTGTTGGGTCGACACTAAACACCATGCATTCCATGTGTAGTACCTAACCACTAAGCTGACTAAGAGCCCCCGTCTTGGCCACCCAAGTTCCTAAATACCCCATAAGCCCACTCCGGATAGGTAAGGCCGGCAAGTTGACTCAAGCGGATGGAAGCACCAACCCGGTTGTAAACCCCTATATTAAAGGGACAATGAAGCAGGAAGTGGTCCATGCTTTCCAGTGTGTCCCCGCACTCTTCACGGGGACATCCCCGGTCATCAGAGTTCCTGTACTTCAGGTTGTCCCTTACATATAGCTTTCCCTGAAAGCAGCACCAGGCCAAGTCCCAAAACTTCTGGGGGATCCGTTTCATGTTCAAAAGATACAACCACACCCTCAGATCCCGACCTGGGCAGTCCTTGAGTGCCAGAGGCTTCTGGAAGTGTGTCAACAGGACCTGTTTGTCAAGGAATAACCTTGACTGGGTCCTGATCTCCCACACTCGCAGACCCCACCGATGTATCGCCTTCAGAGTCGGGGTAGCGTAAGCCAGAAGATATCCATGGGGCATACGGAGGTCCTTCACTCGCCCTCCTCTCTCCCATTCTTGGAAGAAATGCCAAAACAACTCCCTGCAGGAGATTGCCCACGGAGGAGCCCTCTTTTTCCAGAGGTTTGCGATGTTAGCTTTCAAGAAGGTGTTCGTAAAGAACACTACCGGGTTTACCATAGATAAACCCCCTAGTCTCCTCGTGCGGTACGTTACCTCCCTCTTGACTAGGTTCATCCTGTTCCCCCATAACATCTAGAAAAACAGGCTGTAGATCCTAGTGTAGTAAGCCTCTGGCAAGATACATACGCTGCCTAGATAGATAAACAAGGGGAGCAGGTATGATTTGATCAAGTGTGCCCTTTTTCCTGAGGGTCATAGACCAACCCTTCCACTGGTCCACCTTCTGAGTGGCATCCTGGAGCTTACCAACCCAGTTTTTGATGGGATAATCATCCTGGCCGAATGTGATGCCTAAGACTTTTGCTGATTCTTGGGGCCCTGGAATTGTGTCCGGGAGATCAAACTTGGGATCCTCCCCTCCCAGCCAGAGACTCTCACACTTATCCCAGTTGATCTTCGACCCGGATGCCTCCGAGAAGTGGTCCACCTCCGACATCACCCCATCGTCCTCCTCTCTCTCTAGACGAAAATAGTGACATCTTCAGCGTACGCCACCACTCTCTGGGTGACAGCCGGCTCAACAAGACTCATCCTGACTCCCGCCAATGGTCTGCGCTCACCCTCCTAAGGAAGGGATCGTTTGTGAACACATATAAGAGTGGGCTCAAAGGACAACCCTGTCGGCCTTCGGACCCCACCTCAAAAAAGCGGCCAGACCACCCGTTCACCAGCGGGAAACTCTCTGCCCCTGCATAAAAGATCTTATGCCAATTAACAAAAGTACTCGGTAAGCCATATCACAGGAGGATGGACTAGAGGTACTCGTGGTTCACCCGATCAAATGCTGTGGCCTGATCCAAGGACAGCAAGTACCCCTTCCAGAGACCTGCATTACTCCGCTCCACTGCCTCCCTGACACAAAGGACAGCACTTAAGGTGCTCCGGTCCGGAACAGAGCAGTGCTGGCCCTCCGAAAGGAGCCGGGGTGCAAACTTCACCAACCGATTAAACAGTATCTTAGCCAGAAGCTTCCTGTCCGTATTGAAAAGAGCTATGGGCCTCCAATTCTCAATATGGCTGGGATCTTTACCCTCTGAGAGAAGAATCAGGGCTGACCACCTCATTGACTTCGGCAGAGTGCCCGAGGAGAGAAACTCATTGAATACCTCAGTCAAGAGGGGAGCTAAAGACTCCTTAAAGGTCCTGTACCACTCAGATGTTAAGCCATCCGAACCTCGATCACCAGTCTCACTTCCTCTTCCCTGATTTCTTCTGCCAAAACATCAAGAGAGAGGTCTACCCCTGGCTCAGGAATGGTTTCAGCCAGGAAAACCGACATCTTGTCTCGATCTAGATCCTTCCTTCCCAAGAGGTGCAAGTAGAAGGATCTGACGACCTCCAAGATCCCTGATTTGGACCGATTCAGAGATGCTGTACTATCAATCAGTCCTGAAATGATTTTACTACTCACTGACATCTTACAGTTTCTGTAAGGGTCGGGTGAGCGGTACTTCCCGAAATCCCTCTCAAAAACCAAAGAGGCATGCCTATCGCACTGACACCTCATCAGCAAGGATTTCACTCTGGAGATATCCTCTCGGCTACCTCCAGTCGAAACGAGAAGCTCAAGTTTCCTCTTCAGACCCTGCTACAAGCTATGCCTGTTCAGGGACCTGAGGCTCGAGAGCTGGCGGAGGAACCCCACAGCCCACTTCTTGAATATCTCTAACCACTCTGACTTACTACTACATAGGCCCTGTAAAGGTACCTGACTCTGAAGAAAACCCTCAAAGGACTGTCTTATCTCCGCTTCCTCCAGGAGGGACAAATTCAGCTTCCAATAACCTTTTCCCATCCGGGGGGTCTCTGAAACATTCAGGGAAAACAATATCACACAGTGATCGGAGAACTCCACCTCAACCATGGACACTACGGAAGAGACGGCTTCCTCCTTTAAATAAAACTATTTATCCTAGACCTGAGACTACCTTGATGATAGGTGAAACCTGCGTGGCCCGAGGGGCTCCGGATGTGGGCGTCCTCTAGGCGAGCTTCTCTAGCTATGCTAATCATTGCCACACTATCGCAAGTCAGCGGACCATTGGAGCCTCTCCTATCTTGGGACCTCATGACATTATAAAATCCCCTCCAAAGATCACCTGCCGACTCATAAAAAGAAAGGGCTTAATCCTCATAAAGAGATCTTTACGGCCCGCTTAGTTTGTGGAGCATAGATGTTAATTAGCCGGAGCTCCTGTTCCTTCATGAAGACATCTAAGATCAGGCACCTCCCCATTTCTAATTCAATAACCTGTCGGCATTCAACAGGAGCGGTAATAAGGACCGCCATCCCACTATACGGCTCAGCCGCAAGAGACCAGTGGGAGGGACCACTCCTCCATTCTCTTCTGGCTTTTACCAGAGAGGCTAGATCTGACAACCTGGTCTCCTGTAAAAAGAAAATGTCGGCTTAAACGCGGCCGAGAAAATCAAAGGCTGCAAATCTACCCTCATCCCCCGAAGAAGACGATAGGGCAGGACCACTCTTGGATTTTTTACACTCCGATTGATCCATATGGTCCCCGTCTCCAGTCTAGCCCTGCCCTCTGAGGAAGGTGCCTCAACAGGACACGGCCCAGTTCCCCCCAGAGGCTCCTTCTCCCTAGGCTCCTCGCCCTCACCTTCCCCCTCCAAGAAGGGGGAGGAGATGGTTTCGAGGACGAGGTATCGGTTTGACAGGTCAATCAGAGGGGGGGGGGGGGGGGGGAGCAGTAAGGCTTCCGTTTTGGACCTGGCCCATATTACCAGGAACTTCAGAGGGCTCTTACCTCTTCTTTCTCCCTTTCATTTTGCCCTTATCTTTCTTTTTGGGCCTCACCCCACTTTCCTCATCCACACTTTCATAGTGGGAGGAATCGGAAGGGTCAGCCATATTGCCTTCCTCTCTGCGCAGCCTCCTGATCTCCTCATCCAGCACGTTCTCCTACAGGGCTTCAGCGGTTACAGAGCCAGCTTCAGGAGCAGGGGCTGAAGCTACCCCCGTCACCTGGGCACTCTCCAGCTCCCTACTTCTTCTACGATTTTCCTCCCGCCTTAGTTTGGCAGGGCCCTTTTTCCTCCTCATTAGCCCTGTTGCGCCCCCATCCCTGCCCGTACCCTCCCAAGCCGAGGCAACTTCGCAGCTCTCCTCAGCTGGAGCGGCCGCTGCATGGGCAAAGTTGCTAGGACAACGGCTAAAAGGGTGCCCGAGGACACCACACAGGTGGCACCGGATCTGCCTACAGCATGCGGCCAGATGACCCACCCCACCACACAAAGCACAGACCTGCACAGTACAGGCTGCGCTATAGTGGGTGGGGCTGCCACAGCTGTGACAGACCTTAGGCTGCCCCTGGTAGAAGACCTGGATCCTATCGCATCCAAGGAAGGAGGCTGACGGAATGTGGGCAACCGCATTCCCTGAAAGCTCGAGTTTGATGGAAAATGTCCAGGCCCCGGACCAAATCCCGTGCTCATACAAGTTTTTCTTGGGCATGTCCGTCACATCCCCATACCGTCTGAGCCAGGTCGTGATGTCATAACAAGAGAGTGACTCGTTACGTGTCAAAACGGTCACTTTCTTGACAGAGTTCTGACGGGAAATCGCCTTGATGGCAAAATCCCGCCAGCCGGGCTCGTTCTTTGCCACTTCGTAGTTTGACCAGAAGAGTTCGAGACCCTCTGGCCGAACGAAACTGACATCAAACTCGGACGAACCGTAGGGGTGAATCAGGGCAAAGATGTCACTCGCCCTGAATTCCATCTGAAGGAGGAGCTCAACCACTTTTGCGCGAGGTGGGCACGCATCCTTGCCCCTCCAAATTAGACAGACCACATTCCTACGGTTATTGTCCTGCCTGGTTGTCGGGAGGGACCAGACCACCTCCCCATTCCACTCTCGGAAAGCCCCCAAACCATGTCTCTCTATCCAGAAAGACAGGTCGACCTCACCCCTTCCCTCTACCTGGATTGACCTGTCGCCCCTGCGTAGAGCCTCCAGGAGGCGCTGCTGCGAGTGGCCTCCAGAGCCGGACGGAGACGGGGATCGGGGGAAGCCGGACCAGACACACACCTAGACCCAGAACCAGACCCAGAACCATTAAAACCACCATTCACACCACTACTCTCATCATTTTTATTTCCATTCATGCTAGACTTTCCATTCATACCACTACTACTACCAACCACATTCATTCCACTGTCACTCCCACACACATTCCTCTCATCCACAACACTACTACACCCATCATTCTCACATCTTGCACTCATAGCATCCTGCCTAACAAATTCTGGTCTGGCTGGGACTTGTAGTTGCTGGCTTTAAATAGATTTTCTGTTCTGGCTTAGCTGCTGGGGTCGACGCTAATGGCTCCTTCTCCATGGGTGATGTGACTTCTGAAGTCTGAGGCTGCCCCTCCGAGCGCATCCCAGCTCCTCCCACAGCGCATGCACTTAGATTGCCCAGCAGCATGGGCTCTGCGGCTGATCCCGGCACCTGGACACTCCCCCCCCCTCACAGAGGAGTGCCCCGCAGCGCCCGCAGAACACACAGTATTCGGGGGACCACCCCCCCGAGCACATGGACCCACCGCTCTCTGCCACCGGCGCCCGGACACTCCCCCCCCCCCTCACAGGGGAGTGCCCTGCAGCGTCGGCAATGCCCACAGCACTCGGGGAACCGCCCCCCGAGCACACGGCAGCATAGGTTGCCTCTCCACTGCCCACCATGAGCCCATCCTGTCCCTCCCTACTGGCAGGATGGGTGGGCTTCACATCTATTGCATCCACAGCCTTTTCTGACGCCATGCTGTACCCCCCCATGCTGGCTTCGTTCCACCACAGAAACGGGGTCTGGCAGTCTGGGGGACCCAGCAGCCTGAACCAGCTTTGCAGCTGGCCCAGACTGCTGGAAAGGAACAAATACATACTGTACAGATTCTTAGGTCTTTTGCTTCTTAGCTTTCCTCTTCACTGCCACATCATCACATAAATCATCTCCAAAAGTAAAATTCTGGAGGTGGGCTGGGGACTCCTGCATGACTATAGCCCTCAATAATCTCCCAGACTCACTCTCCACATCATCCTCTTCGCTGTCACTGGAAGGAAGCACCACCTGGGCTGGTTCAATATAGCTGTCCTGGGTGGTCTGGGTATCACAGGGAGCAGCCACAGGCACAGCATGTTCCTCCACCCTCTCCTCCTCCTTTTCATCACCACCATCCTCACTTTCTTCACCGCCACTACTCTCCCCATCATCCACCTCCACCTTACCTGGGGATTTCATGGCGGCAAACCGGTCTTCATTCACCAGCTTTTCCCTCCAGGATCTCAGCTCTCCTCTCCTCCAGCTTTTCTATCTCAGCCTTCAGGGCTGTGATTTTTTTCCTCAGCTCTGGCTTATTCTTCCTGGACCTAGAGTTTGCCAGGCTCTGAGTCCCGTGCAGGTCTTCTCTGGCAAACCTTAGCTCCTTACCACACCGCTCATACTCTGAAAAGGTTGCGGTCATGCGGGAACAGAAGGTCGCGCTCGATTCCTTGGGCCCTCTTTCCGCCCACATCTCAATGCTCTTCCTCCTCGCCTTCCTTCCACTGGATCTCTGGCTGGCACCCGTTGCTGGAGGAGCAGAGCCTGCATTGCTGCAGACTCTGCTAGATCTTCTTCCTCCGGCCGGAAAAATGGTTGTCGCTGTTTTCTCCCCCCCCCCACCAGCCTAGAAGAACGGGAAGTGGAGCCCCAGGGCTCCATGCAGGGAGGCTCTCCCTAGGAGCCTGCCCTGCCACACTCCTGGGAAAGGCTGATGGATCCCCTGCTCTGCCTCTGGAACTCTGGAGGAACACAAAAAGGGACACACCTAATGCTGCTTCACACACAACTGCTCCTGGCTGCTCTGTTCCACAGGATGTGCTTTCTGCTGACACCTCTGTCCATGTGAGGTTTGCTATGTGGATTTGATCGTACTCTGGACTGTTACTGACATGGACAGAGATGTCTGCAGAGAGCACTGTGGTCAGACAGAAAAGAACAACTCAACTTCCTCTGTAATATACAGCAGCTGATAAGTACTGGTAGGATTAAGATCTTTATATAGAAATTATTTACAAATCTGTTTAACTTTCTGGAGCCAGTTAATATGACAACATTTTTTCCCAGAGTACCCCTTTAAACAATAATAAAATGGAATCTTTCATGTTCTGAAGGTGTTTTGCATTTCTTTGTTTAGTTTCCTTTTTAGTAATTCTATGATCATCTGCTAACATGCTGTTCTGCTTCTCATATTTTGTTCTAGATGATTAAAAAAAATAATAAGAAACCACATGAGGAAATATTAGGAAACCTGAGCATACTAGCATTATAGCAAGGGTTACCTAGATGTAAGCATGGTGCCACAATACCTTGTTATCTGAATCACTGCTAAAGCCGAGATTTATCATGTGGTTAGAGATCTCTCCTGGCACATAAAGCCCCCTAGTTCTTTCTGGGTATTAATTCAGGGAGCTTGTATTCCACCATCTGAGAAAGCTGGAATGGATAAAACAGGATTTTGGAGCTGTTTCTATCATTTTATCATTTCATCTAATGTGAATGTGTTTTCTGAAATATCATGTGCTTTTAAAGGAAACTTGTCACTAATGTTGTACCACATAGCACCTTACAAATGTTCTCATAGGGATGAATTAGAAGTCACAATTGTACTAACTAAATGGTTGCTCAAAGTGCCAGAAAACAACTATATATACTTCACTATATATACCTCTCTCCTGTGTGAACCATTTTAGCCACACAGTCGGGCGTCACATGACATGCTTCCAGTCTTGCTAACCACTGAGCCCCCATACTGCCAACAATCTTTGGAGGTTATCATCTTGGAAGAAGCAAAGGGGGAAAGTTAGGGTGCATTTGTCCTATTGGTTGATATCCACACTATGGGGGGTAGTTATTAAGCCTTCCCCGGTGCACAGGCACTCTGTCCATCACACAGGCGCATGCCGGTAAATATAAGAAAAATTGCACAACATCTGCAATTAGGGCTGAATTTGTGTGATTTTTTTTGCCATCAAAGTCACTTCATAACTGCTCCACATGTGTATTATAAGATAGAACTACATTTTCTCTAAGTCTGTTTTGGCCTCGATTGCTTTAAAGGGGTATTCCAGGCAAAACCTTTTTTTTTATATATATCAACTGGCTCCGGAAAGTTAAACAGATTTGTAAATTATTTCTATTAAAAAATCTTAATCCTTCCAATAGTTATTAGCTTCTGAAGTTTTCTGTCTAACTGCTCAATGATGATGTCACATCCACGGGAGCTGTGCATGATGGGAGAATATCCCCATAGGAACTGCACAGCTCCTGGGACGTGAGTCATCAGAGAGCAGTTAGACAGAAAACAACAACTCAACTTCAGAAGCTAATAACTATTGGAAGGATTAAGATTTTTTAATAGAAGTAATTTACAAATCTGTTCAACTTTCCGGAGACAGTTGATATATAAAAAAAAGTTTTGGCCTGGAATACCCCTTTAAATATATTTTTGGCTGAAAGATTTTCACTAGGCTGGTGCTGTACATTGTATTCTTAATGGCAATTTATACTACATGTATGTAATACCCACATCTGATTTTGTGCCTGTATTTTCCATCTGATTATTTCAATAGATTTGGGGGGTCATGTATTAATATGTGTGACCTGTGTTTTTCTCGACCTGCACTTTATTGTTCAACAGGCGCATCTGGTCGGCATTTATCAATATGCCATCCCTTTTGATAAATGCCTATTGTTTATGGAGCTAATATGGAGCTTACTTGTCAGTAAGCCCTGTGCGGCTGCCTGATTCTGGTTTCGACATAGTGGCCATTGTGCAAAACTTTGTTGTTACTCATCATGATGGCCCTCATTTACTTAGAAAATCGGGTTGTAAGTCTATCTTGCTTTTTTACCCGACTGCATTTTTCCCCTGGTATTTATTATTATGTTGCATCCTGTTTGTCGCACTGGGTTTTGTAGGTTTTGGTTTCCAACTCCTCTGAGTTGTCGGGAAAAAATCCACAACAATTCAACAAATTCGGGTTGGAAAACTTTATAAATACGTGGGAAAGCTCAGAAATGTCGGGTTTGGGAGAATCCACATTTGGTCCGTCGGGAAAAAATGTTGCATCGTGTCGCAGACTGGCGCACGATGTCTGCGACATGGCGCAGACAAAGATGCGCCAAAAAAAACAGACAAAAGAAGTCGGGTTTAGAATAGTAAATGAGGGCCGATGTGTGCATACAAAACCACGCCCACAAACGCCCCCTGTAATTGCCAGTGAAAACTTTGGAAAAATGTAGACTGATTAGATCCTTGATATATGATCCCCTTAAAGCATACCTGTAATTTCAGGTAACTTTTCCGGCTAAATTGTGATGAATGTACACAAGGAATAACGCTGGCCATGTCTCGCCATTATATAACTTCTTTATGGCATTTTCTTCAGATTTCTGCTCTGTAGGAGAAGATTTTTCATTTTCCATGATGTGGTGAAGCCTTGTCTCTGCACTCCTATGTCTCTATACGTACACCCTAAGAAGCATTATGGAGGGCAATATAGAGTAGTAGTGAGCAGTCTAAGCAGTCAAGCCTTGGAGCAAGAACTAATACTAAGTGTAACATTTTTTTTTTTACCTCTAATAAGATACATTATATGTTGCTTAGATTCCCTTTTACTATAGATGTATACAACGTTTGTTGAAAGGAGAATGACCATTGAATTTTTTTGATATTTATTATAAAATGTCAGTTATTTCAATTCTGTTGTGATATGCACCACTATTTTATAGTAGTCATATTTTTAAGGCTTATAGGTTTTAATGTTTTTTATTCCTGTAAGGTTATAAAGCCCAATACTTTGAGCTTTAGGTATTACTTATTGTGAGCACTAGCAAATCTGCCATTACAACATGCCGAAATATGCTTATTTGCCAGACAGGCAGATTTAAAAGGCAACTCTAAAGCTGGTTTACCTACACATCATGATATTGTGGCAAACAGATGAATTTGTAGTATTTATGGATTCCACTGCTTAGTTATAACCAATTCGGTATTCAAGGGTTAATTCACAGGTTTTGTGATTTGAAACTTGCCACTGATATCTTCTGTCATGTAGTGAATTGATATAACCGATATATATCATCAATACTATGCCTACAGCATGGATTAGTTTCTGCATATTAATACAAAAGTATAAAATGGTAAAAATAACAAGTATTGTAAAAGGAAGCCTCTGCATGAATAGGTTTACAAGCAAATAAAAGAATGTAACGGACTTTGTGCACTGTGGGAATAGTAATCTCTTTTTTGATTATTACAGTGTATTATTTTGCTTGTTGTTTTCTGCCTGCAAATATATTACGTGTTAATCAAGTAATTTGTTCTTGATTTGTTCACATACTGTTTCCCCCACATCTGACATTTCAGTCTAATAAAGAAAAAAATCATTTAAAAACCCCTCAGCACACAAATAAATACTGGTAAATGTTCTTTCGACAAATAAAATTGATATCAATACAAGTTTATATGCATAAAATATAGAAAAGCTGCACGGGAAGTCTTTTATTCCCTGAGCTATAGTTAGATGAGACTGACTTTTTAGACAGGATGATGGGTGTACATTGTGCACACACACAGACATACATACACAATATTATTGCACAGCAACGCATCTAGTGACGGCTGCACATTGGAAACTCAGCTCTGTTTAAATATATACCTACAA
Organism: Hyla sarda; assembly: GCF_029499605.1. Taxonomy (NCBI): domain Eukaryota; kingdom Metazoa; phylum Chordata; class Amphibia; order Anura; family Hylidae; genus Hyla; species Hyla sarda. The sequence goes on from NC_079189.1 coordinate 158,444,022, forward strand.
ATCCTTCAGGTTAAATTTAAAGTGGTCCCATCAGATAACCATTATCTGAGGGGATGATAGGACAGGGGGATACGGTGTGCTTGTGGTTTCTATAGTTTTCTATCATGTGATACAAACCTAAGGAGAGCTGTCAATAGTTCTGTGCGGAAGAATTAGGCCAAATGTCCACATAAGTGGCACTAAGGACAGAGAATACTGGAAAGGTCTAACTTGGTCCATCATAGCAGGATATTCTGATGTACTACTCTCCATCTATATATTTAGAAGAAAAAACATGTTAAAGGGAAACTGACAGCCGGTTCACCCGCACTAAACCTAATACACAGGGTTATAGTGTGGATGAACCTGCCTCTTCCCTTTATGATCCCATTTGCCTTTCCAATCAGCTGCCAGTTTCCTTTTAATTTAAAGAACCATCCAGTATTTACTGTGTATGCACACATTTTTTTAAGAAGTACCTGTCATCAAACTAAACTTTTAATATATTGTTCCTTTTGTAATTATTAGACACTTTGCTGTTTGCTTGTTTTTAAAATTCTCACCCTTTTTATATTTTTATGTGATTGAAAAAACTGCCACTAGGTGGCTCTGTTCTGTTACCTGCGCAAGTCAAACGGTTAGTATGTTCTCCTCCTGGCCTGGCAGGAGACCAAACTCAGGAAGTGTGTGCGAGGCACAGCTCTCGTAGGCTTCAGTGACGTTGCACCTGCTGGGAAACGCCTACTCTCTACTGCCAGGAGCTCACACAATGTGAGCAAGGGGAAATGTATGATACAGAGCAGCAGGGGTGTTAGGAGTAGTTAGGGAATATAATCTGAGTTAGTTTAGAAAATATGGTTTGATGACAGGTACTCTTTCATGAAATAGTAAACCTATGCTGTCAACATAAGGCAGTTAAGCTCTATGTCTATTTACAGTTTACATTGTATGTCTAATTGTACATAGTATTTAAAAAAAATTGTTTTTCGTTATTAAGGTCAGTGGGTGACAAACTGGGAAAAACAAAGCCTCATTCAAGATGAGGCACTGACTGCAGACTGACACCAAGACAATTAGAGCATGCTCACACAGCTAATAACATGTGGATTATGACACGGAAGCTGTATCAAAAACATTCAGTTTCAAGAAAAACAAAACACACTGCCACTGATTTTAGGGGTGAACTGTGCAGAAAAAGAAGTGGTGTGCCACCTCTGTCCATGCAGTTCTTCTTAAATGCTTCTATTAAAATCAGTTGGTGCTTTAGGACAAAATCCCCCAATTTGGACCGGCGCTGTCACGTGGCCTCACAGGGGATATTAAAGCTCCTTTTGAATTGTGTTTTCAATGGCCATACACAGGCACTCTCATTGAAATAGGTTTTGACATGTCACAAGGAAATATAAGATAAGAACGTAGTCCATCTTCCCATTTAGTGCTTCTTATACATGAAAGATAGCAGCAATGTTTTGACCCAAATTCACCATGTGGGTTGACAAAGAACCACACTATGTATATGGGTTGAAACGTTGCTGCTATTTTTCATTTATACCTATAAGAAGCACTGAAAGGGATGACGGACTACTTTCTTTTCTTATATGTCTGCTGGAGGTAAATCCGTATGGCTTAGGAACATGCTTTGGTCCTTTCCCTTCTTGACAATAGTGGTGTGATTCTGCCTGTGAATTGGTTTTGGTGTCACAGGGACATGTCAAAACCTTTTATCAGTGGAAGTCTTAGCGCTGAGACTTCCACCTAGAACGAGTGGGATAATAACTCGGTTGCACATTGTACACCTTGAGTCTCAGTGATCTTTGTCTCTCTGTCCCATAGAATTATAAAGAAGCAGTGAGGCAAAGATTGCTGGGAACAGGGGGAAAAGAATCCCTGTCTTACACTTATCCCCACTAGTTCTCATTAAGTTTTTTTTTTTTACACTTTAATAGTTAGGCTTTATTGTCATGGTTGCAAGGTGAATGGCATTGTATTCACCATAGATAGGTCACATGACCACCCCTGAGGCTTCTGTATACCCCTAGAAAGTTCTGTATAAAAAGTCCTCTATCATTTTTTTTTAAAGGAATACTGTAGCCATAGAACACTTATCCACTTATCCCCCTTATTAAGTGTCTAATTGTGGGGGTCCGACCACTGGAATGGAGCTCCGGAACTACCACAGCTCTGCGCGGCTAATGTTTGTGTCCTTGACCTCACTAAGAGGTCGATAGACACGCACCCTGGGGGATAAGAACACTATGGCTGCAATTAGAGATGAGCGAATTTTTGGAAAATTCAATTTGGCCAATTCGCCGAATTTCCTGAAAAAATTTGGTTCGGTCTGAATTTATTTGCAGCGAATCGCTATTAAAAATAGCTTTTTTTCTGGGCTACAGAGAGCCTCAATAGGGGTGTAGAACACTTTGCCTTGTCACAACACGCATAGGGAGTGTGCTGTGTTAGTGAAATAATACTGTTAATCAGTATGACATGCAGATTACAGGCATCACTATTAGAATCACTGCAGCAGAGCATCTGGATGTGGCAGCATGGTCGGGAGACCATATGGTGTCACAATTGAAGAAATTAAAGAGATTTTTTCATAATTTTTTTTTACATTTTCATTTATTAAAAAAAAATTAAACCATTTTTGAGGACACATTCTGGTTAGCATCGAGCTGGCAGACCACTGCAAAGCAAGCTACCACATGTCCCAGCCCCTGCCTCACAGTTTACCCCCATGCTCTGAGTGTCCACTTGAAAGGGGAGGGACTGCAGTACCAGCAACTTGGACAGGAGCACATTCAGCTTCTGTGCCATTGGATAAGTAGGCACATACTGCTAGAAGTTACTGCAGTGAAAAAGCTTGTACTTGTATCTTAAAATCAAGCTGGCGCAACTTAACAAATTTTGGAAGGTTTTGTTTTCACGCTGTACACTTTCCGGTAAAAATTACATGTTTTCAAGTTATTCTGTGGGTCAATATGATTAAAATGATACCCATGTTATATGCTTTTCTATAATTGTACCGCTTAAAAAAAATCTCAAACCATTTTAACAAAATTAGTATGTTTGAAATTGCTCTATTTTGACCATTTTTCTGTATATGGGGCGATATGAGGGCTCATTTTTTGCGCCATGATATGTAGTTTTTATCATTGCCACTTTTGCTTAGGTTTTACTTTTTTTTTATTTTTTGGAATAAAATGTGACAAAAAAGCAGAAATTTTGGACTATTTTAATTTTTTTAACGCTTACGCCCTTCACGGTACGGGATAATTAACAATATATTTTAATTGTTCAGACTTTTACGCACGCGGGGATACCAAATATGTGCATTATTTTTTTTACACTTTTTGGCGGGTAAAATGGGAATAACTGATGTTTTACTTTTTTATTGGGGGAGGGGATTTTTCAAATTTTTTTACTTTTTTATTTTACATTTTTTTTAACTTTTTGTTACACTTTTTATGTCCCCAATTAGTTGATTGCTAATACTGTTCAGTGCTATGTATAGGACATAGCACTGATCAGTATGTTCAGTGACCTTCTGCTCTGATCTGCTCGATCTCAGACCAGAGCAGAAGACCCCGGGAGACAGCCGGAGCCAGGTGAGGGGACCTCCAGCCGCCATGCTGGATGATCAGATCCAGCATGGCGGCCGTTGGTTCGGGAGCTGCGGGCGATCCGATCATCCATTCAAAGTACCGCACTGCCGCAAATGCCGTGATCTGTATTGATCACGGCATCTGAGGGGTTAATGATGAACATCTGCACAATCGCGGATTTCCGCCATTACCGGCGAGTTCCTTGCTGCTGATAGCAGCCGGGACCTGCTGCGCATGACACGAGCACTGCTCCAGTGCTCGCGATCATGGCATACATTTACATCCATTGTCGTTAAGGGGTTATAGATATTTTTTTTAATTTAAATTCAAGATTTCAAATAGATGAACCTAAAAAGTTTAATTTAATGTCCCAGCAGCATGAAGGGACCATATGGCGGCACAATGAGAGAGTTTTGAGGTGGCAGCATCAGTATGAGGAGACCATATGGCGGCACAATGAGAGAGCCTGGAGTTGGCAGCAGCAGCATGAGGCCATGCCAACTGAGGGTTGAATCTGAGTAAGCCACTGACTGTTGACTGGGGGTGTTGGATGTCACTTGGGATGAAGTGGATGACCGAGTGAACCAATCAATCATGGTTGCTGGGTTGCTGGTCGAGACATGACTGCTAGCTGACACTGGGAGCTCAGACCTCTCGCTACAACTCCTGTTGCCACACGCCTCTACTCTGCGGCGACCTCTGCCTGCGCCTGATGAACTTATGCCTCTGCCACTCCTATGTGCACGTCCTTGCACTTCTCTGCCTGACATACTTATACACCAGCCGAGTGCGTATATGTTACACTTATGAGAGGAGAACCATACGCTCCACTACACTGAAAACTGTATTCGGCTACAAAAGCAGGTGTGTAGTTTTTGCTGGCCTTTCAAAGTAACTAGGCCCTTATGACTTTAACAGTAACAAAATTGTACACCACGTAGGTGTACGTACAGTATACACTTATGAGAGGAGGACTATGTGCTCCACTACACTTAAAACTATTTTAGACTACAGAAACAAATGTGTAGCTTTGGCTAGCCTTTCACAGTAACTAGGCCCAAATTATTTTAACTAGAAAAATATAAAGGACACAACGTAGGTGTACGTACAGTTTACACTTATGAGAGGAGAACTATACGCTCCGCTACAAACTGTATAAGGCTACAAAAACAAGTGTGTAGCTTTGGCATGCCATTCAAAGTAAGTAGGCCAAAATTAGTTTGACAGGAAAAAAAACGACGTACACCACCTATGTACGCACAGGTTACACTTATGAGAGGACAACAAGCTCTGCTACGCAACCTGTATTAGACACTGAAATCAAGTGACTATGACTTTTCGTGCTCACCCTGACTGGCCCCTGTTAGATTTAGAGTTGTAGTACAGCCCAGTACAGTATAATTATGCACTAATAGTAGGTGACAATGGCCTTTCGTGCTCACCCTAACAGGCCCCTATAAGTTTTAGAGTTGCTCTATACCCTATTGCAGCAGTACAGAGTCACTGTGTAGTACACCCAAGAGTGTACTTTCTCTCTCTATCTCTCCCTTCCCTGTCAGTGCTTTTCTGCAGTGATTTGGGCTTTTGGTTTTTCTGTGCAACACACACTGCTCTATCTCTGTCTGCAATAAAATGCTCTCTCTGAAATACAACGCTGGAATGGCTGGCCACAAGATGGCTTCAGATTATATAGGGCTGTGACATCACAGGGCTGGCTGTTGATAGGCTGCATGCTGCATGTGATTCAGGGTCATCCCGCCTATTTCCCTTCCCGCCTTCCCAGAGTTCCTTGCCCCATGTCCTCACATGTGGATCCGCCATTTTCAATGCTCTAGAGCCTGGACCGCACTAAATGGAGTTTAATAAAATGATTCATTTTATCGAATCGTGGCGATATTCGGATTCATGGCAAAGCTAATTTTTCCTGAAATTTGTAACGAATTTGGATTCGTCAGATTCAATTCGCTCATCCCTAGCTGCAGTACTCCTTTAAAGTGGAGCAAAGCACTTTCTGCTGAAATTCTATAGTAACTCTGTGGATCACTATCCTAAATGTTGGGTGGAACATGGTATATGTTCAATAAATGCGCATCATAAACATAGAGGACAGGGTTCTGTCAGAAGTCTGCGGTTTATTTACTGCTGAGAAGAGGTTTCATCAGACATTCAGACACAGTAATCCCAGCAGTTTAAAGGTCACGGCACAGAAACAGAATGGCTGATTAGAGATGTCAATACAAGGGGTGACGTGTTGGGAGATAAAAGCAGCTTGAGAAGAGCGCTAGCTTCACATTTGGGAGTTTACATATTCTTATTGATTGAAAAGGAAAAGAAAGACCAAAGAAAAGGCATCTGGTGAAGGGGTGAAAGAGACACTGTTGTTTCCCATGTATATTCTCACAGCTTTAGAATTATTAGTGATATTGATTCACTATCAGAGATAATAAGTGATTCTTCCCGGGTCTACATAATACTTATTCATCATGTACTTTACCTCTTTCATTATAGTTATATAGAATACACTGCAGAGCTGTGCAGTACCATCTGATATGTATTACAACTTTTGTTGTAGTTGTGAATATAAAGGTAAATACAATTACCAGTATGTATGAATTTACATTCATTCCTATCCTAAAAATTATAACAATCACATAATAATTATGGCAATGTTAAAGGAGTACTCCAGTGCTGCTTTTCTTTATCCTATTGTGCCCGGGCAGCAAAAAACAAACAAACAGACCTTAACTCACCTTCCGACATTCCCTCGATGTGCCGCTATCGGTCTTCGGTCCTCTGGTCCCGGTCTTCTTCCTTCTTCCGTATGCACAGATCATCACACTGCAGTCAGCGTATCAGTCGATCGTGCCTCAGCCGGTGATAGGCTGAGCGCAGTGTCATGTAAGGAGCCAGGGCAGCAAGGAGAAGGCAGGGTCCAGGCTCCTTACATGACACTGTGCTCATTCTATCACTGACTAAAGTGGGACATCGCTGCGGATGTCTATGCGCTGACCACAGTGTGACGTTCCGTGCACATGGAAGCAAGAAGAAGACCCGGACCAGAAGACCAAAGACCAATAGCGGCGCAACAAGGGAATGGAGGAAGGTGAGTTAAGGTTTTTTTTTTCAACCCAGGGACAATAGGATAAAGAAAATATGCGCTGGAGTACTCCTTTAATGCTCAGCACTAGAGATGAGCGAATTTTTTAAAAATTTGATTCGGCCGATTCGCCAAATTTTTTGAAAAATCTAATCTATATTAAAAATGGCTATTTCTGACCTACAGAGAGCCTCAATAGGGGTGCACAACACTTTGCTGTGTTCTAACACGCATATGGAGTGTGCTGGGGTAGTGAAATAATACTGCTATTCATTATGACATGCAGATTACAGGCATCACTTTTATAATCACTAAAAGAGGGGCACAATGACAGAGCCTGGAGGTGGCATCAGTATGAGGAGACAATGTAGTGGCTAAATGACACAGCGAGGAGGTGTTGGCAGCATGAGGAGACCATATAGTGGCTGAATGACACAGCTTGGATGAGGCTGAAGCATGAGGAGACATATAGTGGCTGAAAGACACAGCGTGGAGGTGTTGGCAGCATGAGGAGACCATATAGTGGCTGAATGACACAGCGTGGAGGTGTTGGCAGCATGAGGAGACCATATAGTGGCTGAATGACACAGCGTGGAGGTGTTTGCAGCATGACGAGACCATATAGTGGCAGCCAGGAGTTGGCAGCAGCATGAGTAGAGACTAGGGCTTCACAATCCCTAAGATTAAAAGATGAATTCTGAAAATTAAACTGAATATTTTGGGTAGTTTGTGCCTCCATAACAAAAAATTTTCCCAGACCAAGGCCCAGGCCCAGCAGCATCAGTAAACCATATATTGGCTGCATGACACAGCCTGGAGTTGGCAGCAGCATGAGTAGACACTAGGGCTTCACAATCCCTAAAATTTTAAAATTAATTCTGAAATTTAAACTGAAGATTTTGGGTATCTAGTGCTACCATAACAACATTTTTATTCCCACACCCAGGCCCAGCAGTATCAGTAAACCATATATTGCCTGAATGACACAGCCTGGAGTTGGCTGAAGCATGAGGAGACCATGTAGTGTCTGAAAGGCACAGCCTGGAGTTGGCAGCAGCATGAGTAGACACTAGGGCTTCACAATCCCTAAGATTAAAAGATGAATTCTGAAATTTAAACTTAACATTTTGGGTAGCTAGTGCTACCATAACAAAATTTTTATTCCCAGACCCAGGCCCAGCAGCAAACCATATAATGGCTGGAGACCATATAGTGTCTGAATGGCACAGCCTGGAGTTGGCAGCAGCAAGACGAGACCATTTAAATTTATGATTTTTTCAATAAAATTTAAGATATTGAAATTGAAATTAAGGATTTTGAAATTAAAATTTCACTACTCTGCCTGACATACTTATTGAGTATATGAAGGGAGTACAAAACGCTTCACTTCACTTAAAACAGTATTTGTCTGAAAGAGCAGCAGGTGTGTACTATTGACTGTCCTTTCACAGTATATAGACCCTTGACAGATTAATAGGTACAAAATAGTACACTACTTAGATGTAGGTATGTGGTATGCACTTATGAGGGCAGAAACATGTGCTACAGTATGCTTAAAAATACTTATTTTTACCTGTGTCCCAGATTCCAAAATTCCTTTATAATCAGAAATTGTCAGAATACCACCTGACATTCAAAAAAATAAAATTATACAAACGTTCTCTAAAGAAAAGGATCCATCATTAGATGACAATATGATTATAGTGTGTTCCAGTGACATTAGCTCATCCGGGGAACAGGAAAACATGATACAACTTATTTCTGCAACTGAAGAACCACAACAAAGAATGAACGACTTAAAGCCTACTGGAACTGAGGAACTTCAAAATGGTAAATCTACCACCTGGGATAGTCAGTCAATTCCAACAGCCGGTGGTCAGTATCTACAGTTCTCTGTTTCTGCTAGTCCTTGGCAATATTTCTTTTATTACTGGTCTGGTATCAACATGGCAATAATGCTGGGAGAGTAACTCAAGCATAAACACATGTTTCCTAAAATACACAGTCAATATATGGAGACCGTATAATTGCTAAATGACACAGCCTGGAGGTGGCTGAAGCATGATGAGATCATATAACGTCTGAATGGCACAGCCTGGAGTTGGCTGAAGCATGAGATGAGACCATATAGTGGATGAATGGCACAGCCAAGAGTTGGCTGAAGCATGAGGAGACCATATAGTGGCTGAATGACACAGCGTGCAGCTGGAAGCAGCATGAGTAGACACTAGGGCTTCAAAATCCCTAAGATTAAAAGATACATTTTTTAATTTAAATTGAAGATTTAGGGTAGCTTGTGCTACCATAAAAAATATTTAGGCCCAGACCCAGGCCCAGCAGCATCAGTAAACCATATATTGGCTGAATGACACAGCCTGGAATTGGAAAAGCATGAGGAGACCATTGAAATTTAAGTATTTTAAATAGAAATGTAAGATTTTGAAATTGAAATTGAGGATTTTGAAATTGAACTTTTAACTCCCAAGCTTTAGTGTCCCAGGCCCCGGTTTGTGGGTACAAAGGACCAAATCTAACAAGGAGTCACATGCCACATGGCAGCACAATGACAGAGCCTGGAGGTGGCATCAGTATGAGGAGACCATATAGTGGCTGGATTACCTCCAGGTTTTTTAATGGCAGGATAGGGAGACCATATAGTGTCTGAATGGCACAGCCTGGTGGTGGCTGAAGCATGAGGAGACCATTCAGTGTCTGAATGGCACAGTCTGGAGGTGGCTGAAGCATGAGGATACCTTATAGTGTCTGGATGGCACAGCCTGGAAATGGCATCAGTAGTCCTGAAAGTGACCCTAATGCAAGGAATTTCTGAAACTGGGGACCAGCACCTTAATTATGTTTTGCAGTATCCATGGCAGCACAATGAGAGAGCCTGGAGGTGGTAGCATCATCATGAGGAGACCATAGAGCAGCACAATTAGAGAGCCTGGAGGTGGCATCATCAGCATGAGGAGACCATATGGTGGCACAATGACAGTGCCTGGAGGTGGTAGCATCAGCATGAGGAGACCATATGGTGGTACAATGACAGAGCGCGGAGGTGGTAGCATCAGAATGAGGAGACCATAGAGCAGCACAATGAGAGAGCCTGGAGGTGGCAGCATCAGCATGAGGGGACCATAGAGCAGAACAATTATAGAGCCTGGAGGTGGCAGCATCAGCATGAGGAGACCATAGTGCAGCACAATGACAGAGCTTGGAGGTGGTAGCATTTACATGAGGAGACCATAGAGCAGCAGAATAAGAGAGCCTGGAGGTAGCAGCATCAGTATGATACCATATGGCGGCACAATGACAGAGCCTAGAGGTGGTAGCATTAGCATGAGGAGACCATAGAGCAGCACAATGACAGAGCCTGGAGGTGGTAGCATTAGCATGAGGAGACCATAGAGCAGCACAATGACGGAGCCTGGAGGTGGCAGAAGCAGCATGAGGGCCATGCCAACTGAGGGTTGGGTCTCAGGAACCCATCTACTGTTGACTGGGGGTGTCGAATGTCACTTGGGATGAAGTGGATGACCGAGCGAACCTCACTTGGGATGAAGTGGATGACCGAGTGAACCGATCAATCACGGCTGCTGGGTTACTGGTTGCGAAACGACTTCTAGCTGACACAGGGAGTTAAGACCTCTCACTATGACTCCAGCTGCCGCACACGCCTACTCTGCTGCGACCTCTGCCTGCGCCTGATGAATTTTGGCCTCTGCCACTCCTCTGTGCACATCCTGGCATTTCTCTGCCTGACATACTTATTGCGTATATGAAGGGAGTACAATGCGCTTCACTACGCTTAAAACAGTATTTGTCTTGAACAGCAGCAGGTATGTACTATTGGCTGTCCTTTCACAATATCTAGGCCCTTGACAGATTAACAAGTACAAAATAGTACACTAGTTAGATGTAGGTATGTGGCATGCACTTATGAGAGCAGAAAAATGCACTACAGTACACTTAAAAAGTATCTGAGTACACCACCAGCTGGTGAGTACTTTTGCCTGGGCTTTCACTGTATCTGGGCCCTTGACAGATTAACAGGTACAAAATAGTACACTACTTAGATGTACGTATGCGTTATGCACTGATGAGGGCAGAAAAATGCGCTACAGTAGGCCTAAAAACTCTGTATTTTTGTAAAACACCAGCCAGTGATTACTTTTGTCTGTCCTTTCACAGTATGTAGGCCCTTGACAGATTAACAGATATGCACTGTTGAGGGCAGAAACATTTGCTACAGTACCCTTAAAAAAAAAACATATTTTTGTAGAACACCAGCAGTACACAACAGTGCTGCAGCCAAAAAAAGCTGTGTAGTAAACACAAAATTGCACTCTGTCACAGACTATTAGGAATGGTTATTATACCGTTTACAGACTAGTATAACCAGTAGATGATTTTTTGTGGAACAAAGATACTGAATTGCGCTGAAAAATTATTCCTGCCTCCTCTGCTAAGGTTTATGAAGTTGATACACCCTGAAGAAATGTATGAGGCAACACACAGCTATCTGCCCTTCTCTGTAATACTATGCTGGAGAAAGTGACTGGGAGGTTAATGCCTGCAGCTGCAGTTTAAAATTATTTTCAGTGAAAAAAACAATGCTCTCCGTCCACGAGAACGCTGATGTGATTAGGAGGATGTTAAATGCTGCTGGACTGCGCTTTTCTCTCCTGTAACACACACACAGGCTCTGCGTCCTGTGATACTTCTGCAGTGTATTGTAATGAAGTGAGGAGCCGGAATTATGACTTCAGATAATATAGGGCTGTGACATCACAGGGGTGATTGGGTGCTGACAGGCTGCATCCTGCATGTGATTCAGGGTCACCCTGCCTAATTCCCTTCCCGCCTTCCCCGCATTCCTTGCCCCATGTACTGACATGTGGATCCGCCATTTTAGATGCCCTGGAGCCTGCACTGCAGAAAATGGAGTTTAATGAAGCGATTTGCGCAATAGAATCACGGCGATATTCTCATTCATTGTGAATCGAATATTTCCTGAAAACTAATTCGGGTTTGTGAGCTTCGATTCGCACATCTCTACTCAGCACTATCACTACAGTGCAAAATGCCTGTATTTTGTATTTGATGCTGCTGGAGAAAAAAAATTTGTGCAGTACTACAGTGTTTGTCCTGCATGGCTGGAGGGGTATTTTGAACTGCGTTGTTGTATTTGATGATGCTGGAGAGATTTTTTTGTGTTTTGTGCAGTGCTGTGGTGTTTGTTTTGCATGGCTGGAGAGGTATTTGGTGCTTCCCTGTGGTATTTGCTTGGCTCTGCTAGAGAGAGGTTGTGCTGCACTGTGGTATTTGATGTAGCTAGGGAGGTATTTTGTCCTATACAGTAATATATGTTTAGTGTTGTTGAAGAAGTATTTTGTAGTATGTTGCAGTAGTTAACACCACTGGAGAGGTATTTTGTTCTGTACTTTGATATTTGTTCACAGTATTTGCTGCTCAGCTGTGGTATTTACTGCTGCTAGGAGGTATTATGTGTACTGAATGGGGGTAATATGAGTGCCGCAGAGCGATAGGTCTCTGAATTATCTGTGGTGAAGTCTTAGTACAAAAAGTTTGAGAAGCCCTAGGATAAAGTATCAGTATATAATATGACTGTGTTGTTGGTATAATATTTCGACACTTAGTCTAAAACCAGCATTGAAATAAAGTCGGTATAACAAAACATTAAGGGGGTCTAACCCCTGCAACATAATGTACTTACCCCTGCAACATTTTACATTTTCCCGCACAGTAGCAAATTGACGAATTTCACCAAATGATAAATGCTGACGTACATTTACATATGACCTTTGGAAAGTCATGCTGTACACAGATTTGCAAAGCAGGGCTTTCAAAATATGTCGGCTCGGCAAACATTCAAACATGTGTCTAGAGTTTTGCTATGCATCTCTACCTCACAGCATAAAGCATGCAGAGTCCACCAATGTTTACTGTACAGGAGCAGGACCCCCATCATTATACTAATGGGAATCCACCCTCTGTATGAGCTGTGCCAGCGTCTGTACAGTCGTGGGCACAGCTTTGTTGAGCAGGAGTTATACCATGTATTCTTCCTGTCCAGCAAGTAAAGAGTTAAGGATGGAAGCTCTGCATTTCTCTGCTGAGCATTGCTAGTTAACCCCCTCTGTTCTATACCGTAAACAGCCATCTATATAGATGGCTGTATAGAGTGTACAGTAAATAGACGTCCACTTACCCCCCCCCCCCCGATCCTGTCTGTACAGGTACCCACCGCCACAGGGATGCCAGAAAGAGCTAGTACCAACAGGCCCAGAGCATCTAAAATGGCACCCTTTGGCCTGGGCTGGAATTATTTTGACTGTGGAAACAAAAATTCTCAGTCAGGCAGTTGCTGCTGTGTTGATGTCTATCTGATTTGGAAAATATGGGGAATCCTACACTTTTTTTATGTATTTGTTTATAGATTAAAGAATCTATTAATTCATGACCCCTTAAATGCATGCCAGTGATTGACACACCAAGATTAGTATGTGGAAGTGAAGAAGGCATGGTAACGCTACTATAGATGGAGACACACCATATTAAAAAAAAATTAAGAGTGCTAGGGATAGGTAAGTAGGTGGATTGGGAAGGAGGCTGTCAAGAAAGAACCTTGGGTCTGAGGGTGGTGGGGGCTCTTCCTGAGTTTGCCCTGCCCTTGATCTAGGGAAATCTGATATATTTATATTGATTTAAAACATATATCATGTCCATGTAAGCTGTTATACAGAGACATAAACAGAAGCTTTTAAGGGGGATAAAGGAGAGGAAAGCCCCCAGACCTTCTGCCCACTGCCTACTTGCATCTCTTCTCCACTCAGCAAACTTTGTTTCTCGATGTTGCTGCTGAGTTCAGAGTGCAAGTCTGGTTTTAGGAATTAGGTTTTTCATGCAACACCCAGAAGGAGGAGGCGCCTGAGTAGGTCTAATTTTTATTTTTTTTATCTGTTCCCGACTTTGTATTCAGTAATTCCAATTAAAAACCAGGACATATGAACCCATCCTGAAGGGGTTGTCCCAATATAGACACTTTTCAGCTACTAGCGCATAGGTGTTTTGAATTTAGGGATTTAACAATATTGACACTTTTCACCTACTGTCACAGATTATGTGATAAGTGTCTGATGTCAGCCACTGGGACCCCCACCAATCTTAAGAACAGGGCTTATGTGTCTTTCATTTGGAGTGATACTCAAGTATTTGTGATGGCTCTGCATTTAGTTTCTATAAGGCTGACAGAGATAGATGAGTGGTGTACTCTGTCACATCCATAGGGATGGAATGGAACAGCAGTGCACACACAAGCACTCCTTCATCCTGTGGATGGGTGATAAGAGACTAAATTGAGACAACCCCTCTAAGTCTCCTAGCATGAACAATTGAGCGAGCAATCAACTCACACCATTAAGTCAAAAGAGCCATGTCTAATTCTACACATTTTCTCTTAGCACATCTACTGTATATCCAAAGAGAATTCTATATTTTTCTCTAGCCATTTTTTAAAGGCAAAAGCCACCATTCTTGGTGGAATGCAATGATTAAAAACACTTATTTTAACAATTGTTTTGTTTTTCATTGACCTGGGGTGCAACTGAAATGATTGCAATAATACAATGCCACCATTCAGCCTTACACTGAAAGCTACCGTGCTGTTATTTCTTCCAGAAGGTATTTTTATAATTAGATGGCGGGTTGAAAACATTGTTGTTGACATTACATGCTTCTGTGTTTTTCCTTTTCTCTCTATTTGTTAAATTATATTTTAGGTGTAGTGAAAACTCACACTGCAGATTAACTCATTCAGTGCCAAAAGGGCAAACTGCTTCAATAACCCTCTACTCAGTTGTATGCCTTAAAGCGATCACTAGTCAATTTATGTCTTTGTAAATATGCCACTATTATCTGTTATGTGGATTCAAGCTAGTGGGCCCGCAGTCTTATTTGTTACTGGCCTGCCTTAATGGAGCTGTCTGGCAATAGAAACAACTTGTGTATGATGTCAAAAAGTATAATAAAGCAGCTTACTAATATCTTGTTATTAGCCATAGTATGCAGATCTTCCAGTATTGCTATCTGACTTGTAGCTGTGATATCACATCACAGGCTGTGAATGTAGAGAGATCTCATTCCTACTCCCCCTTCCTCTTCTGTTTGCTGAGAAGCGGACCACTGATATGAAGGGGGGGAGCTCATATTCTGTTCATTAAATTTTAAAGCAGTAGGAAGCCTTTTATAGGATGATACATCAGTGAGTATATCCTGATGGAAACTATTGTGACTGTAAAAGGCTTCCTGCTGTCTTAAAATTGAACATGCAGTAATATGAGCTCCCGCTCTTTACATAAATGGTCAACCCCTCAGCAGACAGAAGTGGGGGGGAGGAGTAATGGGAGCTCTGCTTTTAAAGAATGTGACTGGAGCTCACAGCTGCAAGCCAGATAGCACAGCTCATCTGGAGAGATCTGTCCACTATGGTTAATAACATTAACCCCTTAAGGGCCGGGGTTTTTTCCATTTTTGCATTTTCGTTTTTTTGCTCCTTGCCTTTAAAAAATCATAACTTTTTCAATTTTGCACCTAAAAATCCATATGATTGTTTATTTTTTGCGTCACCAATTCTACTTTGTAATGACGTCAGTCATTTTGCCCAAAAATCTACGGTGAAATGGAAAAAAAAATCATTGTGCGACAAAATTGAAAAAAAAAACACGCAGTTTTGTAACTTTTGGGGGCTTCCGTTTCTACGTAGTACATTTTTCGGTAAAAATGACACCTTATCTTTATTCTGTAGGTCCATGCACTATTTTGGACTTTGGAATTTTTTTGCGCGTACGCCATTGACCGAGCGGTTTAATTAACAATATATTTTTATAATTCGGACATTTCCGCACGCGGTGATATCATATATGTTTATTTTTATTTACACTGTGCGCTATTAGCGGCGGGTCCCGGCTTCACTATGACGCCGGGCCCGCCGTGATATGATGCGGGGTTACCGTGTAACCCCGCGTTATATCACGAGAGCAGGACCAAGGACGTACCTGTACGTCCTTGGTCCTTAAGGGGTTAAATTAGAAAGTTGCTTTATTATACCTTTTGACACCGGACACAGGTTGTTTCTTTCACTAGACATCTTCTTTAATGCGAATTATATTGAGGAAGCCCGACACAGGTTTTTTGCTCCAAGTATTAAATAAATGCATGCATGTAAGTGCAACATCATGTAGATCTGCGTACTCCGGTCTTACACTGTGTCTAAATACACATTTGAAAGCTTTTCTATCAAAGAATCATTTGTTACAGGTATAAATAAAGTTGTCCAATATTTTTATTAGTATTATATTTCAAAGTATTGTTTTTCATAACAGAAGCAGCGAATCTGTTCAGCTTGTAACCTCCACCTCACAATTAAAACAGAATTTTCCATGATTTAAGAAAATCAAGCTAATACATGATATGATAAAAAGTAATTTTTATGCAATTCAGGGCTGTCTGGCTGTAAGTTTAATTAACGGGTCTCCGCAGCTCTTCACCCTCTAGATTATTAATGGATTGTCTGGAGTGTCAGATCCTGTTGTGTGAACGCTGCAGGAGATGGCATTGTATATCTGGATTCTTTATTACATTACTACAGTCTGACTTAGAATTCTGATTAATTTACAATATAAATCAGCAACCTTTTAAACTTAAAAAAAAAAAAAACTCTTTGTCTGTTCCACAATTTTCAGATGAGCTAATGGATACATATATAGTATGCAGTCTTGAACTAGTCTAGCTATTCATGTTCTTTTCATATGGTAAATTGTAGATATTATAATAGATTACACTTGAAGAAATGAATAAAACAATGCCATGTTGTCAAAAAAGATATAAAGTGATACAGCAGTCAGTTTAGTTCATTTGTCGCAGATTTTCATTGTAGTTTGTGAAATTCCAATGTACATGCTGCAGAAACAATCCTGTTCAGATGTAGGGAATACATTTCTCTGTTCAACATTAGAGCCATATTTAAAGGGCTATTCCGGGATTTTTTTTATTTGACTATGCTACAGGGGCTCTTAAGTTAGTGTAGTTCATTACATAGTGTCTGTACCTATGTTTCATGGTGGTGTTGCAATTCTTCTGTGATTTTTTCCCCAAGGTTTATTTTTAACAGAATACAAAATGACTGTTGTCTCAAGTTTTCCCAGGTTGCAGTACAACCCGAAACATTACATCACTGGTCAGGTGTTCAGAAGGAGCCTGTCTTTGCTTCAATGGGTAGAGCGATCACTGGGTGGAGGGAGATCATTCTGCAAGGATTGTAGTTTTGCAACAGCAGGAGACTCCATGGTCAGAAAACACTGGTCTATTGCATGGAAGGAATTACAGGTGTGTTTCAATGGGTGGGGTGGCTAATGTGTGGGAGGGGGAAAAGTCACCTCAGAATCATGGAACTTGTAGTTTGAGGGAACAAACTACATCAGGAAATAGCCACAGCCATTTTGCCCCAAGACAAGCACAGATCCTTCCTAAGCATGTCCATTACTGTCTGACAGGTACGTATTAAAATCAACTTATGCTGGATAACCCCTTCAACAAACTTCAAATGTTTAAGAGCCAAAAGCCATGCATATACATAACAATTAAGAAATACATGTAGATAGTAGTATTTATTCATGTTTAGTTTGATACTGCCTATTAATAAATAGTGATACTAAAGTAAAACTAAACATCCCATCAACATTTCTGCAAATTAACTCCTCCCCCATTGCCAAACTATTTATAAATCACATGAACACATAAATAGAAACAACATTTTTAGATAATCAAATATTCTCATATAGTAGTTAAGCAGCCTCTTTGCCCCCATATAGCAGTAAGCCCCCATACTGCCAGCATAAAGAGAAGGAATCCCACTCATGAGGAAGTAGAGGGCAACATCCCATGTCCATGAAGTGACTTTATTTATTATTATACAGCAGATACCACATTGGGTATAAAGCTCTTAAAGGGGTACTCCCCCCCTAGACATCTTATCCTCTAAGATGTCTGATCACGGGGGGTCCCGCCGCTCTGGACCCCTGCAATCTCCCTGCTGCACCCGGCAATCGTTTAGAGCAGCGGGGGCAGTGCCGGAGGCCGTCACGCCCCCTCACATAGACTTGCATTGAGGGGCGTGGCCTTGATGTCATAAGTGGGGCGCTGTCGTGACGTCACGAGCCTCCGGCATTGAACCCGCCAGTCATTTGCCATGAAGTGAAGTTTGCTCCGTGCACCGGATGTCTGCGGTGCCACAACCGAGATCACGGGGGTCCCCAGTGGCGGATCAGTCTAGGGGCGGAGTACCCCTTTAAGGAAATCAGAAGTGCAAGTGCATGAATTAGAATCAGAATTTTTATCCATATTACAAGCAACTGAGGAGGATACCGATAACTGGCATGTTATACCTACATAGTGCAGTGCTATTTAGTCATGACACAGGAGTGAATCTATATCATTAATTGCTTGTAATATAGTTTAAAATTCTGATGTTTACATGTACTTGCAGTTATGATTTCATTAGGCACTTTATATCTGATGTGAAATTTTTTGTATATTCATTAATACAGTCACTTTATGGACTTCCTCCTGAGTAGGATTCCACCTCTAAACTTATTATATACATTTTGAGATGTGTAAATAGTTTTTTAAAACATATTTACATATATATATATATATATATATATATATATATATATATATTTTTTTTTTTTTTAGTATATTGTTGTGAAGTTTCTATTTCTTACCTTTTTTGGAATAATTTGTGTAGATGATTTCAATGAGACTAATATTTGGTGAGTTGTTATTTCTTAGGATTTTTTATTTATCATAGAATATTATTTATCATACATTTTTAGGCCCTCCATATTACCCTCATGTAACAGTAAGCCCAAATACGGACCCATATAACTGTTGGCCCACATATTGCAGTAGGCCCCCAACCACATACAGCCCATATAGAAGCAGCCCCCCCCTTATACAGATCCCATATAGTCGTAGCCCCCACCCTCATAGAGCCCCATATAGTAGTAGGCCCACCAACCTTACCCAGCCCCTATATAGCAGTATGCCCTCACCCCTATACAGCCCCATATAGCAGTAGACCCCACCCCCATATAACAGTAGGACCCCATTAAAGTTTATGAGTTATCACCATCCAAGTGGCATGCTCTTCTTGCAGATGTTCCTGTTTGCGGAAGGCATTCTTCTTTCAGACATTCCTATTTGCGGCAGGCATTCTTAAAGGGGCAGTTGACGAATTGGGGGTCTGGAAGTAAGTCATGGCACTATCAGCACCTGCAAAGACCTGAATGCTGCTTGTGAGCCGTGGTTTGGCCCCCTGTTATATAACTTTTATTTAACGTTAAAGGGGTGTTCCAGGCACATACAATTGAGGCACAATTAACTCCTCCAGTTACTTGTCAATACACAGCAATCTAAATTATATTTGCTTGCCTAAAAGTAAACTGTTTCTGTGTTTTGGAAGGCCTTATTTCCCCCTCTCCCCCATAAGTTCTCCATTCCCATAAATTTGATCTGAGGGGTTGCATAAATGCAATATAACAACATCATGTTATTTACCCCATGCAGTGAAAATAGTAAAAAAAAAAAAAAAAAAAGCAAACAAAAACAAAGTAAAAAGCAATGCCAGCACTTTTTGTTGATAGCATCTACCAAAAAAGTTGAATAAAAATTAATCAATACAAACTGTATGTACTCCAAAAAGGTAATATTGAAGACTGCAGTATAGTAGAGCAGTATAGTAGAGCAGGGGCACACAGTACAGCAGAGGATAGTATAGTAAAGCAGGGGTGTCACAATATAAGAGTGGATAGGGATATGGTATAGGAGAGAAGGGGGCACAGTGCAGGTGATGAGGGTCATAGTGTAGGAGAGGAGGGGCTACAGTACAGAAGAGGATAGGGCTCAGTATACTACAGTATGGGGGGCACATTCTAGGAGAGGAGGGGCACAGTATAGGAGAGGGCACAGAACAAAAATGCATAGGGTACAGTATAGTAAAGCAGAGGTGGCACACTATAGGAAATGAGGGTGCACAGTGTAACAGAGCAGGAGTTGCACAGTATAGAAAAGGAGGAGGCACAGAATAGATAAGGATATGCATGAGATGCAGGGAACAGACCAGCCCACAGAATAGACAAGAAGTTTTAAACAAACCAGAATATGTTTATATTATACATTTATCCAGAAAGCCCATTTACTTGGATGACAGCTTTGTACACTTGTGGAATTCTGTCAATCAACCTCATGAGGTAGTCATCTGAAATAGTTTTTTAACAGTCTTGAAGGAACTCTTAGAAGTGTTGATCATTTGTTGACTGCTTCTCCTGCACTGCAGTCCAATTTATCCTAAACCATATCTTTTGGGTTAAAGCCTAGTGATTTTAAAGGCCATTGCAGTTGACTCAGCGCTCCATCACTCTCCTTATTGGTCTAATAGCTCTTACATAGCCTGGATGTGTGTTTTGGGGCATTGTCCTGTTAAAAAACAGTAAGTACAAAACACCATTGTTGTCATTGATTCCTCAGTAGTGGACTCTTTGCAGCAAGTTGAGCATAAAAGCTTGCAGTCTCTTATAATCAGTTGATGTTGAGGTGTGTCTTGATCTCTGTCATGTATGTAAATGGGTTCTAATCTGAGGTACTGTTAATTAGCAGATTCTGAGGCTGGTAACGCTACTGAACTTTTCTGATATAGTGGAGGTAGCTCTTGGTCTTCTCATTGTCCTCATGAAAACCAGTTTCATCGTAGAATTTTTCATGACTGCACTTGACAATGCCTTCAAAGTTTTCACTATTTTCTGGATGGACTTACCTTTATGTCTTAAAATAATAAAGGACTGTTGTTTCTTTGTGCTAAGTTAAGAGGTTCTTGCCATGAGTTGGTTTAGAACATTAATTGAACACTAAACTCTGCATGAAACTGTGTACCAATCCTACCTCTGCACAACACAACCTATGGTTTCATACACATAATAAAGGCAAGAAATTCCCCAAATGATCTCTCTGCAAGGCATATATATCTCTTAATATAAACAATTTCCTGGTGACTACCCCATGAAGCTGATTGAGAGAATGCCAAAGTGCCCAAAGCTGCCAGCAAAATGAGACTAGTTTAAAAAAATCTAAAGTCTATAACATATTCTGGTTTGTTTAACACATTCATGCTTAATTCCATATGTGTTCCTTCATAGTTTTCTTGTCCCTTTTATATGAATCTACAATGTAGAAAAAAATTTAACGAAAAGGTGTAACATTTAACTGTTACTGTATAAAGAACTGTTACTTCATAAATGCACATCCCCCCCTTTTTTTTTAATAAACAATATACATATACAAAAAAAATTCAACACAAATACATATAGACATTACACACACACACACACACACACACACACACACACAGATATGCTACCAGGATCAAGTTACAACAGCTGCAAAAACAGTCTGGCTGCTGTAACTTACTGAAGAACAGAAAAAAGAGAAGTGGGGACTTCCAGAGACCTACATCTTGTGTCCCTCTTCACATCTTCATCTTTCTGAGCACATAACGCGTGCCATGTCTGTTATCCCACTACCAATCCCCATACTATGCCCCTACTACAGCCCCACCATTTCCATTTGCAACCATGCAGTGCATTCTTAGTGTCAGGTACAATGTCCCACAAATGTCATCCACTTTGATAAATACTTACCCCTTCATGTTCTCTGACTTATTAGCCTTCTTTTCTGCCCTCCTGTAGGATGTGTGATGAGTATCAGTGATCCGACCTTGGCTTTCATGTATCTTTAAAGAAGTATCATGGAAGAAAAATGCCATTCGGCAATCTTCGGCTCTCCCATAGAGCTATATGGAGAGGGCTCGGATGCGCCGCGATCTAAAACTTATCTCATATCCTTTAGATAGGGGATACCTTTTTTTCCATGATACTTCTTCTTTAATATCCTGTGCCATTGGTTAAGCCCAAGAGGAGGATCACTTAGTGGTTGCATTGATGAACATATTTTGGTTCACCCAAATGAGAGTAAAATAAAAATGCAAGAACTATACCATCTTACCACTGATTTACACAAGATCAGATCACCCAGATACCAACCTAACCTGCCTGTAAATCCCATAATCTTTACAATAAACTCTATCCACTGAAAAGTTTAGGTAGCTACATCCATATTACCATCCAGTTTCCTTCATAAAAAATCATTCTAGTCTGACTATTCAACATGTATGCTTGATAAGTGATTTTGTTTAAATGAGTCACCGACTTGTCAATTCTCTTAAAATGATAAGATGTCTGTGCATATTTACTGAAATATCTGCCGAAATGTCTTTTGGATTCTAAATAGACTCTGTGAAGCTTTTGCTTTAAGGAATTGTAGAGATGCCAAATTCCCTTTGCAGTCACCTAAAGCTTTGTGGGCTGTTTCACGAGCTGCAAAATATAAAATGCAGTAGTCATTGAAATTTTGATAATGTTTTATGCCCTGTGGAGATACTGTATATTTTTATTCCTTCCCCATGAGGTAAGAAATGGAGCTGCTCCTTGCTAGGCATACATTAGCATTCGTAACAATGCAGAGGGAAAAAAAAAGTAATTTAAATGGGACTGATTAGAATTTTGATAGGGAGTCGGAGAGCTTCTAAACAAATGCTGATCAGGTAATAAGTTGAACAAGCCATTTATTTTAGTGCCTGGACTATCTATTCAATGATTGGGTCACAGAGTCTAAAACTTGCATGATGACTGTCCATTAATTATGCAATTCTCACTCCGTAATTGTCCAATACAACTATTGACTGTAATGTAACGTGCGGAGCCTTGGAATGCTTTTAAAGGACAAACTTTGCAGACTCTTACTTTCTCTTACAATTAACTGCGGCTTTTCACCAAGCTGCCTATTAAACAATCATATATTTTACTTTAGAGACTGGACAGACATTGAACATAACCAAACATGCGGCAGACAGGCTAATTATCCACAATAGTCGGGAATTTACTAATTTTTGGGGTGAAGGTAGAGTGAACCGTAACCTTTTCAGCAAGCCTCCTGCTCTCTCATCCATTAAGTCAGGGTTTTTGCATTTTAAGAAAGGATATTTCAGCATTAATAGCCAAGGATAAAGCATAAATCTGTATTCCTTCTCCAGACTAGTGTAGAATTCTAATGCCTTTATTAGGGCCGGATGAGCATAGGTTTGTTGCAGGTTGAGATAATCTAATAGATTAGCTGTGAAAGTTAAAGAAATATGTAGTTCTGGTTCTTAATGCTTAACAGATGTGTTCTTAAGATGTATTGCCAAGCCAGATGAACCCTATTAAAACACACCACACAGCAGGTCCTGGGAATTCATTTCAGAAGACTAATGAATGTGTGGATCTAAAATGCATGTCATTACCCAGGACCTTACACACAAAGATGTCCATGTGGTCTATAAAGATTGAGCATGCACAGAGTTTCATATTTTAGTGCTCCTTATGTCGCCCTGATTGCGGATGTTTAAATGTGTCCTCAGGACACATTAATGAAGATTTTCAGGAGTTAAAGTTAAAATTCCCATAAAAAAAGAATTTCAGTAGTTCTCATATTGGGTCTCATGTCACTTGCAGAACAATGCCTTAATCTCAGTCAAATGTGACTGACAGTCGGGGAAGTGTAGTTGGGAGTCAGAAACTTAATGGAAAGAAACTATTCTGTCATGTTTGAGACATTTTATATAGAATGGAAGAGAAATGCTCATTGAGCAGAGTTAAAACAGAAGAAATCTCCCATAGAACGTAGAAGCCAGTTTCCTTACTCCAAAATTCCATTTTGACTGAAAATCAGAATAAATCCTTGGATCACTGACCCTTATTTAGAATTTGACACGGTGACCCAGGGAGTACATGGTGGTGTGGTGCAGGGTCACTGGTTCTTGTAGTCTTTCCCTCAGTACCCCAAATGTACTCTCCAGAATTACCACAAAGTTGTAAAAGGGGGAGGGGCTATACTAATTTGGTGGTGAAAATAAGTCTCCATCCCTATGCTTTATCTGACTGACAGAATTAGGGGCATCCAAGATGGTGTAGGTGCAGGAGATGCCAGTTACAATGAGACAATGAGTAGGAGCAATGGGTCTTTAACCCCTTAAGGACCCAGACAATTTTCAGTGTAGGACCCAGCCATTTTTTGAACATCTGACCACTGTCACTTCAAGCTATAATAACTCTGGGATGCTTTTACCTTTCATTCTAATTCTGAGAATGTTTGTTTTTTCATAACATATTCTACTTTATGTTAGTGGTAAATTTTTGTTGATACTTGCATCATTTCTTGGTGAAAAATTACAAAATGTGATGAAAAAAATGAAAATTTAGCATTTTTCTAACTTTGAATCTCTCTGCTTGTAAGGAAAATACACATACCAAATAAATTATATATTGATTCACATATAAAATATGTCTACTTTATATTTTCATCATAAAGTTGACATGTTTTTACTTTTGGAAGACAGCAGAGGGCTTCAAAGTTCAGCAGCAATTTTCCAATTTTTCACAAAATATTTTCAAAATCAGAATTTTTCAGGGATCAGTTCAGTTTTGAAGTAGATTTGAAGGGTCTTCACATTAGAAATATCCCATAATTGACCCCATTAAAAAAAACTGCACCCCTCAAAGTATTCAAAATGACATTCAGTAAGTGTTTTAACCCTTTAGGTGTTTCACAGGAATAGCAGCAAAGTGAAGGAGAAAATTCAAAATCTTCATTTTTAACACTCGCATGTTCTTGTAGACCCAGTTTTTGAATTTTTGCAAGGTGTAATAGGAGAAAAAGTCCCCCCAAGATTTGTAACCCAATTTCTCCCGAGTAAGGAAATACCTCATATGTGTATGTCAAGTGTTCAGCGGGCGCAGTAGAGGGCTCAGAAGGGAAGGAGCAACATTGGGATTTTGGAGAGTGAATTTTTCTGAAAGGGTTTTTGGGGGGCATGTCGCATTTAGAAAGCCTCTATAGTGCCAGAACAGCATAAAACCCCACACATGGCAACCATTTTGGAAACTGCACCCCTCATGTCACGTAAAAAGGGGTCCAGTTAGCCTTAACACCCCACAGGTGTTTTAGGACTTTTCGTTAAAGTCGGATGTGTAAATGAAAAAAAACATTTTCACTAAAGTGCAGTTTTTTAAAGTGCAGTTTTTTTTCATGGGGGAAAATGCCCCCTTCCCAAAAAAAAAAAAAAAAAATTGTAACCTCATCTCTTATGATTATGGAAATACCCCATGTTAGGACGTAAAATGCTCTGGGGGCGAACTACAATGCTCAGAAGAAAAGGAGTCACATTTGGCTTTTGGAAAGCAAATTTTGCTGAAATGGTTTTTGGTGGGCAGGTCGCATTTAGGAAGCCCCTATTGTGCCAGCACAGCAAAAAAAAAAAAAAAAAAAAAAACAACACATGGCACACTATTTTGGAAACTACACCCCTCAAGGAATGAAACAAGGGGTACAGTAAGCCTTAACACCTGACAGTTGTTTCACGACTTTGTGTTAAAGTTGGATGTGTAAATGAAAAAAAATAATTTTGACACCAAAATGCAGTTTTTCCCCCAAATTTTACCTTTTTACAAGGGGTAACAGGAGAAAATGACCCCCCAAATTTGTAACCCCATTTCTTCTGAGTATAGAAATACCCCATGTGTGGACATCAAGTGCTCTGCTGGCGAACTACAATGCTCAGTAGAGAAGGAGTGCCCTTGAGCTTTTGGAGAGTGAATTTGTTTGGAATGGAAGTCAGGGGCCATCTGCTTTTTCAGAGCCCCCTGTGGTGCCAGAACAGTGGACCCCACACATGTGACCCCATTTTGGAAACTACACCCCTCACAGAATTTAATAAGGGGTGCAGTGAGTATTTACATCACACTGGCGTTTGACAGATCTTTGGAAAAGTGGGCTGTGCAAATGAAAAATTACATTTTTCATTTTCACCAACCACTGTTCCAAAAATCTGTCAGACACCTGTGGGGTGTAAATGATCACTGTACCCCTTATTACATTACATGAAGGGTGTAGTTTCCAAAATGGGGTCACATGTGGGGCGGTCCACTGTTCTGGCACCACAGGGGGCTCTGAAAAAGCATTGTTCTGGCACAATGGGGGCTTTGGACAGTAGCACATATAAAATTAGAGTCATACGAAAACAGATAATTAAACCTATGGACTTCAAAAGTGCAACAACTAAGTAGGTGCCATAAAATATAACTTTTGATCCAAATACTAAAATACCACCAAATAAAGATATGGGTTAGTGTTTATAAAGTGGTCCAATCACCAAATAATGAAGAGACACAAAAGGGGGAACAAAGATGCAACTCCCCAGTATATCGCATGACATTTTCAAATTTCTGTACACCAAAAAATGTCAACAGACCCCTTGCTGTATATCCAACGCGTTTCTGTTCACTTTGAACTTTATCAGGGGTAAATAGAGAGCAAAAGGTAAAAAGAGGTTATATAAATCTCAGGTGTGAGAATAAATCAATATAATATATAGAGCAGCAGCAAGCCCAAAGTTACTGATAACACAAAGATAAATATGATATATATATATATATATATATATATATATATATATATATATATATATATATATATGATACACTTGTAAGCCCCTGGCAGGAGTAATAGCCTGCTTGTGGAAAATGCCAGTTTAACAGGGGGATAAACAGTGGACCCTAGTCCTCGATATGTCAGTAAAGAGACCCAAGAGGTAGGAAATCCACCATGACTCAGATAAAGGGCTGTATATCTGCTGCCGAGTAGAAAATGGGGTGCCGAGAATAGCTCCCCGGCAACGTACGGGCGCTCTGCCACTGCAGAGCTATTCTCGGCACCCCGTTTTCTACTCAGCAGAAGATATACTATCTGAGTCATGGTGGATTTCCTACCTCTTGGGTCTCCTTACTGACGTATCGAGGACTAGGGTCCACTGTTTAACCCCCTGTTAACCTGGCATTA
The DNA here is from genome assembly GCF_029499605.1 of Hyla sarda. Classification (NCBI taxonomy): domain Eukaryota; kingdom Metazoa; phylum Chordata; class Amphibia; order Anura; family Hylidae; genus Hyla; species Hyla sarda. The sequence continues at coordinate 158,470,770 of NC_079189.1, forward strand.
TCCACAAACAGGCTATTACTCATGCCAGGTGCTCACAAGTGTATCATATATATCCTACTTATCTTTGTGTTATCAGTAACCTTGGGCTTGCTGCTGCTCTAAATATTATATTGATTTATTCTGACACCTGAGATTTATATAACCTCTTTTTACATTTTTCTCTCTATTTACCACTGATGAAGATCAAAGTGAACAGAAATGCGTTGGATATACAGCAAGGAGTCTGTTGGTGTACAGAAATTTGGAAATGTCATGCGATATACTGGGAAGTTGCATCTTTGTTCCCCCTTTTGAGTCTCTTTTCATTATTTGGTGATTGGACCACTTTATAAACACTAACCCATATCTTTATTTTGGTGGTATTTTAGTATTTGGATTAAAAGTAATATTTTATGGCAACTACTTAGTTGTTGCACTATGGGGGCTTTGTAAACACACGTGGCCTTCAATTTTCGAAAAATTTTCTCTTCAAAAGCCCAATGTCGCTCCTTCTCTTCTGAGCATTGTAGTACGCCCACAGAGCACTTTACATTAACATATGGGGTATGTTTTTACTCAGAATTTTAGTGAAAACCATGTTTTTTTTATTTTCCCATCCAACTTTAACGAAAATTCGTCAAACACCTGTGGGGTGTTAAGGCTCACTATATCCCTTGTTACATTCCATGATGGGTGTAGTTTCCAAAATGGGGTCACATGTGGTTATTTATTTTTTTGCATTTATGTCAGAACCGCTGTAAAATCAGCCACCCCTGTGCAAATCACCAATTTAGGCCTCAAATGTACATAGTGCACTCTCACTCCTGAGCCTTGTGGTTCATCCACAGAGCATTTTACACCAACATATTGGGTATTTCCATACTCAGGAGAAAATGCGTTACAAATTTTGGGGGCTTTTTTTCCTTTCACTGCTTGTGAAAATAAAAATTGTAGGGCAATACCAGAATGTTAGTGTAATTTATTTTTTATTTTTTTACACTAACAGGCTGGTGTAGCCCCCAACTTTTCCTTTTCATAAGGGGTAAAGGGAGAAAAAGCCCCCCAAAAATTTTTGTGCAATTTCTCCCTAGTACGGAAATATCTCATATGTGGCCCTAAACTGTTTCCTTGAAATACGACAGGGCTCCGAAGTGAGAAAGCGCCATGCGCATTTGAGGATTGCAATTAGGGATTGGATAGGGGTGGACATAGGGGCATTCTATGCGAGTGATTCCCAAACAGGGTGCCTCCAGTGGTTGCTAAACTCCCAGCATGCCTGGACAGTCAGTGGCTGTCAGGAAATGCTGGGAGTTGTTGTTTTGCAATAGCTAGAGGCTCCGTTATGGAAACACTGCCGTACGATACGTTTACATTTTTTATTGAGGGGACAGTGTAAGGGGGTGTATATGTAGTGTTTTACCCTTTATTATGTGTTAGTGTAGTGTTTTTAGGGTACATTCACACTGGCGGGTAAACTTGAAGCAGGAAACTCACTGTAAACCTGCCCGTGTGAATGTACCCTGTACATTCACATGGGGGGGGGGGGGGGGGGCATACCTCCAGCTGTTCCAAGGATAAAGGTGTCCACATCTGTCCTTTATATTCCACTCTGGCAGTAAGCACCAAAATTGGAATTCCTGTTGTGAAGCAGCCTAAGTCAGCTCCTATAAAGTCAAGTCTAGTGAAAAAAACAGGAATTAGGGGGGCTCGCACTACATAAAATGTATCAATAGGTTTTATATATATATATATATATATATATATATATATATATATATAAATATAGATATTGAGGTGCTGTGCTGCACGTACCCTTCGTGCCAAAACAAACACAATAAAGACAATGTAGGAATACAGACCTCTAGATATAAATATAATGTTAAATAATTGGATTAAATAGCTAGTTGTACTAAAAACAAGTTTATTAACGTAATGGTATATCAATAGATAAGTCCAAGCAGGGCCCCTGCTATGGACTGCATACAATTAAAACACTCTGTACGTGAATACATAAAATAAATAAATGAATGAATCGATAGATATCAGCAGTTACAGCCACCCACAGTCCTGAGGAAGGGTGTCCCCTTCCTCAGTAGCAGTACAATGATATATCATTGTACTGCTACTGAGGAAGGGGACAGTCCGAAACGCGTCTAGCATTGATATGTGACCCAGCAACACAGACCACCCACCAGAAGAACTACATCCTAGAACCTACCTCCACCATTCTCAACTGCTGGAACCCCCCAGTTTGAGGCCCACCACCCAGATGTGCGCCTGCCAGTGCTTGATACATGAGGACGCCGCTCCCACTCACCGCCGGACCGCTGGAAGCCTTCCTCCATGGTTAATGGCCGGACGCAGATTTGTGCCACTGCGGACACAGTAAGACCTTCATACGGACATCTATACCATCCCATGCCGGCCGCCTAGCCGTGCCAGTCCACAGAACTGAAGTCTGCCCTGACACTTTCACTTTCCGGAGATCTTCACACAGCGGTGCGGCGAGTGGTGCAGAGCACCAAACCTTGTTACAAAATTTGTTACAGAACAACTGCAAATCTGTTACTAACTATCTTTAACAATACTGGATATAACAATACCTCGTTGAACTACACCTATTGGATTAACAATACCTTGTTGAATTTACACAGGACTGTGGGTGGCTGTAACTGCTGATATCTATCGATTCATTCATTTATTTATTTTATGTATTCACGTACAGTGTTTTAATTGTATGCAGTCCATAGCAAGGGCCCTGTTTGGACTTATCTATTGATATGCCATTACGTTAATAAACTTGTTTTTAGTACAACTAGCTATTTTATCTAATTATTGAACATTATTTTTATATCTAGAGGTCTGTATTCCTACAAGTCTAGTCAAGTCTAATCCAAGTCCTAGTCAAGTCAGAGTTGATCAAGACTACAACTCTTATCAAGCCCATGAAAGCAACTGTGGTTTATTTCTCATCCACTTTTATAAAAGTCTGTCTTCAATCTGTGGATGATACTGTCCACCTTGTTATCTTGCAATTATTCCAAGTAAAGTTTAAGTTGTTACCTATAACCTGGCATTTGAGGAATAATTTTCCAGGCGATTGGCATCTGGCAACCGCTTTGCCTGGCATCACTAACATTCTCCAACAGCTGCCTATCCTGATAATCTGCACTACATGCCAACCATAACTCTACCCCAGAAAAAAGGAGATCATGGGCCTCATTTACTAAGAGTGTCAGGTTTTTACTAGTGGGTAATCTTGTTTCAGACTTGCAGGATTCCTCCTTAGTTACTATGGGGATCACAGATTTACAAATCGGGAACATTTTCTGACTATCTTTTTCTAGGTGGAAATTTCCAGCCATTTATCCGCAGGATTTTCTTTGAATTCAATAGTAAATAGGTCAGGTTGTGAAACCATGCCCCGTTTTTGGCCAGCCATACCCTCTTTGCAACAGACCATGAGGGACATGTATTAATAATGGTGTAGCAATGTGTGATTTTATGTATGTTTTTTTTTGCATCAAATGGAGCATATTTGCGCCAAAATGATCAATTGTGGTACGCAAGTTTGTAATTTTGGCACAAATGTAGCCCTACAAAAGGCGCAGACCCTAGAATTCCAGGTAATAAATCTGACTTTGGGACATTCTATTGTAGCTATTTTCTCTGTCACTTTATTCATGGTGTAGATTTGCGCCTGAATGAAGGTATTTGCGCCTAAACTTGCGCCAAATTGAAAAGTTGCAATTAATTAATTCCAGACCAAAGAATGATTGCAACTGAAATCACGACTAACAAAGTGAAATCAGTGATTTTGTTTGAAACCATTTGGCGCAATTGTTTGTCGAAAAAGTAACATAAAAGGAAATTTGAGACAAATCTCAGTCAAAAAAACAGGGTAAAATCCTTCATACATAACCCCCCCATGCCCCTTTTTTGGCTTTTCACAGTACAATGTCGGGTCTGTCAGATTTTCCTGGCACACACTGTCGCATACTGGTGCAGACTCGCCAAAATAAACCGACAAAAACTGGTCAGTTTCAGCTTAGTAAATGAGGCCCGTTATGTCTGCAGGTTGGGTGTGGTTTTGCAGCTCAGTTCCATTGAAGTGAATAGAGCCAAGTTGTAATACCACACCCAACCTGGGACAGACGTAGTGCTGTTTTGGAAGAAATTAGCTGTTTTTCTATTGCCATTCTATAGGATTACCCTTTTAAACCTCAAATACAAATTAGAACTACATATAAAGCTTTCAATTTCGGAAAACAATTCATTCCTGAATAAAAAATTTCCACCAAGAAGAGTTTAAAGGGGTATTCCAGGCAAAACTTTTTTTTATATATAAACTTGCTCCGGAAAGTTGAACAGATTTGTAAATTACTTCTATTAAAAAATCTTAATCCTTCCAATAGTTATTCGCTTCTGAAGTTTTCTGTCTAACTGCTCAATGATGATGTCACGTCATGGGAGCTGTGCATGATGGGAGAATATCCCTTGCATGATGGGAGAATATTCCCATAGGAGCTGGACAGCTCCCGGGACGTGAGTCATCAGAAAGCAGTTAGAAAGAAAACAGCAACTCAACTTCAGAAGCTAATAACTATTGGAAGGATTAAGATTTTTTAATAGAAGTAATTTACAAATCTGTTTAACTTTCTGGAGCCAGTTGATATATAAAAAAAAGTTTTTGCCTGGAATACCCCTTTAAAATGTGAAAGTATAATCTTATTATAAAGAATACTGAGACTAAAAACTATTGGCATTGTGAAACCTGTGTTAGAGATTCTAACTTTGTTTACTGTGCTTTACCCTTGCAAAAATGGGCACAAATATCACTAATATAAATAACTGCTGTTGGCATCCATAATGATGTATGTGAATTAGAATTCATAGTGCCACTAACCATCACATCAAATAGCTAACTGCAAAATCTAAATGTTTTCCTTGTATTACAATATAAAAAAGATCAAATTATCTGACATTTCAGCAATGCGGTCCTTATTACATTATGTGTGAATACAATTAGAACTACACATCTTATAACATTCTAATTCCTATTACCATTTTTGTATCAATTTGGCAGAATGGAAAACAAAGCAGTATTCATTATAATGAGCTTAAGTCCATGTAACATCTTGACATGACCTTTCTCTTCAAATGAAATATATTTTACATAACAAACTGCGAAAAAGGCTCATATTAGCTTTCAGAAGCCAGTGACCTAAGTTTAGAGACTGTAAGCAAACAAATGCAGTAAAAGAAGAAAATGTCAAAGTAAAATAATATATGTTGTGTATTACATTTCATACATAGCACACCAAGACAGTGACATACTGTATGCCCTCCAAGACCGCCATGTCATAAAGTCACCAATTTTAGCCCCTTAACCTCTTAAGGAATCAGCCAATTATGGCCTTAAAGGGGTACTCCACCCCTAGACCTCTTATCCCCTATCCAAAGGATAGGGGATAAAATGTCTGATTGCAGGGGTCCCTCCGCGAGGGTCCCGACAGCTTTCACACCCCCTCCCATAGACTTGCATTGAGGGGGCAGGTGTGACGTTACATGGGGCGGAGTCGTGATGTCACGATCTTACGCCCCCGTGGTCGGGATGGTATTAGCCTGAGGGACTCCAACGGTTCCGGAAGCCATTACAGGTGGGTGCCGCATGGTAGAATGCGGGGGTCCCCAGCTGCAGGACCCCCGCGATCAGACATCTTATCCCCTATCCTTTGGATAGGGGATAAGATGTCTAGGGGTGGAGTACCCCTTTAAGGACACAACCAATTTATCAAAGCTGTCTATTTCCCGCATCAATATAGAACAACCTACAGAGCGTTAGGCCGGTCTATTGTGTGCCTAATTTATCAAAAGTATTACGGCTCTTGATAAATTCTGCGCACTGACTTCTCCCCAGTAGGCTGGCCAAAAATTTCCCTCAGTGACCCAAGCAGGCAGGGTGATACATTTGGCTGCCATAAGAACCCATCAGCGTCCTATGGTTACATCATGTGATTGCAGTGATGGACTAAAAGTGGGAGCCCTCTTCCTCTGTAAACTACTTGGATGCTACATTTGTATATGTATCTACCGGTATGTCCTCAGCAGAACAAAAACACACATCTGTGCCACTGGTGAGCATTTCATGCTAAATAATATCACCATGACAGGTGAGGTGCAGTGATTTCACCAGCTTCAGTAAGTTATTAAAGAATTATCTAGATTATAAAACACATTTTCCAAATTAGATAATCCAGGTTCAATTGGGGGAGGTTGCACTGTTTAGGATCCTGGTAGACTGGGCATAGATAAAAGTGTCTTGTGCTAAAGAACATGTTATGTCATATATTATATTTCAATGAAAACTGTGTTTTTTTTTTATTATAGATTTGTCCTTCAAATGAGGAGGAATAATAGTACTTAAAGGTATGCTGTAATGTTATTTTGATAAAAGAGAGACTGATTGTGAGTACTGCATTACAATATGAAGGTCATCCAGGCTGTAACTCTGTATTGGCCTTGATCCATAGAGTTGTAAAATTAAATTTGATACTGTTATAAATCTATCACAAGACTGCAAAGAGTATGCACTGGGTCATATGAAGGTTGGAATTAGCACACAAACTGATATAGATCACCTTACTACTGACACAAGGATTAACAGTAAAACAACTTTCTAGAGGTCTTTACCATGTATCTCTAATCTTCATACCATAAAGCCTACAGTCCTCTAAATGGAAATCCCACCACATTAGCACAGAATGGCAGCAGTTTGGTAAAATAACTATATATATACGGTAGTTGCTTGCCTTTCATACCTTCAATACTGACCTCAGCTAGTAACACTGAGCTAAGTGCAACAGTACATTCTGATTGTGATCTACCTGATGGACCTATATCAATAACAGAAAATTAAATGTTAGAATCATATGCTCAACCTTTCCTAAATTACTGTAGATTCTGACACATCTAGTACCACTTCATGTGTAATTTTTAGTTTTGCCCTCCTAACCCATCATGCCCCCGATAAAAACTGTTATCCCAACAAAACAGTCAGCCTCATTCTGCTGCCTGTTATTACCAGCCCAAAGTGTCTTGTCCACAGAAAGCAAAAATAGATATTGAGGGTGCAAAAGTGGAAGAATCTGTAAAATTCTGATAAATTATAATCTGATAAATATGCCAAAGGTACTTTGAGAACCTTCCTTTGTATTAAAGAGAATCTGATAGCTATTTTACCAGCACCAAACTCAATATACTTGGTTACAGTGCAGTTGAATACTGTTTTTTAGGTTAGGTATTTCCTGACTTATGCCCATTAGAATCACATTGCCATTGTGCTTTAGTGCGCAATGAAGGCGGGGAGCCGGCTTGCCCAGCTCATGATTATTCCTCCCATAACGTGAGAGCCTGCTGGTGGGGGGAATGGGGGGAGGGTTAAGGATGAGCACACTGCTCCTTGCTACACCCAGCTACACATTACATAAGGGGCACAATATTGATGAGGCAGGGGAACTGGGTAAGCTGGGACCCCGCCTCTATTGTGCACTGAAGTGCCATGGTAATGCGATTCTAATGGCAGAAGTCAGGAAATACCTAACCTAAAAACATAGCTTACTCTTCTTTTCACAGCTATTCACCCACACTATAACTCCGTATATTGGGTTAAGTGCTGGTGATATATCTGTCAGATTATCTTTAAAAGTTTGCAACCTAGAACATATGCTTCAAAGAAAAAACGATCCGTCTAGTTTAGTACAAAGTGTCCTCGAAAATTGCACATACCTTACAAACAACAAAAAAAATAAACACACAAAATTGATGCTACAATCCAACACCACTTTATCTCTACTTATAAAATTGACCATTATGATGTAAGTATTCCTTGGGTAGTATGATGTTGGCTCTCCTTCCATTGACACATTCCTCTAAGCGACCCTCTTCTTGTTATCACCTTCCCTTTCCAACAAACAAAACAACAAAGTTCCAACAAAGAATCACATGTAGAATGTATGACACATTACATAACATTGGCTCCCTGTCATCTACACAAAATGAACAGAAATCCTACACTCATGTTCCAGCTTTCCAGTGGCTGCAGTTGCTTTGATAAAATCATAAATACACATAAATCTTTTCCAGTTAGATCCTCCCTCTACCATGGTTTTGATCGTGTAATCTTCCTTCTACAATGTACATGTAACTTACAATATGTTGCAAAAACCTTTTAGCTATTACATAGCAGGATAAGCAAGCACAGGTCAAACGTGACAAAAGGTGTCCTGAAGCTTAGAATACTGTATCGAAGGATTGCGCCCTTGTACACAATTGTGATTTCAACTGTATTTCTGTCACGCCAATAGAGCAAATTCCCTCTGCCGCTCCTAATAGATTTCTTAAATTAAGACAGCAGGAAGCCCATTGGATTTCCAAATTGTAATGTTTGTATCCTAACCATCTGAATGAAGTTATTGAAACTGCACGCAACCTATTTATTAGTATAGTAAGGGTTGTTGACACAACAATGCTTTTATTGAATTATCTTATATTAATCATTGAAAGGGAATATTTCACCTTTATTTTTAAATAATTAAAATCAGAGAGGAAAAAATATTCAGTGTTTGCCATCTGTTTTGTTCTTATTTTCATTTTATTCTAGTTCCTTTCTGTTATTATGAGGGAGCCATCTTGGTTTGGCCACTGTTAGCATTATTTGGCAATATGCTTTACAGCAGTTACATGGACATAGGAAACAGCAGATGAGTGGGAATTTATTGACTTCTATGGAAGAATTTTCTAGGCATGCTCTGTGACCTGTGCTGTGGTCAATGTACCGAGAGTGGGAGGAGGTGAGCTGTGCATCTCCCTTCCTGCAAATCCTTGGCATATGAGGTGGCAGATTTTTGCTAGCCATAGTGGCCAGAATGAAAATTGAAGTGGTTAATTATAGTGTATTTTTGAATATGGATAATTACATGGAAACTTTAAAAAAGAAAAAGAAAATCACCAAAAGTGCTAAAAAAAAACTCCTACATATTTCTGTACATTAAAAAACTTATTTTTCAATGACACATTCCCGTTTTATTGATTAAAAACCTTATGAGAACAGGGAGGGGTGCACAACCATGGAAGGTTGCCACCCTTCCTCACTCGCATTGTAAGAAACACACAGAAAATACAAAGTATACAAAAAGAAGGTTACAGCAGCACTTTTGGTAAAAAATGGAGGCTCTTAGCTCAATTATTGACCACAACGTTTCCATACACCCCTCGCTGTTCACAGGAGGCTTTTAAACTAATAGTGGATCCTGTATGTCACCCAGTCAGAGGCTATATTCCCCGCAGAGGTGAGTAGAGTGAGTGTGTTACGGTTCCATCTGAAGTGAGGCCACCTCCGCTTTGTGACTGGGTGACATGTTTTAATGAAAACTTGCACTAAGAGTCTTAATTTTTTGACCCAGAGAGCTTCTGAAACCTTCAATATGTATTCTTTTTATTTGCCACAATGGCAGGTATGAATGGTTATTCTCCATTGAAATTAAAATGGATGCATTTGTCCTATTGTTATATCAAGTATAAGAAACAAAAAAAGCATCAAATGCGCAGACAACAGTGACAATAGTGGTCGAGGTATGGAGAATGGTGTGCTCACCTTATTATGTTGTACTACGAGAACAACACTGTGATGCGCCTTATACCACTATTAGTGGTTTACGATATCAGGGTTCAGCCGGGTATCTGTCCATCTTCTGGCTCACAGTGGCGGTGGCCTACAGTACAGGTAGATTTCTTCTCTTGAAGACAAATGGTGTTGCTGACGTGGCGCTCACCTGTAATTGCAATTAGTTTAAACAGGTCCCGTGCACAGGACCTGATGGAGAGGGAGACTCACAGCTCGAAACGCACTGTCCAATTTTCTGCATATTTCCTGGCAAATTAAAGCCGCTTTTTGTTTATTATTTCAATGTCCGCATCGGTAATTGTTTAAACTAATTGCCTTAACAGGAGAGCGCCACCTCGGCATCGCCATTTGTCTTCAAGAGAAAAAATCTATCTGTACCGTATTGTTAGATCATGACATTTATAGTAGGATCAGATTTCTTGCAGTGATATAAAAAATGCAAAAGATATTTAGGGGCATTTACTAATCTTTTACTATGTAGTCTGGTTTTTACCCTGTTTTTTTCTACTTCATTTTTGACTATGTGCGACAAATTTACTAAATTGTTGCACGGCGTTAATAAATTTGGCACACATAGGCAAAAGTGGGAAATTTACTTCATGTAGTAGAAAAAATAGTCTGTTCCTTTTTCCTGCTGTCTGAATAGGTTTGGCTGCTGGTTTCCTTCTGGATCTTTTGTTTTTGAGTTTTTTTTTTTAGCTTTTTCACCACATCTAAATAATTCAATAACTACACTGGTCCCTCAAGTTACAATATTAATTGGTTCCAGGAAAACCATTGTAAGTTGAAACCATTGTATGTTGAGACCATAACTCTATGGAAACGTGGTAATTGGTTCTAAAGGCACCAAAATGTCATCCAAAATAGGAAAAAGTGACAAAGAAAAATAAGTCGATAACTAATATAGATAAAGCAAATCCTTACATATAAAAGTAATAAAGATCTGCTGGGAGCTGTAATCACTATCTATGTCAGTGTTTCCCAAGCAGGGAGCCTCCAGCAGTTGCAAAACTATAACTCCCAGCATGCCTGGACAGCCAAAGGCTGTCCGGGCATGCTGGGAGTTGTAGTTTTGCAAAAGAGGTGGCCACCCTGATTGGGAAACACTGGTGTATGTAGAGGACAGGAGCGTCTTCAGGGGTCCTGTACAGTACAGGCAATGTCCCAAACAAGTAATGGAGTCGCCCTCACCTGGTGTCCAAAAGAGCAGCTAACCCTGATACAGGTAAAGAGTACAGAACATGTAATACCAGACACCAGTCAGTGCATACACTTCAGTAATACAGGGGTTTTACCAGTGAATGCCCATTTTGATTGGTTGGTTCTTCCAGCCATTGACACGTTTCACAGATCTGGACTGTCTGTAGCATTGTATGTTGAGTCTGGTTTCAACTTACGATGGTCCAGAAAAGACCATTGTATGTTGAAACTATTGTATGTTGAGGCCATTGTAAGTTGAGGGATCACTGTAAATTGTAGTCATGGCTCAGAAGTGGTAAACGGTGTTTAGTGTGTGTGTGTGTGTTTATTACATTTTTTAACACAGTTTTTTTCTCCCTAAATGTACTTACACTTTTTTTTTTTTTTGGGTTACTTCTTCTACAGATCTGTGTATCCTGTGGACTCCTTCGAATTCGGTGGACTACTTCGACGACCAGCGTTTTTCTTTGCTTGATGTTAATAAAATGGTTAACGAGGGCTTGTGGGGGAGTGTTTTTTTGTAATAAATTTTTTTTTAAACCTGTTGTGTTTTTTTTTATTTTACTTTACTAGACAGGCTTAGTAGTGGAAGCTGTCTTATAGACTGATTCCATTACTAAGCCGGGCTTAGCGTTAGCCACAAAAACAGCTAGCGCTAACCCTCAATTATTACCCCGGTACCCAACACCACAGGGGTGCCGGGAAGAGCCGGTACCAACAGGCCCGGAGCGTCAAAAAATGACGCTCCTGGGCCTAGGCGGTAACAGGCTGGCGTTATTTAGGTTGGGGAGGGCCAGTAACAATGGTCCTCGCCCACCCTGGTAACGTCAGGCTGTTACTGTTTGGTTGGTATTTGGCTGAGAATAAAAATAGGGGGGACCCTATGCGTTTTTTAAATATATTTAATTATTTATTTAAAAAAAAAACCGCATAGGGTCCCCCCTATTTTTACTCTCAGCCAAATACCAACCAAACAGTAACAGCCTGACGTTCCCAGAGTGGGCGAGGACCATTGTTACTGGCCCTCCCCAGCCTAAATATCGCCAGCCTGTTACCGCCTAGGCCCAGGAGCGCCATTTTTGACGCTCCAGGCCTGTTGGTACCGGCTCTTCCCGGCACCCCTGTGGCGTTGGATACCGGGGTAATAATAGGGGGTTAGCGCTAGCTGTTTTTGTGGCTAGCGCTAAGCCCAGGTTAGTAATGGACTCTGTCTATAAGACAGCTTCCACTACTAAGCCTGTCTAGTAAAGTAAGAAAAAAACACAACAGGTTTAAAAAAAATTTTATTACAAAAAACACTCCCCCACAAGCCCTCGTTAACCATTTTATTAAAATCAAACAAAGAAAAACGCTGGTCATCGAAGTAGTCCACCGAATCCGAAGGAGTCCACAGGATACACGGATCTGAAATGAGAAGAAAACAAAAAAAATGGGTTAGTACATTTATTATCACCTGCTCACACATCTCCCGCCCCGCACGACTACAACTGCCAGCATGCCCTTACAGTAAGGACATGCTGGGAGTTGTAGTTGTGTGGTGCAGGAGATGTGTGGGCAAGTGACAAGCTTGTCCCCTGCCCCCAGCTGCAGGACTACAACTCCCAGCATGCCCTTATAGTAAGGTGGGGCGGAGGCCGGGCACAGTGTTTCCCAACCTGGGACTTGTAGTTTTGCAACATCTGGAGGCACCCTGGTTGGGAAACACTGTTTTAGGCCAGTGTTTCCCAACCAGGGTGCCTCCAGATGTTGCAAAACTACAAGCCCCAGCATGCCTGGACAGTAAAAGGCTGTCTAGGCATGCTGGGAGTTGTAGTTTTGCAACATCTGGAGGCAACCTGGCTGGGAAACACTGGCCTAAAACAGTGTTTCCCAACCAGGTTGCCTACAGATGTTGCAAGACTACAAGCCCAAGCATGCCTTGACAGTCAAAGGCTGTCCAGGCATGCTGGGAGTTGTAGTCTTGCAACATCTGTAGGCAACCTGGTTGGTAAACACTGGCCTAAAACAGTGTTTCCCAACCAAGGTGCCTCCAGATGTTGCAAAACTACAAGTCCCAGCATGCCTGGACAGTCAAAGGCTGTCTAGGCATGCTGGGAGTTGTAGTTTTGCAACATCTGGAGGCAACCTGGCTGGGAAACACTGGCCTAAAACAGTGTTTCCCAACCAGGGTGCCTCCAGATGTTGCAAGACTACAACTCCCAGCATGCCTAGACAGCCTTTGACTGTCCAGGCATGCTTGGGCTTGTAGTCTTGCAACATCTGTAGGCAACCTGGTTGGGAAACACTGTTTTAGGCCAGTGTTTCCCAACCAGGGTGCCTCCAGATGTTGCAAAACTACAAGCCCCAGCATGCCTGGACAGTCAAAGGCTGTCTAGGCATGCTGGGAGTTGTAGTTTTGCAACATCTGGAGGCAACCTGGCTGGGAAACACTGGCCTAAAACAGTGTTTCCCAACCAGGTTGCCTACAGATGTTGCAAGACTACAAGCCCAAGCATGCCTTGACAGTCAAAGGCTGTCCAGGCATGCTGGGAGTTGTAGTCTTGCAACATCTGTAGGCAACCTGGTTGGGAAACACTGGCCTAAAACAGTGTTTCCCAACCAAGGTGCCTCCAGATGTTGCAAAACTACAAGTCCCAGCATGCCTGGACAGTCAAAGGCTGTCTAGGCATGCTGGGAGTTGTAGTTTTGCAACATCTGGAGGCAACCTGGCTGGGAAACACTGGCCTAAAACAGTGTTTCCCAACCAGGGTGCCTCCAGATGTTGCAAGACTACAACTCCCAGCATGCCTAGACAGCCTTTGACTGTCCAGGCATGCTTGGGCTTGTAGTCTTGCAACATCTGTAGGCAACCTGGTTGGGAAACACTGTTTTAGGCCAGTGTTTCCCAACCAGGGTGCCTCCAGATGTTGCAAGACTACAACTCCCAGCATGCCTAGACAGCCTTTGACTGTCCAGGCATGCTTGGGCTTGTAGTCTTGCAACATCTGTAGGCAACCTGGTTGGGAAACACTGTTTTAGGCCAGTGTTTCCCAACCAGGGTGCCTCCAGATGTTGCAAAACTACAACTCCCAGCATGCCTGGACAGCCAAAGGCTGTCCAGGCATGCTGGGAGTTGTAGTATTGCAACATTTGGAGGCACACTGGTTGGGAAGCTTGCGCAACTTACCGGCTACCGTAGGATCCAGCGCTGCACGACACTGCCGCTCGACACTGCCGCGCGACAGTGCCGCGCGACGATCTCCGACAGCGATCGTCGCTGGAGCCTCGGAAGGGTAAGTGAACGTCTTCGCCGGTCCCCTTCAGCTGTTTAGTTTTGCAACAGCTGGAGGACTACAGTTTACAGACCACAAACCAGTGGTCTGCAAACTGTGGCCCTCCAGCTGTTGCAAAACTACAACTCCCAGCATGCCTGGACAGCCAATGGCTGTCTAGGCATGATGGGAGTTGTAGTCTTGCAACATCTGGAGGCACCCTGGTTGGGAAACACTGTTTTAGGCCAGTGTTTCCCAACAAGGGTGCCTCCAGCTGTTGCAAAACTACAATTCCCAGCATGCCTGGACAGCCAAAGGGTGTCCAGGCATGCTGGGAGTTGTAGTCTTGCAACATTTGGAGGCACACTGGTTGGGAAGCTTGCGCAACTTACCGGCTTCCGTAGGATCCAGCGCTGCACGACACTGCCGCGCGACGATCTCCGTCAGCGATCGTCGCTGGAGCCTCGGAAGGGTAAGTGAACGTTTCCGCCGGTCCCCTTCAGCTGTTTAGTTTTGCAACAGCTGGAGGACTACAGTTTACAGACCACACACCAGTGGTCTGCAAACTGTGGCCCTCCAGCTGTTGCAAAACTACAACACCCAGCATGCCCTGACAGCCAAAGCCTATGGCTCTCAGTGCAGGAGCCCGTGCTGACATTACAGTGCAGCCGCCCGGGCTCCTCATACGGTCTCCCCGCTACCCACCCCCCCTTGTCTCCCGCCCGGGCTCCTCATACGGCCTCCCCGCTACCCCCCCCCCCCCCTTGTCTCCCGCCCGCGCCGCTCAGCTTCCGCTGCTACAAGACTACAACTCCCAGCATGTCCTCACTGTAAGGGCATGCTGGGACTTGTAGTCTTGCAACAGCAGACAGATGGGAGTTGTGTGGCGCTGGCAGGTGAGAGGGGTGGGATGTAAATCACTGCAGTGTCCCGGTAGCGCAGTGAGGGTAGCGGGGAGAAAGTATGTCGGAGCCCGGGCGGCAGTAGCTTTTCCTGCTCCATGTTGGAGCTGGAGTAAATTTAGACAATTTTTATGGCCGTTGCGACAGTTTATTGCGCAACTGCGACTGTCTCAGTTAATAAATTCCTGACCACTGCAAGTAAAAACTGAAAACTTGCGTAAATTAAGCGGGAAAAAAAAAATTTGACTTTCTAGCTCTTGCTAGGGAAAGTCGCACAATTTATAGGGTAGGCGCAATTGCGACAATTTTGCGCCAAAAATAGTCAGAAAAAAATGACTAAACCCCTTAGTAAATGCCCCTCATTAAGATAATTTTCTGGTCTTTTGCCAAATGAGGGCATAAATAAAATTCAAAAATAACATAGTGCTCCTCTGTAATCCTCATCTTGAGTACCCTGATGATGTCCTGGATACACTGCAAGGGGCTGCAGCAACTAATCATTGGCCGCACATGACCACTTAGGCCATTGATTGGCTTCAGTTGTCCCAAGCAGACTGTACAGGATGGAACTCCAGATGGCACTCCAGATGGCACTCCAGATGGCACTCCAGATGGCACTCCAGATGGGGACTAGAGAGTGGCACAGAGCTGGATGGAAGGCTATTTTTTTTTTTTTAATGTACTCTCCTATTCCCTGTCTGTGGGCAACTTTGCATAAGCCTGGACAACCCTTAAGACTTTAGCTATATCACATTATAACTTATGTGTGCACTACAGCCAGAAAAGCTCTTGACATCTACTTTTAGCATATGCATAGGGTTCTATTTACCAAGAATGCCAAAAAAGTGTCGTTTTACCAATCATGAGGGTGGTATATGTTGGTATACCTTCTTTTTGCTGACCAGAATACCATACTAGATGATGCTTTTGTAGGGAGATGCATGAACAATATATACTTCATACATATTTTGTAGCCTATGGGCAATGTATGTCTATATGGCCTAAAGTATATGCAGGAAAATTCTCCAAGTATACTTACACAGAACCTTATTGTTATGTACTGGTTTTATTTGAATTTTTCATAAAATGTTAGCTGTTCATTGTTAACACATTAAAGAGAAGACTATGGTTCTCAAACATGATATTGTTCAATCTATATAGAACTGAGCTTGGAGCAAAATCATTTAGTTTTCATTAACTGGCAGTGGTATTTAGTGTTATTTGAGTTACCTACAGATAAAAGCCATCCCCAGAGCAATGTAAATAAGGCTAATTAAGACCAAACACATTGCATTGATGTAATGAAAAGAAAATGCTACTGCCAGGTGCAAGCATAAGATATACATTATAATCCTGAACTGCACAACTCCTACTGCTGCATAAATTTACTGGTGTCTACGGTTGCTGATACCTAAACAAGTTTGAATTAACTAAATTACACATTATCTGTTTGCATTATTTACCTTCATATGGATTTTACCTGCTACAAATTGCTTTCATAACATTAACAGAATATTTTATTGTATCCTCTAATTAATAGTTTTGATGAATTTAGTTCATTAAAACTTCATACAGATAAATAATTTAGTCATAATTATGAACATGGTGTATTCAAGATTTCTGTAAGGGAATGGGGGCATAGTCAGACGTATATTGACATATTTATACTGTATGGGTACACAAAATACATTCTACATCAGATCAAACACATATACAGTATATGGCACTGTATTTGGATTCTGACATTCAAAACTGCCTCCCTGGAAATATGTGGGCACACCAGGACTGGATCAATGTAACCCTTCTAGAAAGAGGGTTGGAACTGGTTCCAGTGTGACTGGGTATAGGAGGGCTTTTATTATGATGATATACTGGGAGCATTGCACTTTATTTCTCTACCATAATAATGGGGATAGGCTTTAGGATGACACTGCTCTACTGTAATACCTGTTTGGTTATGTATAATGACATGTTGGTTTGCAGGTTACTGTCAAAGTAGTAGAAGTAATTTCCTGACACATTTTTATATATCAATAAAGCATTTACAGTTATGTATGCATATGTATATGTATAGTAATGTGTCAGGAAATTATTCCAACAATTCTATTCTAAACTGACTTCTGATTGGTGTGATGAGCTGCTCCTACTTTTGCCATATAGGGAGAAATAAATAAAATAACCAGCGCTCAGAGGGACATGAATATAGGTATAATAAAAAAGGGGGTGCAGTACTCATTTTCATAACTAACGCCACCTCCTTCATCAGGCACATGAGGTGTGCCTGATGAAGGAGGTGGCGAAAGCATTTGTAACCAAAGAAACGCATCACCAATAAATTATATTAATCAAACCTGCCGCATACCTCTGTTCACATGACGGATTGAGGAACCCCAGAACTACTGCACGCCATCCTGGAGGAGGGTTTCTGTGATTTAGTTTGCATCCCCCCCAATGTAAGGTAAGTTATGAAAATGAGTACTGCACCCCCTTTTCTATTATACCTATATTGATGTCCCTCTGAGTGCTGGTTATTTTATTTATTTCTCCCTATATCGTCTACACGGTTGTACTTGGAGTCTATCTGGATTAAGACCTTTATGCTCTCCAGCTTTGATTGGATACCTATCCTGGTGGAGGAACATCTTACCACAGATATATATATATATATATATATATATATATATATATATATATACATACCAACGTGGCCCCGAGGGTGTTTGCGGTGGATCCTATATTATATGTGACTCACTGCTCACACCGGGTGAGTCTTTTCTATATTGTTTTTACTGTTTCAGATTGCAGCACTCCCTTTGAGCATTGCAATTTCTCCCAGATCATGACCTGACCTGGCCAATGTGATCTTCTTCTGGGAGAGTACTTTGTATCACACCATTTGTAGCAGGAAAATGCACTTTTTCTGTTACCATAAAGTGTACCTGACTTCTGCAGCTTCTGAGAACACACTACAATGGGTCACACACAGCATTGTGCCTGAGCTGCTGACACAGTTGTAGAAAAGAAAGAGAGAAAGGTTCCTGTGCCACGTGACTGATCTTCTGAGGGAGAATTTAAGGAAAGACACGCCAGGTCAGGGGGTAATGGAAGAACATTTCCACAGCTTCTTTGCTGAAATTATGTAGTGAGGGACCTTCCCAGAGTAATGGCCTATGAAGAGACTTTGAGGTAAGGCAAATTGGTTTAGCCAATTGAGAGTATTTGCCCAAATGAGACTGCGAAAAGTATCCTTACAAGCTGTGCATGTAAAGTCTGTTACAATTGTTTAAGTATAGCGCATCTGTGGTATCCCAGCACGGAACACGCCTGTCTTCCGGACCTGTCAGTGGATGTAACCTAACGTGTCTGATCCCGGCCCACTGCTCTGGTTCACCCATATAATGCCTTATGATTCATTGTATTGTGTAATATATTGTCTATGCCCTTTTATGCTTTATTTTGCCCTGAGGGGTTTAGTTGTTTGTGCAGGAGGATGCTAAGGGGATCACATGCTTGCTAAAGCCAATCAGGGTGGCTCCCCTGCTGCCCTAAGTCTGGCTAGACTGGGTGGAGTTAGTTCAGTTAGTTGAAGGAGAGGAGAGAAGAGTGGAGGTCACCTCTAGACCTCTGCTGTGGACCATCACCGCACCATATGAGGACAGGCCTAAGAAAATCCAGTTGCAGCCCTAATCTGTCCCAGCGCGACAGCCCCCTTCTCAGGATCCAGCCAACCAGACCTTGCACTGCCTAATTCAGGTTCAGGCAAGTCAAGTTCTGAAATGGTAGCAGGAAATAGAAACCCTTGGGCAACTTCAGTCCAAATAGGTCCATTCTGACGGTAAGCCCTGACATAGGAGAGTGAGTCAGTGTTTGTCAGCTCCTAAGTCTCATACAAGTTACACAATCAAATCCAGATCAGTCTAAAACATATCTCAGCAAGCATGAAGCTAGTTAGTCAGCAAGGACTACAAGTCCCATAGTGCCTAGAAGCAACTGTAATTCTTGAATCATACTCCAGCAAACTTTGCACTAACTGTTGAACTGTTCCTGTATATTTTGCTAGTACCTAAGTAAAATGTAGTAGTTTCCATAACCCTGCATCTGTGGTTGTTATTACCCCAGTGCTTGGCCAAGAAAGCTGCTACCCCTGGAGTGTGGAGTTCAACACTACCCTGTCGTCATGAACTGTGTCTAATTGTTATCTGCACACACTGCTAGCACACCTCGCACCTCCCTTCTGGGGAAAAATCTGTGCTATATTTCTTGCCTTCACATGTTACTATGTTTGCTAGTGAAGCATAGGGTGTTTTTGTGTGTATGTATTTCCTAAGCCCCACTTGGTAACTGGGCCTGAGATCCATGCTGAGTCTAACCTACTCCCTTATCATGAAGAAGTTGCAGACTTGCTGCCCAGTGTACAGCCCCCAGTGCCTTCCACATACTTTCAAAGTCTACAGGTAGCAAGAAGAAGCTTCCTTTAAAGGGGTACTCCATCCCTAGACATCTTATTCTCTATCCTATAAAAATTAAAATGCAAGACTGTGCAGCATTGCAGACACTGGATGACAGTAGACATGTGTTCTCTATCACCCAAAGTGCAAGAAAAAGTGCAAACGTGTTACACTAAAAAAAGTGCACAAAGGATGGGGTCTGTCGCAAAGTCCTTCTCCAAACGGAGAGAGGACCCCCCAACAAACCCACCCTTCACCTCCGGGCCAAAAGACACCTGCAAGGGTCCGGATTGATGTCCCTTTTTGCCAAAGCTACTGAGGGACCACAAATGCACCTGACAACAACCTAGGCTTTAACCAAGGTGTCAGCCAGGGAGCCGTATACTGATGGCATTTTGGCTGACGATATTCCCCGGGATTGCAGGAGGATGAGGAACCTGATGGCCACACACACCTCCCCTAGACCGCCAGGAGGCCTATCGCACCCTGACAAATCCTGGGGACACACACAACACATATAGTGGCACAGTGAAAACAAAACAAAAATAAGTGGATGAGTGCAAATATACTGCCTGGGCATCAGGCGGGATATATAATATCTCGAAAATCTACAATTTCTCCGATCCTAGCTAGAAGGCCTGGAATGAAGAGGTTAGTGCTCAAAGTGTAAAGGTTGGTGCCAGTGCGTCAACTCAGCGAGCCAATCCTGCTATTGAGATTCGCTACCTCAGGATAACCACTCCCCGAGGCACAAAAGTACCTTGGCTTTAGACTCTCACAGCCTTGTGGCGAGACCCGGAGGTTACAGGTCTCATCGGGGCAGCCATTGAGCTGATTCCTCAGAACCAGCCCCACTTCATTTGGGTCAAGGATGGTAGCCCCAGTGGTCAGATGCCCCCTGATTGAAGAGGAAATATGGTCAGTAGATACTGTATCTCAGGGGGACTGTTCACATACCTGTTTGTAGTATGATGATCAGCCACCCTGTTACTAAGTTAAAGGGCTTTGTAATTTAACTAATTCAGAGAATTGTTCAGATGACTTCATTTTCATATAGGCTGAGTTATGTACATCTCCTGTCTGCAAGGTCACGCCCCCTTCAATAAATATGCACACCCCTGTACAGTCACTGCACAGAAATTAAAGTCCCGCCCACTGACATATTCACTGAATTAGTCAAGTGGGACTACAAAGTACAATAACGCTTTGAGAAATGTGCTTTCAATTGCTTAAAGAAGATGTCCAGCGATAAGGGATAAGCGCAGGATAAGGGATAAGTGTCTGATTGCAGAGGGATCCGACCTCTGTGATTCCCTGTGATCTTCTGTTCGGGGCCCAGCTCGGCCCCAACTCTGCTCCAGGAAATGATGTTTCACACCCAGCATGTCAGCTGGTGGAAACAAACCCCTCTATTCATCTCTATGGGAGAGGCGGATACACAGTGTTCGTCGGTCTCTGGCTCTTCCATAGAGATGAATGGAGGGGGCATGTTTCCACCAGCTGACATGCTGGGTATGAAACTCGCATTGGCAGAGCAGAGCCGGGGCTGAGCCAGAGCCCCGTGAAGGAGATCGCACCGGGTCCCAACGGTCGGACCCCTCGCAAGCAGACGCTTATCCCCTATCCTGCGGGTGGGGGATACATTTTTTTTTCCATTAACATCTTCTTTAATAAGGAAAGTCAAAAGAAATTTGGTTTGCAAGTTATTCTGCTAGAGAACAACTTGTGTTGATTTACTAATAAATATAGTATATGGCTATAACGCGCTCTTCATCTAATTTATTACACCTTCAAAAATACTTCACTGTCATGGTAGCCTCTTTTGACTTCATTATATATCTTTTGACAGAATTTCTGGGGATGGGAGAGCGATTCTCCTGCATGTAAAAGTGATCTGCATATTTAATGATGGCAGCTTTTGAGCCGATCCTGATATCACCATGATACAAGCTCTCATGTCTCCTCAGCTAGGTATTATATGAATGTTTTATCTTTACAGTGATTGAACAACTGCCCTCTGCTGGGTCAGGCAAATCATCCCATCCAACCTGCGGGAATTTAAGTCACATATAATTCTGCTACCTGCCTGCTTTCAATCTGAAAAACACATTATTTACCTTTAGTAGTATCCCTATATGTAACAGAGAGAAATTGCAGACGGAAAATAGACACTGCTTTATAAAACCCACTCTGGAGTTATTTCGAAGATTTACATGACATTTCAAACAAATGATAAGATTGGAGACTATGAGGCCCCATAGGCGGCTTTTTACAGGTGTTGACACTTAATCCCAATATTTGTTGTTGGAGCTTTATCTTGGGATTCCTGGTCAGTGTGTTATAAATTGATCTGACAGAGTAAAGTAACAAGATGCTTTGTGTTGTTTCATTGGGATGGCCTCCAAGAAAATCACAATACTGACAGAGAGTCTATTGATTCATCATGGAGAATACCAGGAGAAAAAGATATTATTAGTTGTTGTTGCAAACCACTCAGCTTCACATTGCGGCGTAGACCAGTGCATTCACAGCAACTGTATGCAGGGTGAGATCAAGTGTGATTATTATTTTTTTATATTTATAAATAAAAGATATATATATATATATATATATATATATATATATATATATATATATATCTTTTACCTGCAAGCAGTGTGAATACCAATAAAGTGCATTCAAGAGAAATACTATTAAAGAGTACCTGTCACCAAACTAAGCCTTTAATATATTGTTGCTTATGTAATTATAAAACAATTTGCTATTTACTTGCTGTTAAAATTCTCCACCTTTATATGTTTTAAATGTGATAAAAAAAAAAAATGGGCACTAGGTGGCTCTATTCTGTTCCCTGCACAAGTCAAACAGTTGGTTTGGTCTCCTCCCAGCCATGCAGGAGACCAAACTCAGAAAGTGCATGAGGGCCATGGGGAGGCACAGCTCTCACAGGCTTCAGCGATGTTGCACCTGCTGGGGAATGCCCACTTTCTCCTGCCAGGAGCTCACACATTGTGAGCAAGGGAAAGGTATGATACAGTGCTTTTTAAAGCTCGGATATATTTTTAAAGGGCAGGAGGAGTCTAAGGAGTAGTTAGGGAATATAATCTGATTCAGTTTAGAAAATATAGTTTGGTGACAGGTACTCTTTAACCCCTTAAGGAAGCAGGGCGTACCCGTACAACCCCATTCCTGAGTCCTTAAGCACTCAGGGCATACAGTTACGCCCTGCGCTTCTCAGGTCCCCACCAATCGCCAGGCAGGGACCAGACCGGGATGCCTGTTGAAATCATTCAGCAGGCGCATCCCTCACCAACTCCTGCGGGGGGTCCTGAGACTCCCCCATGTCAGCGATCGTGATGATTCCGGGTCATATGGGTCTTCGGTGATCCAGAAAATAAGGGGGCTCGGGGCGGTCCAAGACAGCCCCAATCCCCCTGAAGAGAGGATAGGAGTGAGGTGGCAGGGGTTCCACCCCTCCTATTCCTGCTATTGGTCAGTCAGAAGCGACCGGCCAATAGCAGATCGGGGGGGTGGGGGGTTAAAGTTCGGATCCCCCGCTCTTCCCACCCACGGTAGTCCGGGCAGAGTGGGGAAACTGTCCTGCAAGCAGCGCAGGAGGTCCCTTACTCAGAGCGGGTGGTGATCGGCAGCGGGCTTTCCTCCTATCCTCCTCTGCAAGCGGCGGCAATCCTGCAACTAGGCAGTGAGTTGCTGCCTAGCAACATTTGGAGGGCCACAGTTAAGGGATCACTATACAGTGATCTCTCAACTGTAGCCCTCCATGTATGCAAAACTACAAATCCCAGCATGCCCAGACATCAAACTGATGTGTGAGCATCTTGGGATTTGTTATTTTTCAACATATGGAGGGCTACAGTTTAGAGACCACTGTATGGTTTTCTCTAAACTGTGGCGCTCTAGATCTTGCAAAACTACAACTCCCAGCATGCCCACACAGCAGTTTGCTGTCTGGGCATACTGGGATTTGTAGTTTTGCAACATCTGGATCGCCACAGTTTGGAGATTACTGTGTGGTGGTCTCTAAACTGTGGTCCTCCAAATGTTGTATAACTACAACTACCAGCATGCACAAACAGTAAACGGCTGTCTCGGCATGCTGGGAGTTGTAGTCACGTACCTCCAGCTGTTGCATAACTACAACTCCCATCATGCCCTTCAGCAATCAGTACATGCTGGGAGTTGTAATTTGCAACAGCTGGAGGCACACTGGTTGGAAAATACAGAATAGGTGACATAATCTAACTCAAGGTTTTCCAACCAGTGTGCCTCCAACTGTCGCAAAACTACAACTCCCAGCATGCATGGTCTGTCAGTGCATGTTGGGAGTTGTAGTTTTGCAACAGCTGGAGGTTTGCACAAAGTGTGAATGTTCAGGGTGCATTTTCCGCAGCAGCTCAACCTCCTAGCGGGAAACTCACTGTAAACCCCCGCCAGTGCTAATGTACCCTAAAATCACTACACTACACAAAATTACACTGTCCCCCCCCTTTCCCCCCCAATAAAAATGAAAAATGTCTCGTACAGCAGTGTTTCCAAAACGGAGCCTCCAGCTGTTGCATAACAACAACTCCCAGCATTGCCGGACAGCCACTTACTAGCAACAGCTGGAGGCACCCTTTTTGGGAATCACTGGCGTAGAATATTTTTGGTAGCGGAAGCAATTGTAAGGCCCTATTTACACGGCAGAATTTCTGCTCATCCGCCCCAATTCCGCTTCCACTTTTGAGGATTTTGTGTTGAATTGGTGCGGAATACAAGCAGAAGTGTGAATGGGAGTGTGGACTATAGAATTATAGTATAGAAGTGTATTAAGCTTTCATTTGAGGAGGAATTCCTCAAGCGGAATTCCGCTTGAGGAAATTCAGCTATGTGAATAGGGCCTAACGCTTGCATCGGGGTCCGCCCCTATGCAAATCCCTAATTTAGGCCTCAAATGCACATGGCGCTCTCTCACTTTTGAGCCCTGTCGTATTTCAAAGAAACAGTTAAGGGCCAAATATGGGGTATTTCCGTACTCTGGAGTAATTGCGTTCCAAAATTTGGGGGGGATTTTTCTCCTTTTACCCAATATGAAAAGGAAAAATTGGAGTCTACCCCACTCTTTTAGTGTAAAAAATTGAAAACATTTTACACTAACATGCTGGTGTTGCCCCATACTTTTCATTTTCACGTGAGGTAAAAGGAAAAAAAGACCCCAAAAATTTGTAACCCAATATGTCCTGAGTACGGAAATACCCCATATGTGGATGTAAAATGCTCTGCGGGCGCACAACATGGCTCAGGAGTGAGAGAGCACTATGTACATTTGAGGTCTAAATTGGTGATTGGCACAGGGGTGGCTGATTTTACAGCGGTTCTGACATAAACGGAAAAAAATAAATACCCACGTGTGACCCCATTTTGGAAACTACACCCCTCACGGAACGTAGCAAGGGGTATAGTGAGCCTTAACACCCCACAGGTGTTTGACGAATTTTCGTTAATGTTGGCCAGGAATATGAAAAAAAATTCACTAAAGTGCTGATGTAACCCTAAAATTTTTATTTTCACAAGGGAAAATAGAAAAAAAGCCCCCAAAATTTGTAACATTATTTCTTCTGAGAACATACCCCATATGTGGATGTAAAGTGCTCTGCGGGCAAACTACAATGCTCAGAAGAGAAGGAGTGCCATTGGGCTTTTGGAGTGGAACTTTGTCTGGAATTGAAGGCCACGTGTGTTTACAAAGCCCCCATGGTGCCAGAACAATGCCCCCCCCTCCACACACATGTGACCCCATTTTGGAAACTATACCCCTCACGTAATGTAATAATGGGTACAGTGAGCATTTACACCCCACAGCTGTCTGACATATTTTTGGAACAGTGGTCCGTGAAAATGAAAAATTTAATTTTTCATTTCACATCCCACTGTTCCAAAGATATGTCAACCACCAGTGGGGTGTAAATGTTCACTGCACCCCTTATTAAATTCTGTGTGGGGTGTAGTTTCCAAAATGGGGTCACATGTGGGGGGGTCCACTGATCTGGTACCACTTTTTCTGGGGCTTTGTTAATGCACATGGCCCCCGACTTTCATTCCAAACAAATTCTGTCTCCAAAAGCTCAATGGCGCTCCTTTTCTGAGCATTGTAGTTTGCCTGCAGAGCACTTTACATCCACATATGGGGTATCTCCATACTCAGAAGTAATGGTGTTACAAATTTTGGGGGGCATTTTTGCCTATTACCCTTTGTGAAAATGTAAAATTTGGGGAAAAAACATTTTAGTGAAATAAATGTTTTTTTTCATTTACACATCTGACTTCAATGAAAAGTCGTCAATCACCTGTGGGGTGTTAAGGCTCACTGTACCCCTTGTTATGTTCCTTGATGGGTGTAGTTTCGAAAATAATATGCCATGTGGGAGTTTTTTTGCTGTTCTGGCACCATAGGGGCTTCCTAAATGCGGCATGCCCCCCAAAAACCATTTAAGCAAAATTTGGTTTCCAGAAGCCAAATGTGACTCCTTCTCTTCTGAGCATTGTAGTGCGCCCACAGTGCATTTGACGTCCACACATGGGGTATTTCCATACTCAGAAGAAATGGGGTTACAAATTTTGGGGGGCATTTTCTCCTATTACCACTTGTAAAAATGTAAAATTTGGGGGGAAAAACTGCATTTTAGTGAAAAAAAAATGTCATTTACACATCTGACTTTAACAAAAAGTAATCAAACACCTGTGGGGTGTTAAGGCTCACTGTACCCCTCGTTATGTACCTTGAGGGGTGTAGTTTCCAAAATAATATGCCATGTGTTTTTTTTTGCTGTTCTGGCACTAAAGGGGTATCCTAAGTGTGACATGCCCCCCAAAAACCATTTCAGCGAAATTCACTTTCCAAAATCCCATTGTCACTATTTCCCTTCTGAGCCCTCTAATGCGCCCGCAGAACACTTTACATACACATATGAGGTATTTCCAAATTTTGGGGGGATTTCTCTCCTTTTACCCCTTGTAAAAATTCCAAAAATTGCTCTACAACATCTCTCTAGAACATGCTCTCTAGAACATGCAAGTGTAAAAAATGAAGATTTTGAATTTTCTCCTTCACTTTTCTGCTTCCTTTTGGATACTTTGAGGGGTGCAGTTTCTGTAATTGTGTAATTTATGGTGTATTTCTCACAGAAAGGCCCCTCAAATCCACTTATATTGTACTTGTGAATCAATATATAATTTATTTGGAATGTCCATTTTCCTTACAAACAGAAAGTTTCAAAGTTGAAAAAATTTTCATGAAATGAAAAGAAAGGATGCAAAAATTTTCCACTATGTTAAAGTAGAATGTGTCACAAAAAAAAACTCTCTCGGAATCAGAATATAAGTAAAAGCATCCCAGAGTTATTAATGCTTAAAACTGACAGTGGTCAGAATTGCAAAAAAAAGGTCCTTAAGTAGAAAATGGGCTAAGGGGTTAATAACAATATAATAACAACAAAAAAACAACATCAAGATGCACATGCCACAGATTTTGCTACAGAAATGTCTGCTACTAAAAATCAGTTCCATTTAGCTGATGCCATGTGCATGTTTTCTGCAAGTGTTATTCAGATGAATGGAACAATTGCAGAAATTAACAAAATCAGCTGCGTATGAATCTACCCTAAGGGAAGGGCAGTATATGATTTCAGACACTTTTGACTGTGTGCATAGGGCAGCAGGGTTGAAGGGGGCAGTACTTTAGTGAGTAGTGTTGCTCACGAATATTCGCAATTCGAATATTATTCGCGAATATCGCATATTCGCGAATTCGCGAATTTCGCGAATATAGCGCTATATATTCGTAATTACGAATATTCGTTTTTTTTTTTTTTTTTTTTTTTTTTTCACAGTACACATCACAGTGATCATCCCTCTCTGCTTCCAGCTTGTGTGGTGTAAAGAAGGCTCTAATACTACTGTGTGAGACTGGCGCGCGAAAATTCGCATATGCGAAAATTAGCATATGCGAAAATTAGCACATGCGAATTTTCACATATGCGAATTTTCGCGTATGTTAATTTTGTATATGCTAATATGCACATATGATAGTTTTCGTATGCGCGAATGTTCGCATATGCGAAAATAAAACGGTAATATAACGAATATGCGAATATTCGCGAATATATGACGAATATTCGTCCATATATTCGCGAATATTCGCGAATTCGAATATGGCCTATGCCGCTCAACACTATTAGTGAGTATAAAATAAATGTAATCCTTTTACTGCAGCTGCTGCTGCCCTGTCGTGGCCTGAAGAAAACTCATTATGCTGTGGATTTGTGATTGAATTGACCACTTTCTGTGTATAGGAATGAGATCTATGACGAATTTGAAAAAAAATTCTGCATATAACTCAAGTGGTTTTTGCTTAGTGTTTGTATCAGAGATGAAAGCTCTTCTTCTATTAGCTCATATTGTTTGTGCATTTTCGACCATGGACGTATATTTACGTCCTGTGGCAACTCCTGATCTGTGATGCGCACTCAGAAGCTGAGCGCACTTCGTATCTGCGAGGTCCCGCTTGCTATCAGCAACTAGGACCTGCGGCTAATACTGGACATCGCCAATTGGGCTGATGTCCGGTATTATCCCTTAAGACGGCACGATTAAAGGCATCTAAAACGGGAGAATACACTGCTGGTTAGCTCAGCAGAGCTGTTCAGGATCGCTGCCGCATCCCGAACAGCTGACAGGACAGCGGGAGGTGTGTTACCTTGCTCTCGGCTGTCCAATCAGCATTTGATTGCTCCAAGCCTGAAATCCAGGCTTGAGCAATCAAGCGCAGATAACACTGATCAATGCATTCCTATGGCAATGCATTGAACTGTGTAAGGCTAAGTTCAGAATACGGAATCTCCGGGCAGAAAATTTTCGCCCGGAGATTCCGAGTGCGGCCAGCGCTGACTGAATCAGTCGGCTCTAGGACCGCGCAGACACTGCAGTCTCCAATAGACTGCAATGTGTTCCGTGCTGATTTCCGCCTGAAGAAAGAGCAACGCCATTCTTCAGGCGGAAATTTCCTAGCGGATTTTCCATTCACAAATTCCGCTTCACAAATTCCGAAGTGTGAATTTGTGAACTGAAACCCATTCACTACACTATACATTTTAGCAAACGGAATTTCCGCCTGAAATTTCAAAGCGGAATTGCAGGCGTAAAAAAGTAAACAAAAAAAATGTATTTAACCCCTTCCCTAATAAAAATCATAATCACCCCCCCTTTTCCCATAAAAAAAGTGTGTAAATAAAAATAAAAACAAACATATGTGGTATCGCCACGTGCATAAATGTCCGAACTATAAAAATATATAGTAAATGAAACCGCACGGTCAATGGCGTACGCGCAAAAAAACTTCCAAAGTCCAAAATAGCGTATTTTTGGTCACTTTTTATACCATAAAAAAATTTTATAAAAAGCGATCAAAAAGTCTGATCAAAACAAAAATGGAACTGATAAAATATTCAGATCATGGCGCAAAAAATGAGTCCTCATACCGCCCAGTTCATGAAAAAATAAAAAAGTTATAGGGGGTCAGAAGATGACAATTTTAAACGTATAAATTTTTGTGCATGTCGTTATGATTTTTTCCAGAAGTACGACAAAATTAATCCTATATAAATAGGGTATCATTTTAATCATATGGACCTACAGAATAAAGATAAGGTGTCATTTTTACCGAAAAATGTACAGCCAAGAAACGGAAGCCCCCAAAAGTTACAAAATTGCGTCATTTCTTCAATTTTGTCGCACAATGATTTTTTTTTCCCCATTGTACTGTAGATTTTGGGGTAAATTGACGGACGTCATTACAAAGTAGAATTGGTGGTGCAAAAATAAAAGCCATCATATGGATTTTTAGGTGCCAAACCGAAAGGGTTATGATTTTTAAAATGTAAGGAGGAAAAACCGAGAGTGCAAAAACTGAAAAACGCTAGGTCCTTAAGGAGTTAAAGAAACTGATGTAAAAAGAAAAAAGAGTCATGTGACATTTCTGTGTTTTTTGTGCTGCAGCAGCTGCTGGTCGCTGGGTTAAAGTGGCAGTTGGCATGACAGTATCTGATAGTGGCACATTTAATATTACCCATTTACCAAAACTTGGAGATTCATCTGTGGTGTCCCGGTACCGTATTGTATACGTTACCTATATAGAGGTCCCTATAGTCAGAGTCCCTAGGATGTCGGGGTCCCTCTTTTGTAGTTTTCCCCTTGTCACCTCACACTTAGACTAGGACTATATAGCAGTTCTTATTAATATAAATATAAGTATAATGATAAATATGTATATATTTAGTTATCTACCTGTTCGGAGCGTAGCAGGACCTGCGGGTCACATGATCAGGTTGAAACTCTATGGTTTTGCTACAGGACCTTTGGAGGTTCCTGTGACGTGTTCACCCACAATGCACTGTAACGGTGAGTGACAGTCGTTACGGACCAATCCAAAACGGCCGGCCCCTGCCCATATAAGGGAGCCGCGCCATCTTGATCCCTCTTTTGGGTTGCTGACTCTGGAAGAGGTAGGACCTCCGCAGCTTACAAGACAATTTGCTAGGCCAAAGCCTTGCGGCCTAGGCCTCTAACATAGCGGATAGACTGAGCAATTCCCCGTACCCCCTTCCATACACCTCCCTTAAATCCATACCCCCTTCTCGAAAGCCCTGCAATGGAGAAAATCGTAATGGAGGGGCACATGACAGGGGGAGACGAGCAGGCCATGGGGTCAAGTACAGGTCAGGGAGGGAATATAGGGGGAGGAGTCAGGAGGGCATACAAAGAGGAGGGTAGGGACAGCGTGGTCAGTTGGCATGTAGCCAGTGAAGAAGTGGATGAAGAAGGCTCACCTGAGATGGACGCCCTGGATGATCTTCTTGCCATGGTGAGGGATGAGGCCCTCGGGCAGGGGCCTGGCTGGCTGGTGGGACGCTTCCCTTCTCTGGTTTTGGCTGCGGTGCGGCCCGGAGCCGGGGTCGGGGACTCGCTCCAGTGGCCAGCGCTCACGTCCGCTGGCCCGTCTCTCCCCGGATTCGCCTCGTCGCCAGCGCCGCCGGGTTAGTCCGTCTGTGCAGCCCCAAGCCTCCCCTGTTAGTCGCTCCGGCGGCTCGGGGGGCTTCCGGTGGTGGGGCAGTGGTGGTAGCTTCCCGGGCTCGGGGTGCTGCAGCCTCTGGGTCCGGGCGACGTGAGGAGCCTGTTTCACATGCGGCCCGTCCCTCTGCTATGGCTCAGGATAGGGGACGGGCTCCGCGGAACAACGCCTGTGCCTCTGCAGCCCCTGTCCCCCAGTCGGGGGGGCAGACTCCTGCGGTCCCGGCTCCTACCTGGGACATGGATGGTGGCAGCGCTGCGGCCCAGGGAGGTGAGCGGGGCAGGCAGCAAAGTGATGTCTCTGAGTGTGAGGAGGTGGAGGAGGAGGTCGGGGGTGGGGGCGTGGCCAGCCCTGCTCCCAGTTTCTGCAGTGAGACTGATGAGCTTCTACTGGAGGATGATGGGGAGGGAGTGTCCCCTGTACAACTTAACCCTGTGCTGTCTGTTCCTGCTGTCTCCAGCCCTGCCCCAACTAACCCTTTGCTGCCTGTTCCTGCAATGTCTAGCCTGCTGTCTACTGTCAGTTCACCCCCTACGGCCCGTTCACGAGGAGCGGGGCCTGTTGCTAGGGGCAACGTGAGAGAGGATCAACGGCCTCGGGCTACTGCCACAGTGACTGCTGCTGATGCCGTCACGGGCAGGGGTCGCCTGGTCCTACAAGCTGATGCGGTGGATGCTGGAGTGAGGAGTCCTCCGTCGCCAGGAGTTACGGCCGCTGGTTCCCTGCCGGTGAGGTCTAGTGAGTGCACCACTGTTTCCTGTTCTTCTGGGGGCGGGGTGGCGATTGGGAATTTAGCGGGTTTGCAATTTTTTCTTAGTGGTATGCAGGCGCTGTTGAGTGGGGGGGGTTGAATGTGGGTGGGTCCTCGGTGCCGGTGTGGTCTATCGGGGGGGGTGCGCCAGGTGGGGTAGGACCGGTGGCCGGGGGGACGGAGGTTTCTGCGGCTGGGGGTGTTGCGCCGTAGGTGGCGGGAGGAGCGATGTTAGGTTGGCGGACGCAGCGCGTGGTGAGGTATATGTTTGTTTTTAGGGTCCGCTAGGGCCACATTTGAAGGCTGAGGTATGGGAAAAAATTTGGAAGGGGGAGTATGTGGAAATGTTTTCCCTGCTCCCCCTGGAAAAATTTAATTTGGAAAGGGTTAGGCCTGAGGACGGCAAGAAAAAGGAAGAGGATGAGGAAAAGAGGCGTTATCGGCTGATTCTGCGTACTTTTTCTAACTGGTTGCAAGCATTTGCAATTTTGGCTAGCTTGGTGGGAGAGAAAGCGCCGGAGCATTGCTGTGGCCTTTTCTGTTACCTGGATTCTATAGGGGAGGCCTATCGGGTATATGGAGGAACAGCTTGGCTCTGCTATGATGAACAGTTCAGGCAGCGGATGGCTGTCCGGCCATCGCTTCGCTGGGATCACAAGGACATTAGTCTTTGGATGCAGCTAATGGCTGCTCCGCAGGGAGGGGGCCTGAAGTCCTTTCGGGAAGGGGCCGGCAGCTCTGGGTCCAGTTCAGGGCGGTCGGCGGGTCCAGTACGGGGCACGGAGTCTGTTGGCAGTTTAATGAAGGGAACTGTAAGTTTGGCGCCGACTTCAAATTTAAACATGAATGCACCGGATGCTGGGGAGTCCATGGCCTGTCCCGCTGCTTTAAGAAGGGCAAGGGGTGTGGTGGCGACAATGACCAAAAGGGGGGCGACACTGGTGAGGGTGGAAAGGTTGGGGCCTTTCCTAGATTGTTACCCAAATAGAGCGGTAGCTCAGTTGTTGCGGGGTGGTTTTTAGGACGGTTTTAGGATACCGAGTACGGCGGCGGGGTCGGTTGGTGGGGTGGTGCGCAATTTAGTGAAGGAGGAGAGCTGGTGAAGGAAGTGGCTTTGGGTAGGATGGCGGGGCCTTTATATTTTCCACCGTTGGAAAGGTTGCGTGTTTCCCCTTTAGGGTTGGTGCCCAAGAAGGAGCCCAACAAGTTTCGTTTGATTCACCATCTCTCTCATCCTGAGGGGGATTCGGTGAATGACGGCATTGACCCCGCGCTGTGCGCTGTGTCATAAACGTCTTTTGACGCGGCGCTGGAGTGGGTTAGGAACTATGGGCCCGGGGCGTTGCTGGTGAAGACAGATGTTGAGGCGGTGTTCCGTTTACTGCCTGTCCATTGAGACAGTTTTCGCTTGTTGGGGTGTTGCGTTGGGGGGAGGTTTTTTTGTTGATCTCTGTCTTCCGATGGGTTGCTCCATCAGTTGCGCTTATTTTGAAAGTTTCAGCACGTTTTTAGAGTGGGTAGTGCGGCAGGAATCTCAGGTTGATTCGGTGCTGCATTACCACATATTTGTGCTATTTTGTTGCAGGTTATGCAGAGGGTGGGGGATTGGTTTGGGGTTCCATTGGCTCCGGAAAAAACGGAGGGGCCGGCCACTTCTGTAAAATTTTTGGGTATCATCATTGATACCGTGGCGATGGAATGTCGTCTGCCGGACGATAAGCTGGAGGAATTACAAGGGGCGGTGGAGCGGGCGAGTAAAGCAGGGAAGTTGCAGCTACGGGAGGTTCAATCTTTGTTGGGCCGTCTTAATTTTGTGTGTCGCATTATGCCTATGGGACGTGTTTTTTGTCGGCGCCTGGCGGCTGCCACGGCCGGGGCTCGGGGCCTCATCATTTTGTCCGCTTATCTGCGGATCTGCAGAGTGATTTGGTGGTGTGGCCGTCTTTTTTGAGTAGGTACAATGGGCGCTCGCTAATTCCGGATGCGCCGGTGTCGAGTGAGGCATTAGAGTTGTATACCGATGCGGCTGGCGGGTGTGGTTTCGGGGCGTACTTTAAAGGGGAGTGGTGCGCAGGTCAGTGGCCGGAGGAATGCAGAGCGGGGGGTTTGACTAGGAACCTGGCTCTGTTGGAATTATTTCCGATAGTGGTAGCGATGGAAGTCTGGGAGGAGAGGTTAGGGAATCTCAGGGTCTGTTTTCACTGCGATAATTTGGGGGTGGTCCAGGCTATCAATAACCAGACGGCCCACTCCCCGCCGGTGGTCAAGCTGTTGCGCCATTTCGTTTTGAAGGGGTTGGAGCTTAATGCACACTTTGTAGCGGCTCATGTGCCCGGGGTGGAAAATTCCGTTGCTGACGCTATTTCTTGTTTCCAGTGGGAACGATTTCGGGAGCTGGCGCCAGAAGCAGAGGCATGGGGGATCCCTTGTCTAGTGAGGTTGTGTGAGGTTGTGGAAGCTGGTGTGAGGTTAGCCCTGGGATTACTTCGTAGGTCAGTGTGTGGGGCTACGTGGATGGCCTACAGTCGCTGGTGGGCTGATTGGGAGGTTTTGACGGGGCGTTTGGGGGGTCTCCATTCAGTGGCGGATTGGGAGGTGGCGCTTTTGTACTACGTGGGGATAGCGTTTGGGGAGGGGGTTTCGGTGTTTGGAATTGGTAGGAGGTTAGTGGCTTTGGCGTTTTGGTTCAAGGCTAAGGGTTTGGTTGATGTTACTAAAATGTTTTTGGTCCATCAGGCGGTCCGTGGTTTTAGGAAGGGAGCTAATGTGCGGGACGGGAGGCGTCTTGTTTCTTTCCAGTTATTGGGGCGGTTGTGTGGTCTGTTGGGGGGGGGGGGGGGGGTTGTTTTTCGGAGTACGAGGTGAAATTGTTTCACCTGGCATTTTCCCTGGCTTTTTTCTGGTCTTACCGGGTTTCGAAGTTGGTGGCTCCATGTAGGGTGGTCCCGGGGGGTTTGATGGTGGCTGATGTGCGGATTCAGGAGGGGGTTTTGGAATGCTGGGTGAGGCGGTCTAAGACGGACCAGTTTGGAAAGGGTGTGTTGGTTTGCCTCGCTCGGTTCGAAGGTTCGGTTGGGTGGTGTTTTGCTATACAGAATTTTTGGAAGGGAGGCCGGGGGTGGGGGGCCCGCTGCTGGTGCACGTAGATGGTAGTTTTTTAGCTCGCTTTCAATTTACAGGGGATTTTCGTAAGTGTCTTGCAGAGGCTGGTATGGAGGCGAGGTCATTTAGCTCACACTCTTTCCGGATTGGAGCCGCCACTGAGGCGGCTAGGTGGGGGTTGCAGCCGGAGGTGATACGGCGCATTGGACGGTGGGAATCGGAGAGATATAGGCTTTATGTTAGACCGCAAATGTTGTGATTTATTCATTCCTGGGTTGCTTTGCTTGTATGTTTTCTGTGTTTTCTTTCTTTTGCAGGTGCGGGACCTTGTCTGGTATGGATAGCCGGACACTCCTATGTGGGGGAGGGTCCGGGCAGGTGTTCGACCGGCTGGTCGTCAATTGGGTTTTGAGAGGTCGGAGGTGGTAGTGAGGTGGTTAGGAAAGGGAGGTTTAACTTGGCTGGGGTTGTTGGCTCATTTGCACAAGTATGTACGGGTGGACAGGGCGCCTGATATACTGGTCATCCATGCTGGGGGGAATGACTTGGGTGTGAGGCCGTCACGGGATTTGATGAGGGATATCAAGATAGATTTTTTGAGGCTGCAGTCATCGTTCCCAGGCATCATTCTGGTGTGGTCGGACATGGTGGTTCGGCGAACTTGGAGGCATGGGAGGTCGGTGGCGGGCTTGAACAGAGCCCGCACTAAAGTTAACAAGGTGGTTGGGCGGTTTGTGGCCCGGATTGGAGGTTTTGCGGTGAGGCATCAGGAGTTGGAGGCGGGGGATTTGGCCTTTATGGCCGATGATGGGGTCCATTTAAATGAGATGGGAATGGACTTATGGATCATGAATCTTAAGGAGGCAGTTGACAGAGCTGTGTTGTTGTGGCGGAACGGGGGCATGTAAGGGTGTCACGCGCCTCCATTGTGGAGGTTGCAGGGGAGGGATTTGGAGCCACAAGGGCACATTTCTAACTTGGAGAAGGTGTTGGTGAGATAGGCTGGGGATGGTACCCAGCCAGGTGGTGAATACCCTGTGGGCATGGGGGCCCTAAGGGGGGATGGGGCTCTCCGAAATTTGTGCCCCTGGGCTAGGAGACAGACGGCTAGGGGTAAAATAGGAGGCCTCGATAGTTTTGGTGCCTTCAAGTCCTTCTCCTGCCAGGTTTAAAATGTTAAAGCAATGTGAAGTTATATTATATTATTTTGTATTGGTTACTGGGGGGTGTATGATGTTCATACTAAAAGGGGGTTTATTGTGACAATGTTTCCATTGTTATTGTTAAATAAAAGTGGTCTGCTGTGGCCTTGTACCAGCAACGGTGTGAGTTTCGTTATTTGGTATGGGTATGGTTGTTGGTAGATAAAGGGCATAGCAGTAGGAGATCCCCTAGTCATGTCCCTTCAGTCCTCCTCTTTTCCTTTGCCTTCCCATTTCTGACACAAATTAACAAATGAACACCACAAACGAACAAATGATTTCCATTGTCTCCATGCTCCTGTACTGTATGCCTATTTCCTGCTTAAGAGTTATAGTTGTACTGTGGCCTGCATGCTGCTCTGTATTAGTTACTGCTGTATACTTAGCTTAACTTGCATATGGATTCATGTAACTCACTTGTACCTGTTATGTAAAATGTGAAAACACGCAATAAAAACGAGATTTGCAAATAAAAAATAAATAAATAAAAAGTGGCAGTTGGCGCCATGGCCACTTTTAGTCAGTGACCTGTGGCTTCTGGTACTTGTGATTAGTGAAGTCCCTGATGTCACACCCCGAGGAGCGGAGCAGTAAGAGGTTGGGATTACGTAAGTCTGCCACCCTTGGGAGGAGGGAGAGGATTCATCACAGTGAGAAGAGAGGGACACTCCCCATGCCTCTGCATGGACAGAAACCTCACTGAGTAATGATGGCAAGTAAATAAAAGTAATTATGAGAGAAATATAGGTCGTACACAATGAGGTACATATTACAGTTTTTTGTTTCTTGGGGGGGGGGGCAGATTAGGGTATATTAGGAACAAAAATACCCTTCTCCTTACTTAAAATGTGCAGTATGTTAGCAAACCTCTATTTATTAGTTTTGGTTAGATATATTAATACAGCAACCAATAAAATGTTATTTTATCACTATGTTTTTTTCTATAACTGTTTATTTATTTAAAAAAAATATAACATTCACATTTTCACATAAATGCACAATAATAGGGAAAATGAGAAAATAAATAACAACACTAAATTAAATAAGGGATGCAAAAGCAAAACAATAATCCCGACACACGTCTCAGCCTATTTTGGAAATAGTTGTACTAGAAGGAAGTTAGACCAATTCAATTATTAGCATAATGAACTAGGGCTGAAGGAAGACCCTTAATAATTACATGTACTTCATAACAAACTGGCAAACCAGGGACTACAAATGTCCTTGTATATGGGAGTAGATTGTACATAGGAGATGGAGAAGTTGACTAGGTTATCATCAAAGTAAACTCAATATTGATAATACAGAAGACCAGTTAAATGGCAGGGGTAATCCCATGTTTTTTTTTTTTATTCCTGTATCTAGTACTGTACTAGTTTTGTTTGTAGTGTGACAGCTCACATTGTAACCAGCTAGAAAATGGGAATGATATTTCTAATAAATCCTTATTTTGGTTCACAAAATTTGTGTTATGTGACCTTTAGTTGGGAATACAGTTGAGTCAATGATATGGCTACATATATTGATATTATCTGGCCTAGAGGATGTACGGTCACAGGTACTCTATATTTCTCATTTGCCGTTCCTGTGTATTGATGGCCAGAGACAGTTCATTTAAAGTAACCTAATAACTGCTTGTAGTAATCATGAAAGGTAATGAAAATTAAAGGCAATGGTAAAAAGTGGTCGCACAGGGAATAACATTTACATTAATCATGAGCCATACTTGTAGATGATATGAGTGAAACATTGATAGTTACAGGAAAGGATACAAAGTTAATACAATGTCATTCAGGTCATGGTCTTCAGAATATAGAAACTGTTCTTGGCTGCCGGGGTAAAGTACATGTAGAACATTCTATTAAAGCACTTGCTTAAATGACTTTGCTGGTTACAATTTGCTTGTTCCCATGCATTTTGGTGTATGCATTTTGAATCCTAAAGTAATAGGAAAACCCTGGTGAGTAAGAACACCCAGTGTAACAAAACTATGCTAAAAGAAAAAAAAAATTATCAATAAAAAGTTAACAAATGAACAAATATAGCACGATCCAATAAAATTTTTATTTAAATACTGTAAGTTACAGTAGTATCGGTAAGAAGAGAGTACTGAGCTTTGGTATAAACAGAACTCAATTTCACCAGATTAAAATCTTAATTTTACCCCTTTTTTGCATGGTTTTTAAATGAAAACGTGCACAAGCTATCCCTTTATAATGCCAAACATTCAATATCAATCTGACCATATTCTTTCCTGATGATCTTATTTAGGGATTTTAAGACTGATAGTATTTTGGACCTTGTTCTTCTGATGTCGTAATCCATTGGCTCATCAAAGGAGATTTGTCATCACTTGTGCCTGAACCATGAGTCATCAGGATGGTCCCAAACAACATCTGCCAAAAACACCAACCTTGATAGATCTCTCATTGTTTGGGTATAGTGATAGGCGGGCAGGGCATGCTGACGCAAATTCTTGCGCACAATCTAGCGCAGACGGAATATGTGGTGCAATGCGGGTACCTAACTAACAAATCAGTTACTCATACAGGAAGTGGCAACTCTAGATAAACATCTTATACATAAAAGCAATTTATTCAAACATAGACACTAAAGATGATTTAAAAAAATCTTTATTTATAGACATTATAATAAAATACACAAATGACTGGACGATACAAGGACAAAAGACTCCAAAAATGTGCAGAAAAAGCAAGCAATCAAGACAATGTACCTGTCTTCAAACGAAATACAGTATATTGTACGTAACCTGTGGGAATAAATAAGGCAATAAATATGTATAGCAATTTTATGTTGAAAAACACCTGTAACATGACAATCTTTTCTCTACGCTGCAGTAACCACTAAAATAATTAAGCAATGCACAAGGGTACTATGAGCCGTAAAAGATACAACAAGTAGATCATCTGGATATGCAATTATATAGTAAACTGAAATCACCTATCCACAGTTTCATATACTGTATGCCACTGAGTGCCAATACTGCCCTGCACCTGCACCTTAATTTGCTTGGACTTAAGTCCAAGTTTTAAAAACTCCTTCCCAACAGAGAGCGGAATCCTGAGCAGAATCTTTCCACTCCAGTAATGAGAATAGGACCAACCAGGGCTTTCTTAAAGCATCCCATAGTCCTACATGGTCTGCCCTGTTTCCTATTTTTTGGCTTAGTAAAAATAAAGTATAGTGTCCTGTTACCAGTGCTCCAGCTACACATATTTAGGAGTCTCTTTCTTATTACCTAAACCTGTGTTTGGGGTATCATAGGTTAACTTGCATACTGTTACTGCCTTTGTGCATATTGCACTGCCAATACAGCATGTACTGAGGTATCATAAATATGTAAATGTATAAGATGATTGGATCATTGGACATATGACACATTTCTAACTAATTTCTATGCAGAAACGTTTAAAAAGGCTAAGGCTGGGTTCACACCACGTTTTTGCAATCCAGTTCCCATATCGGGTTTTTGATCAAAAACGGATTCCTCAAAACCGGACTAAACTGTATCAAAACGTGTGTACAAATTTTAATCCATATACGGTTTGAAAAATGATGTCTGGTTGCATCCGTTTTTTAAGAAAAAAACATATACCTTTTTAACTTTTCACTCCATTATGAATAAAGTTTCACTTGTTTGACTGAAATACCAAGAAAAAAACTGTGCAAAGTCAAAAACAGTATGGTGAAAACCGTATGGCACATATGGTTCTGTACGGTTCCCATTGACTCAAGTGTTAAAAAAAAAACGTAAACGTTTCAGCACGGTTTTTCACCTGGACCAAAAACCGTGGTAGGCCACGGTTTTGAGTATGGGGGAAAAATAATTAAAAAAATGTACAGGAGGCAAAACGGACACAACCGGATGCATCTTTTGGCATGCGGTTTTCAATGGAGCGTCAATGCATACGTTTTTCTATATGGTTCCGTACTGTTTTCAAATTGAAAACGTATACGGGAACTGTACTGCAAAAATGTGGTCTGAACCCAGCCTAAGTGAGAAGTCACTTGTCCAACCCCCTCTCCACAGAGGGCTGTTTTTCCAAAACCAGTTCCGCCAGAGTTCGGCTCTAGCCAGAGTAGTGTGAACATCTTTCCTAGCTGTACTCCTTCTAGGTAGACCAGGCAGTGAGAGAAAAGTGTATAAATCTAATCACAGTGTACATCCTGAATCAAGTTAGTAAAGTACAGGCCTGTCTAGTGACCTGTCCAAGCTTAAGCCCACAACAAGCAAGTAAAAACTACTGTTCAAATGACAAGAAACATCTAACTTAAGAAAGATCTGAGTGACATGTGAAGTGATCATGCAGAGTGTGGAGTTTCAGAGGGTTTCACGAAAAAGGAAATCTCTAGTGTGAGGGTAAGTGTCTTGTTTACAGCTATAAGAATGCACCAGCCAGAAGTAGGGAACCAGCTAAACAAGGACCCTTCTGAGAAAACACTCATTCTAATCTAAAATATAGTATGTGCTGAGAGGGAATTATATATATATATATATATATATATATATATATATATATATATAGATAGATATATACATATGTAGTGTTTACACATGTATTCAGCCATACCTGTACTGTAGCAATGTTCCTCAGTGAAGCAGTGGAAACGGAAACAGTCAGAGTGAATAATCCCTGCATCGAATATGTAATAATGTATTCAGATCGCTAGCTGGCATATACCTGATACATAAAAAACTGATGAATGTGAATCTGCACTGCTACATATTGGATGCAGGGATTATTCACCCTATACAGTTTCCTTCTCCAGTTCCCCTCTGACTGTTTCTAACTTGTTCCTGGTGGTGTTGCAATGTTCGTGTTGAAATGTTGGAGACTGATGATCTGGCGGTCTCCTGTTGTTTCTTGAGCGAGTGTGCAGCGGGAAAAAGCCCCAGCCGGTGGCGTCACAACCAAGCTGCAACCACCGGCCAGGGTGTTCTCCTACTGCACACTCGCTCAAGAAACAACAGGAGACCACCACATCATCAAGCTCCTACATTTCAACACGAATATTGCAGCACCACAAGGAACAAATAAGAGACCGGGCACAGTCTCGGATATTTAGAGCGATCACATAAGTCCCTCTCAGCGCATACTATATAATTTTATTTATAGTGTGTCACTTTACTAGTACCCAAGTACAGGGATAGGTACTTATAGTAGTGCCGCAGATTGGGCATTTCCACAACCTTAGGTACAGCGCTGGTGATATTATTTACTAATCCTAATCTCTTTGTGGACTTCCAGTCAAAGCTATTGCTTTGTGGCTTAACAAGTCACAAAACGTTTTATCAGCGTAT
Source organism: Hyla sarda (assembly GCF_029499605.1). Classification (NCBI taxonomy): domain Eukaryota; kingdom Metazoa; phylum Chordata; class Amphibia; order Anura; family Hylidae; genus Hyla; species Hyla sarda. The sequence goes on from NC_079189.1 coordinate 158,511,738, forward strand.
GTTCTACACACAGGCTGTGCAAAAGTTTCAAGAATCTGCATCACAGTACACCAACATGTGGAGGTCCACCACAATAATGAGTGAGCTGATTGGACTGCACCTTTATCTGTAACCGAATCACCACTAGTGACACCACTTCTGAGAAGCCCATTAGAGACTTTCAGTCAGTTTAACTGGTATTAATACATTCTTAAAGGGAGAGTGACCAACCTTCCACTCATCTGCTTAAAACCTGTAACTTTGCAAATGTGTCCCAAAGTGACTGTGTTTTCTTGTATTTGTACAAAATGTTAACCCCTTAAGGACCAAGCCCATTTTCACCTTAAGGACTAGGCCAATTTTATTTTTGCGTTTTTGTTTTTTCCTCCTTGCCTTTTAAAATCCATAACTCTTTTATATTTCCATCTACAGACCCATATAAGGGCTTGTTTTTTGTGTGACCAATTGTACTTTGTAATGAAACCTCTCATTTTACCATAAAATGTACGGTGAACTCAAAAAAATATTTTTTTAGGGCAGAAATGTATAAGAAAACCACAATTTTGCACATTTTGGAGGGTTGTCGTTTTCACACTGAACAATTTATGGTACAAAATGACATGTGTTCTTTATTCTGTGGGTCAATACAATTAAAAAGATACCCATGGCTAGATACTTTTATATTTTTGTATCGCTTAAAAAAATATCTAAAACTTTTTGTACAAAATCAGTAATCTAAAATTGCCCTATTTTGAGCACCTATAACTTTTTAATTTTTCTGTATATAGGGCGGAATGAGGGCTCATTTTTTGTGCCGTCATCTGTAATTTTAATCAATATCACATTTGCATATGTAAAACTTTTAGATCATTTAAAAAAAAATTGGGGAATAAATGTGACAAAAAAGCAGCATTTTTGGACTTTTTAAATTTTTTACGTTTACGCCATTCACCATACGGGATCATTAACATTATATTTTGATAGTATGGACATTTATGCATGTGGCAATACCAAATATGTTTATTCAAAAAATGTTACGTTTTTTGGGGATAAAATGGAAAGACGGACAATTTTCATTTTTATTGGGGGAGGGGGTTTTTCACTTCTTTTTTTTACTTTTTATTTTTACATTATTCAACTTTTTTTTTTACACTATCTATAGCAATCATTTGATTGCTAACACTGTTCAGTGCAATGTATAGGACATAGCACTGATCAGTGTTATTGGCTATCTTCTGCTCTGGTCTGCTCGATCTCACACCAGAGCAGGAGACGCCGGGAGACGGCCAGAGGGAGGTGAGGGGACTTCCGTCCGCCATTACAGATGATCGGATTGACGTGGCAGCACTGCGGGCGATCCGATCATCTATTTTAACTTGCGCATTGCCGCAGATGCCGTGATCTGTTTAAGTAAAATCCCACACTGTTATTTTAAATTTCTGCACTACACCAAGTGTACCCCAGCAAAGACTTTCTATTTACTGTAGTACAAGACTCTCACTGACAAAAGTGTTGCTTGAGTTGAGATCACAGGGGATCATCTGGATAGCCATATTACCCTGCTATGTGACACTACCTATTGCTACCAAGATGCTACTATTCCCAGTTAGCTTGACTACCAATAACATTCTTCTCATTTGTACCCCACTACGACATCTTGGCTTAATCATCTTTCAATAAAGTAGAAGGGAAATAGTCTTAAATTTGCAAAAGTGAAAAAAGTAAACAGTGAAACTGCCTTTATGTAAATTAGGTTTACTATGTTGACACGATATTAAAGACTATTGTGTATTTTTCTGGATGATTATTATCTGTTTCCTTTGTAGAAAAGTAATCACCAGTTATCTGTTGGTGTTTGATTTATTATTTGTTCACGTCCCATCATGAATACAAATGAGCTGCTGATCCTCACGTGGAGCAATGTGTTAATATTAATCACATTTCACAATCTTTCAATGCACTCAGAACTAAAAACTCCCAAAGGTGCTTTCACGTGAAGGCTATTGACGTCACCTTCCTAAGAAGAACATTAAACACCATAAACATTCTGCCTACCTACTATATACCCTACACACTATCCATTACATTCCTGCCTTGTTTCTACAACATCTTTATTATCCATGCTTCACACATTGAAAGTATATTATATCTTTGTTTTTGGCATTACTGCATAATGATTTTTGTGCTTTTTTTGTTTTCAGTATCTGATCTGGGACAACTGGGACAGACCAAGTGCCAATTTGTACCCAATAAAAGGAAAACAAAGACAGTGGATGTATTGAAAGGAGAGGCTGTGATCATAATGCTGGCTACTTCTGCTGTTTGATAATACAGTTTGCCTATGATTACGAGCAGGCTTGCAGTAATAAACACATTAAAATGCTAAAGCATGTGCAAGACAAGAATGCTTGGATCAAAATAGAGTATGTCTTGCAGCACAGAGAATAAATAGTTTTGTATAATATATGGTATGTATCATCACAGGTATTTTTGAAGCAGTATGTGTTCTTTCTGAGTTGTATTTATACTTGAAGAATAACTCTTTTGAAATATACTTGCAAAGTTTTCTCTTTTCAAGTCATCAATATTTATGACTACACTTATGTGCAGATTAAACCATTCATTTATTCAACATCGGTTTGACAGATCTCTGCTGTCCAGGCTTTTTCTGGAAGGAAACTGCTTTAGTTATCTCATTATTTTAATAGTTTCTTTAATACATTTAACTATTTGAATGAGAACTTAAAAAAAAAAAATTAAAGACCTTATTTCATTTCAAAATTGGACTTTACAGGGGTCAGTTTGCCCTGTAGTCACCAGACCACCAGCTCCAACCCAGCTTTCTTTTCAAGTATTTTCCATCCACTGATTGGGAGGCGGACCCCTTCCAGCTGAGGCCGAAATGACCTGCTCCTGGTGCCTCCACCTACGAGCCTGAGGAGGAGTTTCTACAGCAGCAGCCACTTCCTTCTGTTTCCTGCAAAGTGCCCAGGAATACTCCTACCAAGGAGGTTTGGCCTAAACTGCGGGCACCAACTACAGTGCCTAGGCCTACTCCCGGTGAGGAGGTTTGGCCTGCCCACCAGGCACCAACGAAAGTGCTGCGGCCCACTCCCGACGAGGAGGTGGGGCCGAACCAACCAGCACCAACTATTAATCTTAACCCTACAGTGTCCCACTCTACCCTCACTAATGTGGTGTGGGAAAGCCACATAAATTCTTTGCCTGGTTCTGATGTTGAGAGGGGTAGAGGTTCCAGAAGAGGAGCAGGGTGACACCGCAAGAGTTTCTTCTAAAGTGTGACATTCATGTTTTTCTAAAGTTTTGTCTTCACAGACTTTTCTGCAACGTTTAAGAAAGGAGCCTAGCAGGACTATGCTAAGACTGTTCCAGTTGAAACCGTAAGCATTAAGCTTATGTGCCTGGTCCTTAGACCAAGAGACTCCTAGCTGTGGGAGATTCGTAAGTGTGTGCCCGGCTGAACAGCGATAGCCGTGATCTGTGGACTTTTAGTGCAGGTGGACTGATGATCCTTGCCCGTCTGTTTACGTGTAAATACCTCAACAGTAACGTAATATTCTTTTGCTCAAATTGCACTTATCAGGTGAATGCACCTGAACCTTGTTGGAGTGTTTAATAAATATTTGTGCTAAGGTAACAAAATGTAAATGGTTTCTGTACACGAAAAAAAACAAAAACTTTTGCTTTATGCACGTGTACACAAAAAGAAAAAAATAACAATAGGTGTTGTAGTAGTTGCTAGTAGGTGGCTCTCTCAGCTCCTCTGGGAGTAACATTTCCGTCACCCATCACTACACCATCTCAAAGGTCTACACAGGGAAAACCACCCTTAAGGTACCAAGACTGACCTCTCAAGTAATACTGTACACATAGTACCTCAAGCTAATCCTTTAAGTGTACTTACCTCACTTAAACTTAGTACACCAAACAACAAAGATATCTCACACTTAAGTAAACGTTTTAGGAATTGTAGCCTATGTCATTTTCTAATTTTTGCCACTGTTATGGGCACTTACTGTTCTCTTCTTTCTCTTACGTGTGCAAGATGCCCTGCCCGGCAAGTAGGTGCTCTTGCGAGCTAAAATAATACACGTAATCAAAAAGGCCAATGGAACCTAGTAACTCGTTTATTGGTAGATAGCCTCAGGCAAGCCAGTAAAACCCTCAGTGTATTAAACAGACAACTAGTGTGGTAAAAATGTCTAGTGAGATTCAAAAATGTCTAGTGAGATTCAAAAATGTCTAGCGAGATTAAAAAATGTCAAGTAGGATGTATCTCATGTAAATAATATCATCCTGTTACTAAATTCATGAACCAAGTAATCCTGTTCATGAGTTTACCTATGCATATGTTTGTACCTTAAAAAGTTAAATAACCTTGTAGTGTTTATACAGCCTGACTAATGGACATTTGAAAAATTATGCCCAGGACTGTTATAATTCAACCTTCACTACGTCCCTCTGTCTTAGGGGACAGATGTCGAAGCCGACTTATTTTAAGTAACGGGGTTTGTGGTATCCCGGTACCGTATTGCTTACCGTACCTTGTATGGTGGTCCCCAAAGTCAGAGTTACTACGTTCAGGTAGGGTCCTACAGGTGGGACAGCCCCTAGTCACCTCCTCCTTCTCTAATTTTATAATGTTTATGTGTACATATTTAATAATGGGTATATTTAATATAATGCATATTAGTATACTTGCCTTTGTAGCGTCGCAGGACCTTTGGTCATGTGATTATGTTAATTCCTCTATGGTATGTTGGAGGACCTTTGTAGGTCCTTGGGTCACATGATTACCCATAACTCTTTGTAAAGATGATTGACAGAAATATTGGACCAATGAGCTTTAGTCCAGCCCCTGCCCATATAAGGGAGCTGTAGCCAATTATCGCTCTCTTGGGTTGCTGCTCTCGTGGATGCCGGACTATTAGGACGGATCTGCACAACTTTCAAAGACAAGCTAGGCCAGAAACCTGCCGGCCTCAGCCTGAAACTAAACCGTGAGTCCTAAACTAAATCCCCGCTAAAGCTAGCGTGACTGCTGAACCTCAACTTAATCCCCTAAATCCAGCGGAAAAGCGCATATCAGTCTACGGACCCTAAAACGCTTAAGGTCCCAACCACTGTCAATCTCTAAGAGACTTTGCCTGTATAGAGACTTTTCCAGGTTATGAAGCTTGCATAAAATCTTCAGTAAAATTTCAGACTGTTTTCAGCAAACTCTCCGGTTGTGGACATTCAATTATTCCATACCTCCCTATTGCTCTTGGGAAGGGGGGCGGTAGGACAAGCATTGCAGAGGAGCCCTCACCCTGGTGTCACGAATAGAATCGGTTAATCAGACACCCTTTAATTACCACACAGCTACACCCCATATATCCTACACCCCCACGCTATCACTTCACATCACATGTATCATGTGAATACATTAATATGCATAGAACATGCCCCATTTACTTCAGAGGAAGGAGAAGTGATCTATTTGCTGAATTTAACAATCTCAACATAGAGATCAGGGAAAAGATCTATTCACCATATTATTTGACATAATTTCATCCACATTATCAAAATGTGTCTTAATCAAATAAAAATCTATTTGTATCTTACCAAGATCATGTGACATATAAACCTCTCCACATTGGAAAGCTGGGTCATCATGGGTAGCCATTGTCTTGTTATCATTCATTCAGATAGAATGGCGCATTGCAGAAAACTTTACCTTGGCTCTTCGTGGTCCCATCTCTTAGATGGCTTTTTAGGAATAGAGAGCAGTTCTGGAAAAGGTATAAGATCTTTCCATAATGAAATAGATAAGATCTATTCTACTTTCCCTTTAAGATTTGAGATTCCTGTAACATATTCCTAAGATTTTCCTAAAATCCCCTTTGTGTATCATAGTTTTTATCAGAAATATTATCAGTCAATACACACCCCAGCAGTTGAAATTCTCCAATGGACGTTTACTAGGTTATTATGGAAGCAAATAATCATATAGTGATATCGACCATTGACCATATATTAACTTCCTTCCAGCCTTATGACCATTTACTAATTCACTAGGTGGTGCTCTTGAATAGGTAATTAGACTTGTTCCCATCCATCTATCATGGACACTGATAAAGTTTGACAGCTTTATTTCTTTTTTTACCAGAATTTGTAGCATCAGCAAGCTTCTCCCAGACTATAAATTTAAGGGAAGACATTTAGACCTTAAAGGGGTATTCCATGCAAAAATATTTTATCCCCTCTCCAAAGGATAGGGTATAAGATGGCTGATCGCAGCTGAACCCCCCCCCCCCCCCCCGCGATCTCCCTGCAACACCCGCATTCTATGCGGGGACTGCGTCTCTAGTTTCGGTAACCTCTGGGTTTCCGGGACTGGGGACGTTACGCAACGCCCACTCCATTCATGTCTATGGGAGGGGGCGTGACGGCCGCCACGCCCCCTCCCATAGACATAAATGCAGGGGGCATGGCGTGACGTCACGTCCCCAGTCCCGGAAACCCGGAGGTTTCCGAAACTAGAGACACAGTCCCCCCATAGAATACTATCCCCCATTAACTTATCACCTATCATAAATAGAGATGAGCAAACTTTTGAAAAATTTGATTAGGCCGATTCGCCAAATTTTCCGATAAAGTTAGTTTCGATCCGAATTTTTTCGCAGCGAATCTATATTAAAAAAAGGCTATTTCTAGCCTACATACAGCCTCTCTAAGGGACTAGAACACTTTGCTGTGTTCTAAAATGCATATGGAGTGTGCTGGGTTAGTGAAATAATACTGTTATTCAGAATTACATGCAGATTACCAGCATCACTTTTAGAATCACTGCCGCACAGCAGCACAATGACAGAGCCTGGTGGTGGTATCAGTGTCAGGAGACCATATAGTGACTGAATGACACAGGGTGGAGGTGTTGGCAGCATGAGGAGATCATATAGTGGCTGAATGGCACAGCGTGGAGGTGTTGGCAGTATGAAACAGCTTGGATGAGGCTGAAGCATGAGGACACCATATAGTGGCTGAATGACACAGCGTGGAGGTGTTGGCAGCATGAGGAGACCATATAGTGGCTGAATGGCACAACATGGAGGTGTTGGCAGCATGAGGAGACCATATAGTGGCTGAATGGCACAGTGTGGAGGTGTTGGCAGCATGAGGACACCATATAGTGGCTGAATGACACAGCTTGGATGAGGCTGAAGCATGAGGACACCATATAGTGGTTGAATGACACAGCGTGGAGGTGTTGGCAGCATGAGGAGACCATATAGTGGCTAAATGGCACAGTGTGGAGGTGTTGGCAGCATGAGGACACCATATAGTGGCTGAATGACACAGCGTGGAGGTGTTGGCAGCATGAGGAGACCATATAGTGGCTGAATGGCACAGCGTGGAGGTGTTGGCAGCATGAGGACACCATATAGTGGCTGAATGACACAGCATGGAGGTGTTGGCAGCATGACTACACCATATAGTGGCTGAATGACACAGCATGGACATGTTGTCAGCATGAGGAGACCAAATAGTGGCTGAATGACACAGCATGGAGGTGTTGGCAGCATGAGGAGACCATATAGTGGATGAATGGCACAGCCCGGAGTTGCCAGCAGCATGAGTAGGCACTAGGCATTCACAATCCCTAAGATTAAAAGATGAATTAAGAAATTTAAACCAAAGATTTTGGATAGCGGGTGCTTCCTATGAGAACATTTGAAATTCCCAGACCCAGGCCCCACAGCGGCATCAGTAACCCATATATTGCCTGAATGACAAAGCCTGGAGTTGGCTGATGCACGAGTACACACCAGGGCTTCACAATCCCCCCCCCCCCAAAAAAAAAAACACCACAATTTTACAAATTTTTGAAAAAGATTTTGGATAGCGGGTGCTATCTATGAGAAAATTTGAAATTCCCAGACCCAGGCCCCACAGCGGCATCAGTAACCCATATATTGCCTGAATGACACAGCCTGGAGTTTGCTGATGCATGAGTACACACCAGGGCTTCACAATCCCCCACAAAAAAACACCACAATTTTAGAAATTTTTGAAAAAGATTTTGGATAGCGGGTGCTACTTATGAGAAAATTTGAAATTACCAGACCCAGGCCCCACAGCGGCATCAGTAACCTATATATTGCCTGAATGACACAGCCTGGAGTTGGCTGATGCATGAGTACACACCAGGGCTTCACAATCCCCCCCAAAAAACACCACAATTTAAAAAAATTTTGAAAAAGATTTTGCATAGCGGGCGCTACCTGTGAGAACATTTGATATTCCCAGATCCAGGCCCAGCAGCGCCATCATATTTTGATTTGAAATTTAAAACAACCTTTGCGTGTCCCGGACCCCAGCGTGTGGGTACGAAGAACCAAATCCAACAAGCCCCCACAGGGCTCATGTGGCCGTGAGATTTAGGCGCAACGTCTCCATTGCCCTGACCGGCCATTGTTTCCAAGACTTCTCGCCAAGGCAAACCATGTGAAGAACAGCGTGACACCGCTGTGACCTGCACACATGGTATGCTGAAGTGCCACTGAGACTTGTCCGGGCAGTGGAGGCTTAAGACACAGTGGAGGATGTGGAGGCGGAGTAGCACACTATCGCAGGACCAACGGGCAGGAAGCAGCATTGAGTACACACCAGGGTTTCAGAATCCCAAAGAAAAAACAACCATATTAAAAATAATTTTAAGAATATTTAGGACAGCGGGTGCTACCTATATATTGCCTGAATGACACAGCCTGGAGTTGGCTGATGCATGAGTACACACCAGGGCTTCACAATCCCTCCAAAAAAACACAATTGTAGAAATTTATGAAGAAGACTTTTGGATAGCGGGTGCTACCTATGAGAAAATTTGAAATTACTAGACCCAGGCCCAGCAGCGTCATCAGTAAACCATATATTGTCTGAATGACACAGGCTGGAGTTGGCTGATGCATGAGTAAGCACCAAAGCTTCACAATCCCTAATAAAAAAGACAAACATTTTTGACGAAAAATTTTAACGAAAATTTAGGACAGCGAGTGCTCTCTATATATTACCAGAATGACGCAGCCTGGAGTTGGCTGCAGCATGAGGAGACCATTGAAATGTGTGATTTTTTTATTTGAAATTTAAATAAAAATTTGTGTCCCGGACCACGCCGTGTGGGTACAAAGGACCTAATCTCACAAGCACCCACAGGGCTCATGTGGCCGTAAGATGTAGGCGCAACGTCTCCATAGCCCTGTTCGTCCATTTTTGGTTTTTGTACCTTTGTTTAAGAACAAGCGCATATCCAAGAGTCCAGAAGACTCTATAATGACATTCTTCTATAAAATAATTTTTTTATGAAATAAAGAAGCAGAGTTCATATTCAATGGTGTAATGGTTATTATTGTGGAAAATTCAAGTTTATTACTGTTATAATTATCAGAAAATTTGAAAAAAACACTACCCAAGAGTGTTTAATAATCCCATACATTGGACCATAAATGTTGAAATTTAAATTAAGCATGTATGTATGTATATCAAAAATCCTAAAATTAAAGGCCCAAGCCCAGAAGCATCATGAAGTGAAGTAGTTCCTGAAAGACACAGGAGCAGTCAGGAGTAGGCATCAGCAGTACCCAAGAGGCTTCAATAACCCCATACATTGCACGATCACTCGCGAGATCTAGCAATAACAGGTGTGTTATGCCCTCAGATGTCCGGGGATGCACGCGCGCTACATTGAATGGACCAGTGTGTGTCTATCCTTCACCGACAGGTGCGGGTAACCTGCTGAACCCCGTTCGCGATAGGGATCAGGAATTACAATTATTTGCCAGGAAAGAAAAATCCCAACTAAGCGCGGGTGATAAGCTCGGGTTCATTAAGTCCCTGCCCTTTGTTCACACCGCATGTCTCTACTACCGATTGGATGGTTTAGTGAGGTCCTCGGATCGGCCCCGGCGGGGTAGGAGAAGGCCCTAGCAGAGCGCTGAGAATTTAAAGATCATTGTTGAAATTTGCAATAAGCATGTATTAGCTACTGCTAAACTTCCAAAAATTGAAGGCCCAAGGCCTGAGGCATCAGGGAGGCAATTATTTCCTGAAAGACACAGAATGAGTCAGGAGCAGTCAGGAGCAGTACCCAAGAGGGTATCATAACCAACCCCTTACATTTAAAGATCAATGTTGAAATTTGCATTAAGCATGAATTTAGCTACTGCTAAACATTCAAAAATTGAAGGCCCAAGGCCTGAGGCATTAGGGAGGCAAGTAGTTCCTGAAAGACACAGAATGAGTCAGGAGCAGTCATTCGCAATACCCAAGAGGGTTTCATAACCAACCCCTTACATTTAAAGATCAATGTTGCTGTTACGCCGAGCGCTCCGGGTCCCCGCTCCTCCCCGGAGTGCTCGCAGCGTTCTCTCATTCGCAGCGCCCCGGTCAGACCTGCTGACCGGGTGCGCTGCGATATTACTCCCAGCCGGGATGCGATTCGCGATGCGGGACGCGCCCACTCGCGATGCGCATCTAGGCTCCCGTACCTGATCCGTTCCCCGTCTGTGTTGTCCCGGCGCGCGCGGCCCCGCTCCTTAGGGCGCGTGCGCGCACCGGATCTCTGCGATTTAAAGGGCCACTGCGCCACTGATTGGCGCAGCAGGCCTAATCAGTATCCTCACCTGTGCACTCCCTACTTATACCTCACTTCCCCTGCACTCCCTCGCCGGATCTTGTTGCCATTGTGCCAGTGAAAGCGTTTCCTTGTGTGTTCCTAGCCTGTGTTCCAGACCTCCTGCCGTTGCCCCTGACTACGATCCTTGCTGCCTGCCCTGACCTTCTGCTACGTCCGACCTTGCTTTTGTCTACTCCCTTGTACCGCGCTTATCTCAGCAGTCAGAGAGGTTGAGCCGTTGCCGGTGGATAAGACCTGGTTGCTACCGCCACTGCAAGACCATCCCGCTTTGCGGCGGGCTCTGGTGAATACCAGTAGCAATTTAGAACCGGTCCACCGACACGGTCCAAGCCAATCCCTCTCTGGCACAGAGGATCCACCTCCAGCTAGCCGAATCGTGACAGTAGATCCGGCCATGGATCCCGCTGAGGTCCCGCTGCCAGTTGTCGCCGACCTCACCACGGTGGTCACCCAGCAGTCGCAACAGATAGTGCAACAAGGCCACCAGCTGTCTCAACTGACCGTGATGCTACAGCAGCTACTACCAAAGCTTCAGCAATCATCTCCTCCGCCAGCTCCTGCACCTCCTCTGCAGCGAGTACCCGCTTCCTGCCTCCGATTATCCTTGCCGGATAAATTTGATGGGGACTCTAAGTTTTGCCGTGGTTTTCTTTCGCAATGTTCCCTGCATTTGGAGATGATGTCGGACCAGTTTCCAGCTGAAAGGTCTAAGGTGGCTTTCGTAGTCAGCCTTCTGTCTGGGAAAGCCCTGTCATGGGCCACACCGCTCTGGGACCGCAATGATCCTGTCACTGCCTCTGTACACTCTTTCTTCACGGAGATTCGAAGTGTCTTTGAGGAACCTGCCCGAGCCTCTTCTGCCGAGACTGCCCTGCTGAACCTGGTCCAGGATAATTCTTCTGTTGGCGAGTACGCCATCCAATTCCGTACTCTTGCCTCCGAATTATCCTGGAATAACGAGGCCCTCTGCGCGACCTTTAAAAAAGGCCTATTCAGTAACTTTAAAGATGTGCTGGCCGCACGAGAAATTCCTGCTAACCTGCATGAACTTAGTTACATAGTTACATAGTTAGTACGGTCGAAAAAAGACATATGTCCATCAAGTTCAACCAGGGAATTAAGGGGTAGGGGTGTGGCGCGATATTCGGGAAGGGATGGGATTTTATATTTTTTCATAAGCATTAATGTTATTTTGTTCCAGGAATGTATCTAATCCTGTTTTAAAGCTGTTAATTGTTCCTGCTGTGACCAGTTCCTGAGGTAGACCGTTCCATAAATTCACAGTCCTCACGGTAAAGAAGGTGTGTCGCCCCTTGAGACTAAACTTTTTCTTCTCCAGACGGAGGGAGTGCCCCCTCGTCCTTTGGGGGGGTTTAACCTGGAACAGTTTTTCTCCATATTTTTTGTATGGGCCATTAATATACTTATATACGTTTATCATATCCCCCCTTAAACGTCTCTTCTCAAGACTAAACAATTGTAACTCCTTTAATTGCTCCTCATAGCTAAGATGATCCATGCCCCATATTAGTTTAGTCGCGCGTCTCTGCACCCTTTCCAACTCCGCAGTGTCCCTTTTATGGACAGGTGCCCAAAACTGAACAGCATATTCCAGGTGAGGCCGTACCAATGCTTTATAAAGGGGGAGTATTATGTCCCTGTCCCTTGAGTCCATGCCTCTTTTTATACATGACAATATCCTGCCGGCTTTGGAAGCAGCAGCCTGACATTGCATGCTATTCTGTAGTCTGTGATCTACAAGTACACCCAGATCCTTCTCTACCAGTGACTCTGCCAGTTTAATCCCCCCTAAGACATACGATGCATGCATGTTATTAGTACCCAGATGCATAACTTTACATTTATCCACATTGAACCTCATTTGCCAAGTGGATGCCCAGACACTTAGTCTATCCAAGTCATCCTGTAACTTATGCACATCCTCTATAGACTGTACCGTGCTACAAAGCTTGGTGTCATCTGCAAAGATAGAAACAGAGCTGTTAATACCATCCTCTATATCATTGATAAATAAATTAAACAACAGCGGGCCCAGTACTGAACCTTGGGGTACACCACTAATAACCGGGGACCAATCAGAGTACGAATCATTGACCACCACTCTCTGGGTACGATCCATGAGCCAGTGTTCAATCCAGTTACAAACTAAAATTTCCAAACCCAAAGACCTTAACTTACCTGTCAGACGTCTATGAGGGACAGTATCAAATGCTTTAGCAAAATCCAGAAACACTATATCCACAACTTATTCATCTTGCCACCCGCATTGACATGCGTTTTTCCGATAGGCGTCAGGAGCTCCGCCAGGATATGGACTTTGTTCGCACGAGGCGGTTTCTCCCCCCCGGCTCCTCTCTCCTCTGGTCCTCTGCAATCCTTTCCTGTGCCTTCCGCCGTGGAGGCTATGCAAGTTGACCGGTCTCGCTTGACACCTCAAGAGAGGACACGAAGCCGCATGGAGAACCTTTGCCTGTACTGTGCCGGTACCGAACATTTCTTGAAGGATTGTCCTATCCGTCCTCCTCGCCAGGAAAGACGCACGCTGACTCCGCACAAAGGTGAGACAGCTCTTGATGTGAACTCTGCTTCTCCACGTCTTACTGTGCCTGTGCGGATGTCTTCTTCTACCTTCTCCTTCTCTGCTATAGCCTTCTTGGATTCCGGAGCTGCAGGAAATTTTATTTTGGCCTCTCTCATCAACAGGTTCAACATCCCGGTGACCAGTCTCGCCAGACCCCTCTACATCAACTCTGTTAATAATGAAAGATTGGACTGTACCGTGCGTTACCGCACGGAACCTCTCTTAATGTGCATCGGACCCCATCACGAAAAAATTTAATTTTTGGTCCTCTCTAACTGCACTTCAGAAATTCTTCTTGGATTACCGTGGCTTCAACGCCATTCCCCAACCCTTGATTGGACCACAGGGGAAATCAAGAACTGGGGTACTTCTTGCCACAAGGACTGTCTTAAACCGGCTCCCAGTACTCACAGTCGAGACCCTGTAGTTCCCCCGGTATCTGGTCTTCCCAAGGCCTATCTGGATTATGCTGATGTTTTTTGCAAAAAACAAGCAGAGACTTTGCCTCCTCACAGGCCTTATGACTGTCCTATTGACCTCCTCCCGGGTACTACTCCACCCCGGGGCAGAATCTATCCTCTGTCTGCTCCGGAAACTCAAGCCATGTCGGAATACATCCAGGAGAACTTAAAAAAGGGGTTTATCTGGAAGTCCTCCTCTCCTGCCGGAGCTGGATTTTTTTTTGTCTCCAATAAAATCACTGTAAAAAAACGCTACCCCCTACCCCTTATCTCGGAACTCTTTGACCGCCTACGAGGCGCCCACATCTTTACCAAGCTGGACTTAAGAGGTGCTTATAATCTCATCCGCATCAGGGAGGGGGACGAATGGAAGACTGCATTTAACACCAGAGATGGACACTTTGAGTATCTGGTTATGCCCTTTGGCCTTTGCAACGCCCCTGCCGTCTTCCAAGACTTTGTAAATTAAATTTTTCGTGATCTTCTATATACCTGTGTTGTGGTTTACCTGGATGATATTCTGATTTTTTTCTGCCAACTTAGAAGAACACCGCCAGCATGTCCGCATGGCTCTTCAGAGACTTCGGGACAATCAACTTTATGCCAAAATGGAAAAATGTCTCTTTGAATGTCAGTCTCTTCCTTTCCTAGGATACTTAGTCTCTGGCCAGGGACTACAAATGGACCCAGATAAACTATCTGCCGTATTGGATTGGCCACGCCCCTCCGGACTCCGTGCTATCCAACGTTTTTTGGGGTCGCCAATTATTACAGACAATTTATTCCACACTTTTTCACTATTGTGGCTCCTATCGTGGCTCTAATCAAGAAAAACGCCAATCCAAAGTCCTGGTCTCCTCAAGCGGAAGACCCATTTAAACATCTCAAGTCTGCCTTTTCTTCTGCTCCCGTACTCTCCAGACCTGACCCATCTAAACCTTCTTATTGGAGGTAGACGCCTCCTCGGTGGGAGCTGGAGCAGTTCTTCTACAAAAAAATTCTTCCGGGCATGCTGTTACATGTGGTTTTTTTTCTAGGACCTTCTTTCCGGCGGAGAAAAACTACTCCATTGGTGATCGAGAATTACTGGCCATAAAATTGTCGCTTGAGGAATGGAGGCACCTGCTGGAGGGATCCAAATATCCAGTTATTATATACACTGACCACAAGAATCTCTCTTATCTCCAGTCTGCCCAACGGCTGAACCCTCGCCAGGCTAGGTGGTCGTTGTTCTTTGCCCGTTTTAACTTTGAAATCCATTTTCGCCCTGCTGACAAGAACATTAGGGCCGATGCCCTCTCTCGTTCTTCAGATGCCTCTGAAGTGGAAGCCTCTCCGCAACACATCATTCCTCCGGACTGTCTGATCTCCACTTCTCCAGCTTCCATCAGACAAACTCCTCCAGGGAAGACCTTCGTTTCTCCATGCCAGCGCCTCGGGATTCTCAAGTGGGGACACTCCTCCCACCTCGCAGGCCATGCTGGCATCAAAAAATCCCTTCAACTAATTTCTCGATTTTATTGGTGGCCTACTCTGGAGACTGATGTTGTTGATCAACCCTGTCTCTTACAAACTCCTTCTTCCTCCTTCTCTCCGTGTTCCCAATGCCTTCCATGTCTCTCTCCTTAAACCACTCATCCTTAACCGCTTTTCTCCCAAAGTTGTTTCTCCCACTCCAGTTTCCGGTTCATCTGACGTCTTTTCGGTGAAGGAGATTCTAGCATCCAAGACGGTCAGAGGTAAAAGATTCTTCCTGGTTGACTGGGAGAATTGTGGCCCAGAGGAGAGATCTTGGGAACCTGAGGACAACATCCTGGACAAAAGTCTTATCCTCAGGTTCTCAGGCTCAAAGAAGAGGGGGAGACCCAAGGGGGGGGTACTGTTACGCCGAGCTCTCCGGGTCCCCGCTCCTCCCCGGAGCGCTCGCAGCGTTCTCTCATTCGCAGCGCTCCGGTCAGACCTGCTGACCGGGTGCGCTGCGATATTACTCCCAGCCGGGATGCGATTCGCGATGCGGGACGCGCCCGCTCGCGATGCGCATCTCGGCTCCCGTACCTGACCGTGTGTGTTGTCCCGGCGCGCGCGGCCCCGCTCCTTAGGACGTGCGCGCGCCGGGTCTCTGCGATTTAAAGGGCCACTGATTGGCGCAGCAGGCCTAATCAATATCCTCACCTGTGCACTCCCTACTTATACCTCAATTCCCCTGCACTCCCTCGCCGGATCTTGTTGCCATTGTGCCAGTGAAAGCGTTTCCTTGTGTGTTCCTAGCCTGTGTTCCAGACCTCCTGCCGTTGCCCCTGACTACGATCCTTGCTGCCTGCCCTGACCTTCTGCTACGTCCGACCTTGCTTTTGTCTACTCCCTTGTACCGCGCTTATCTCAGCAGTTAGAGAGGTTGAGTCGTTGCTGGTGGATACGACCTGGTTGCTACCGCCGCTGCAAGACCATCCCGCTTTGTGGCGGGCTCTGGTGAATACCAGTAGCAACTTAGAACCGGTCCACCGACACAGTCCACGCCAATCCCTCTCTGGCACAGAGGATCCACCTCCAGCTAGCCGAATCGTGACAGATGAAATTTGCATTAAGCATGTATTTAGCTAATGCTAAACATCCAACAATTGAAGACCCAAGGCCTGAGGGCAGGGAGGCAAGTCGTTCCTGAAAGACACAGAATGAGTCATGAGCAGGCATTCGCAGTACCCAAGAGGGTTTCATAACCCCTTACATTTAAAGATCAATGTTGACATTTGCATTAAGCATATACTTAGCTACTGCTAAACATCCAAAAATTAAATGCCCAAGGCCAGAAGCATCAGTGAGGCAAGCAGTTCCTGAAAGACACAGGATGAGCCAGGAGCCGGCAATCGCAGTACCAAAGAGGGTTTCATAACCCTAATTGATAACCCAAGAGGATTTCATAACCAACCATAATTGGGAAATGTTGGTGTAGCAGCATGGTCAATCTACTTTGAGGCATCTGGCCTTGGTGGCTGGAAATCCTGGCTGATTCATCCTTGATTCATCTTGAATCAGGTGGTCTCCCCCGGGCACGTTTGGCTCCTGAATTTCCACTACTGCCACCATGCTAACTGCCAACCGTGCTACCGCCTTGCTGCATCAAGGGCAACCTGCAACTCTCTTCTACTGATGATGATGAAGCCCCTTCTGCACCCGGCTCCCAATTGCGATCGGCCTCATCATCATCCACAGGTATGTGCACGTCACTAATGTCCTCCTCAGGTTCCCCAACAGTGTCTGTTTCAGGACCCTGAACCCTTGCAACACCGCCACCCACGTCACTCTCCGCATCACTGCTTGGCTGCCTAGCGGAGCAAGCGTTGCATGTCTCCTCCCCTTCTTGGCTGTCCAGTAGCTGCTGACTGTCCTCTATTAGATCGTCCTCAGTAAATAGTGGAGCTGAACCCACAGCATAAGATACTTCTTTAGGAGAGGGAACAGCATAGGACAAAGGTAATGATCCCGGGCCATGCCAACTGATTGTTGTGTCCGAGTAACCCACCAACTGTTGACTGGGGGTGACAGATGTCACTTGTGATGATGTGGATGAGCGTGTTAACCAATCGACAACGGCAGATGGGTTGCTGGTGGAGACACGACCGCTGGCTGATAACGGGAGCTCAGGCCTCTCGCTGCGACTCCTGCTGCCACTCTCCCCAAGTCTGCTGCCAACTCTGCCTGAAGTATTTAGGCCTCTGCCACTCCTCTGTGCACATCCTGGCACTTCTCTGCCAGACATACTGCGTTTATGAGGGTATTACAATACACTACACTACTCTTTAAACAGTATTTGTCTAGAACAGCAGCAGGTGATTACTTACGGCTGTCCTTTCACAGTATGTAGGCCCTTGACAGATTGACAGGTACTAGATGGTACAATACTTGGATGTACGTATGCGGTAAGCACTGATGAAGGCAGTAATATGCGTAACTATACACAGAAAAAACTCTGTATTTTTGTAAAACACCAGCCGGTGAATACCATTGTTTGGACTTTGACGGTTTGGAGCACCTTGACAGCTTAACAGGTAGTAAATGGTACAATACTTGGATGTACCTATGCAGTATGCACTGATGAGGGCAGTAATATGCCTAACTATTAGCATAAAAAAATCTGTATTTTTGTAAAACACCAGCCGGTGGATACTATTGTTTGGACTTTGACGGTATGGAGCACCTTGACAGCTTAACAGGTAGTAAATGGTACAATACTTGGATGTACCTATGCAGTATGCACTGATGAGGGCAGTAATATGCCTAACTATTAGCATAAAAAAATCTGTATTTTTGTAAAACACCAGCCGATGGATACTATTGTTTGGACTTTGACGGTATGGAGCACCTTGACAGCTTAACAGGTACTAGATGGTACAGTACTTGAATGTACCTATGTGGTATGCACTGATGAGGGCAGTATTATGACTAACTATTAGCAGAAAAAACTATTTAAAAAAAAAAACAGCCGGTGAATACTATTGTTTGGACTTGCATAGTATGTAGCCCCTTGACAGATTAACAGGTACAAAATGGTACAAATGCACTACAGTCCACTGAACAATCATGTATTTCTGAACAGCAGCAGGACCCAACAGTGCAGCACCACAAAAAAAAATTAAAATCCAGAGATTAAACCCTAAACTGCACTCTGTCACACAATTCTGAGCAGCAGAAGATTTGTGGAGCAAAAAAAATAAACTCAATTGGGCTAAAAAATGAGGAGATAAGATGCTTCAGAAACGTCATCTGGAGATCTGTATGAGGCAGCGGACAGCTATCTGCCCCTCTCTGCTGCAATGCTCAATAATGTGAATAGGAGGTTTAGCTATCAATGGTCCTTCTTCTCAGTGTAACAGGAAAGCACTCTGCACTCCTGTCTTTCCCTAATGCTGATGTGACCAGCACTGACTAGCAGTTGCAGTGTAATGCTGTAGTATGAGCTATTCACACACACACACAGTCCCGTCCTCTCCATCTGAGTGCATAGATGAAATGAAGAGAGGCAAGATGGCCGCCGATTATATAGGGCTGTGACATCACAGGGGTCAGTGAACACTGATAGGCTGCATCTCACATGTGATTCAGGGTCAGCCCGCCTTCCTTCATTCCCGCCACTGTTTCCCGCCCTCCCATGTACTCACATGTGGATCCGCCATCTTAGGTCTCCAATAGCCTGGAACGCTGTAAAATGGAGTTTAAGGAAGCGATTCGCGCGATCGAATCGCGGCGATATTCGCAATCGTTGCAAATCTAATCTTTCATGAAATTCGTAATGAATTCGGGTTCGTCAACTTCGATTCGCTCATCTCTAATCATAAACATTGAGGAGAAACAAGACACTTTCTCTCAGAGAAAGACAAAGGTGGAGATTTATCATTGCATTTTAAGCTTTTTTTTTCCTTACTCCAGGAGCAAAAAAAAGTTAAACATGCACCTTAGCACTTTTTTGTAACTTTTGTGGGTACGCAAAAAGTAGCAAACAGCCTTACCTAAGCAACTTTCAGTTTTCCCTTTGTAGAGGTCACAAATTTTTTAAGTGCAATTGTCGCACATAGGCATGAAAAATTTCACAAACTTTCCCAAAATGTCACAAGTCAAAGCCAGGTCAGACTTGGCTTACAAAACTGCCTTTGGAGACCACTTACAAGTATCAAAAATTTACAACTGATACTTTTTGTGCAGAAATGTCAGAGTTGTCTTCTAGAGTACGTTTACACATACAGGATCTGCTGCATATTTTTGCTGCATATTTTGTAAAGCTGATTTTGCTACACTTTAACTGGGTAGCAAAATCAGCTGCACAAAATATGCAGCAAAAATATCCTGCATGTGTGACCTTACCCCTAAAGTCAACTATTGTTTTTTGCTTATATGTGCCAAATAAAACCAAAGCAACAACAACAAAAAAAATTACTTCAAAACTCACCTTCCAAAGACAACAATGATAAATCATCCCCAAAGTGGAGAGAAAATACACATTGAAGAATAAAAAAAAATTGTAATGAACTGTACCTGAACCTTAAGTGTCTGACTTTGGACAACATGTATGCCATCATTTTGATGATCAGGCTTTTGGACTTACCTGGGCTCTTCATGTTCTAGGAAACACTCCCTGGGTAATTAAGCCTCATTTACATATTAATGAACTCCAGAATATAAAAATTGTCCCCCTAACTGCCGGCAGTAAAAAAATAAAGATGTACATACCTTCCTCCGCTCCCCCGGGGCCTCTGGTAACGCGCTCTGGTCTCTGCCACGATCCTCTTCCTGGTTGCCTGTGGTCGGCGAGTCATACTGCGCTCAGCCAATCACCGGCCACAGTGAAGTCCCGACTCGGCCGGCGATAGGCTGAGCGGCAGTGTGAGAACGCTTCAGGACACAAAATTCTTTACTACACGGGCACCTGCTTCCGGGGCCGAAAACGTCCCACTGCCGCTCAGCCTATCGCCGGCCGAGTCGGGACTTCACTGCGGCTGGATATTGGCTGAGCATAGTAAGACTCTCCGACCACCGGCAACCAGGAAGAGGATCGTGGCGGAGACCGGAGCCGGTTACCGGAGGCCCCGGGGGAGCCGAGGAAGGTACCGTATTTTTCGCCATATAAGACGCTGCGGCATATAAGACGCACCCAATTTTAAAGGAGGAAAATCTAGGGAAAAAAAGATTCTGAACCAAATACTGTAGTAAAATATCTTAGATCGGTATATTTCCCCCACAATAGTTGGCAGTATAGTTCCCCCACAATAGTTGGCAGTATAGTTCCCCCACAATGGTAGGCAGCTCCCCCCACAGACATACAGCTTCCAGCCATATACAGTGTACGGCTGGAGGCTGTATGTCTGTGTGCTGCCCCCACAGTGTTCCGGTCACCGCTCCTCTGGCCCGGTGTCGCAATCTACTGCTATGGCCTATGGACCATAGCAGTAGGTGCCGGGACCAGAGGAGCGGTGACCGGAACACTGAAGATTACGCGCCGCCGGTCACTCACCAGGCCCCGGCCAGCACGCGTCTTCCTCCGGTCCTCCTGCGCCTCTATGGTTGTACGCACGGGATGTCACTGAGGTCCAGTGCGTACAACCATAGAGAGGCGGAGGATCGCAGGAAGACCGCAGGAGGACACAGGGATGTCCGGCATAGGAAAACCTATGATTATCTTCCCGGGCCGACTCCTGTGTGCGGCTGCAGGTGGGGGCCGGCCAGAGCAGGTAAAAACGAATGTATGTATACTAAAAACCAGGGTGCCTCCAGCTGTTGCGAAACTACAACTACCAGCATGCCCGGACAGCCTTTGCCGGTCCGGGCATGCTGGGAGTTGTAGTTTCACAACAGCTGGAGGCACCCTGGTTTTTAGTATACAGTTATTAGTAATTCACCTGTCCGGCGCCTGGAACTGTATGTTCCAGGCATAGGGCAATAAACATAGTCGTGTGAGGTGAAAAATTCACCGGCGGTCATGAGGTTGCTGCGAGCGGGGAGCAGGTTGTCAGCGCTGTACCGCACCGCAGCAGCCTCTGTACTTCCCGCTGACTTCCCGCTCTCGCCCACAGCAGCCTCGGGCGTATATTCGCCATATAAGACGCACCAACTTCCCCCCCCCCCCCTGTTTTGGGGAAGAAAATGTGCGTCTTATACGGCGCAAAATACGGTATGTACATTTTTTTTTACTGCCGGCAGTATGGGGGACAATTTTTATATTCTAGAGTTCTCCTCTAACAAAAAGTGTTATCTCTCAGCACTGTCAAGGACTATGCAGATTAACAAGGTTTCCCTGAAATCCTGAGTAGAAGCTCTATCTAGTAGCCATGTGCTTATTTACTCCGCTGCTTTCCCACTGACAGGTCTGCACTTGGGTTTTCCCATCTTATAAAGCTATGAAATATTGCTAAGCTATGTCATCCCTTGACTAGGTAGTGAGTCTTGTCTGTCAGGCTCCCATTCCTGCTAATGTCTGTTCTGTTCTAGATGGTCTTGTGATTTTACCTCTCTTATTCAGATTCAGAGGTGATCACCATGATTTGTACAACACAATAAATATTCAGTCTGTGCTTTTTTTTATTTGTGGATTAAAACTTGTGAGCCAATTTTCCTGCATGGACTGCCAGGGACTTTCTTCTTTGTTATACTTTATCCTATGATGTTATAAGCATGTGAATGGGTTCCGTCAGCTTCAATATTTTATTTTATATATGTATTGTGCCCGTCTTTTGACTGCCCTCGTCCAGATACTTACTCACTTTTAGGAGCTGTCAGTTTTTTACATCAACATGAGCATTTCAACTATTAGGTCGTACTGTGACCACAAGCGATCATTCTAACAATGTATTACTTAGCGGTTTTGTTTGACAGTTACTAAGGTCACTGGCATTAGGCTTCTTGCTCCTATCTTGACGTGAAAGTTGCTAAGAACGCAGGCTAGCAAATTACCATTGGTTCTTGCTCAGCCATCCACTAACCAGCACAAGAAGCACTAACCAGTTTTACATAGGCGAGATGCATACATGGTGAATTATTCACCACAATAACAGTCTATCCTCTGTCACCCTTACTTTTTCTGCATTCACAGTGTGTGAAGATTGGCTTTGAGAGAGTTAAAATGTTTGTGCTCCGGGAAACACTTTTAATGGAATAAACACAGTTTTTTTTCTTAAAGGGGTACTCCGGCGGGGACCCCCCGTGATCTTGCACGCAGCACCCCGATAGAATCAGTCCTCGGAGCACGTTCGCTCTGGGTCTGATTACTGGCAATCACGGGGGCCGGAGCATTGTGACGTCATGTCCCCGCCCCCTTGTGATGACATGTTCCGCCCTCTCAATGCAAGCCTATGTGAGGGGTCATGACAGCTGTCACGCCCCCTCACATAGGCTTGCATTCAGGGGGCGGTGCGTGGTGTCACACGGGGCAGGGCACAATGCTAAATACTAAACAAACAACCTACAAAAGTAACGGGAACAAATGTTTAGCACTGATGCCTTGGAACGCCGAAGTCCTACAGGTGAAACTCGAAAAATTTGAAAATTGATATTGTGCAAAGTTAATTTATTTCAGTAATGCAACTGAAAAGGTGATACTAATATATGAGAGAGACTCATTACATGCAAAGAAAGATAGTTCAAGCTGTGATTTGTCATAATTATGATGAATATGGCTTACAGCTTATGAAAACCCCAAAGCACCCCCCCTTGCCCCAATTACTATGATTTGGGGAGACATGTCATCTGCTGGTGTTGGACCATTGGACTTCATTAAGTCCAAGGTCAACGCATATTCAGTTCTAGTCAGTTCTAATTCAAGGAGAATTCAGGAGGAATAATTTCGGTCAGGAAATTGTAGCCTTCTGCCATTTTATCCATCAAGTGGAATTCAAATGAAATTTTAGCAGAATTTGAGCTGAATTTCCACGCGGAAATGAAGAGGAATGAAGGGGGAGGCTATTTAATTCTACTTTTCTGAATTTAGCTTGAATTCCACTTGAATTCCGCGTGAAAACGATTTCGGGCAGAATTTTTTGTGGTATCCGGTACCTTTTGTGCTAAGTCCTCAAAGTTAGAGTTCCTGTGTACCGGTAGGATCCTCCTAGTGGGATAACTCCTTGTCACCTCTTCTTTCTTTGATTTTATGTGTTTGGTGTATATAATTTGTATATTATATATATATTATACGTGAGGACCTTAAGGACCTTGCAGGTCACATGAGTGGGTCACATGATGTACCACAATGCTTTGTGAGGGGACTGACAGTTGGTGGAACCAATAAGCTATGAGTCTGCCCCTTGCCATATAAGGGCGCTGTTACCCAATCCTTACTCTCTTGTTCTCTTTTTCCCTCGGGATATGACAGCGAGGGGAGCTCTGCACCAGTCTAAAGACAAATCTAGGCCTGACGCCTATTTCTTCAGCATCTTACTAACCATGAGTCTACTAAACTCAATTCAGCTAAATCTACATGACTACTGAACCTAAAACCGAACCCTAAATTCAGTGGAACAGCGTAAAGCAAGCCTCAAAGCTTATATCCCTACAAGGTCCCAATAAACTGTGAGGAACATAAAGTCCGGTCCTCTGTAAAGACTGTTACTACTGTTAACCTGCATAAACGTTGCAGTAAAGTCATTTCCAGGTTACTAAGCCTCCAGTTGTGGACAATCCTATATTCCTGACTATCGTTCTTGGGGCAGGTGGTAGTAGGATATATATACATAGAGGAAGAACCCGCACCATGGTGTCACGACAGTTAAGGGTTAATCTAACACCCTTTCATCACTGCACAGCTACACCCTTCCTACCCTACATCCCCACAAGCTCACCACAATTTTATTACCATTGACTTCTATTGAACTCTGCTAGCGGATTCCGCTTGAAGAATGAACATGTTCTTTCTTCAAGCGGAACTGAATTCAGCGTCGGAATTCAGCGAGCAGAATTTACTCAGTGTGAACTGAAAAGCGGATAATACATTGAAGTGAATGGAAAATCAATTGCTGAATAATTTCAAGCTGAAAAAGCTAGCAGAATTACTCGAGGACATTCCTCTTGAATTCCTCAGTGTGAACATACCCTTTGAGTGCAGTCGAGTGTGTCCAGCTGCAGTTTAGGTAGTCGATGAGGGAGTTCAGAGTGAGAGGAGAGTGTGTTCCAGCTTGTAAACTGATGTACCGAGAGGAGAAACCAAGAAAAAAGTGAGGTCTTCTAAATTCCAGCCATGCCAAATCTTAGGAAGACCCAGCATGCAGGTGAATTGTCAAAGCCTGGCGGTAAGAAAACTACTTGGGTAAATCTCTACTTCAGTCAGGCGTCTTTCACACTAGTGAAGAGGCTCTGTCACAAATGGACATTATTGGCTCTTTCTTTTTTCTCTACTTTGTCTGCCATTAACGTTCGTTATTTTAACGGAGCCTAATGGGAGTAATCATTCACTTGAATGGGATTTCTCTAACATCTGTTATAATTCCCGTTATTGTGGCTGAAGATGGCGGGAGAAAAAGACGTGACATGCACAGATTTTTTCCCCGCTATCTTCCTAACGGACGTCACCTACCTGGCGAGAGTGGTAGTTTGAAAGGAGCCTCAGTCAGTCAAGTTCAGTCTCCCAGCAAGGCTACACGCTCACTGGGTTCCTCTCTGCCCATCCCTCTGCACAGAAGACTGTATTGTTTAAGTTCTGCTACGCCCAGCAAAGTAAAAAGACAGTCAGGGTCGGCATTAGGGCGGGGCCATCCTGGCCCCAGTGGGGCCCCTGTGGGCTGCTCTGTGGTGGATCCAGAGGGAGGGGGATCCGCCACTGAGCAGCCCGCAGGGGGCCCTGTCACATTCGGGATATCCCTGTGTTCCAAAAGATCTTTTCGGGACACTAGGATGTCCCTGTTACCTTTCTGGGGCCCCCCGCTAACTTTAAAAACACAGGGGCCGCAGGGAGGTCGTGCACACAGGGAGGTCACTGATGTCCTGTGCATGCGCCCATAGGGATGGAGGAGGGGAGCATCGAGGAGGAGGATGCGCTCGCATGGTAAGTTACCTGCACGTCATCTTCAGTGCTCCGACCACCGCTCCTCCGGTGCCGGGACTTACTTCTATGGCCTATAGTTAAACTGCATCTAATGTGGGGAGCTATACTGCACCTAATGTGGGGAACTATACTGCACCTAATGTGGGGGAAATATACTGCACCTAATGTGGGGAACTATAATGCACCTAATGTGGGGGAGCTATACTGCACCTAATGTGGGGGAACTATACTGCACCTAATGTGGGGAACTATACTGCACCTAATGTGGGGGAACTATACTGCACCTAATGTGGGGGAGCTATACTGCACCTAATGTGGGGGAACTATGCTGCACCTAATGTAGGGAAGCTATACTGCACCTAATGTGGTGGAACTATACTGTACCTAATGTGGGGAACTATACTGCACCTAATGTGGGGGAACTACAACCTAATGTGTGGGAACTATCCTGCACTAATTGGGGGAACTATACTGCCAACCTAATGTGGGGGAACTATACTGCCAACCTAATGTGGGGGGACTTATACAGCCAGCCTAATGTGGGGGGACTTATACTGCCAGCCTAATGAGGGGGGAACTATACTGTCAATCTAATGTGGGGGGACCTATTCTGTCCACCTAATGTGGGGGGAACTATACTGCCAACCAAATGTGGGGGAACTACAACCTAATGTGGGGGAACTTATACTGCCAGCCTAATGTGGGGGAACTGTGCTGCCAATCCAATGTGGGGGAACTATACTGCCAACCTAATATGGGGGGCCTATTCTGCCAACCTAATGTGTGGAAAACTACTCAAAAATATTAAATTGTACTATTCTGATCCCTATAACGCTATTATTTTTCTGTATATGGAGATGTATGAGGGTCATTTTTTGCACTGTGATTTGTCGTTTTTATCGTACCATTTTTGTTTTGATGGAACTTTTCCATTGCTTTAATTGCTTTTTAGATATTTTTTATGGCATTTGAAGTGACCAAAAATGTCCAAACTGGTTAGTGCACTATTACGACTTTTGGGGCCCCACTTTTGATTTTGCCCAGGTCCACGTTAAGCCTAAAACCGGCCCTGGAGACAGTTATCTGTAACCTGGCATCAGTGTATTTATTATACCACACCTGGCCCCGGGAAGCTGTCTTATCCTCGGACCATGTAGGTTAACGGTGCCCTGGCATCACAAATATATCCAAACACCCTGCACACAGTACCCCTATTTGGGCACCACACTTGAATGTGGCCTGCTGTAGTTCCATGTGCAGCACGTGGCTAGGACATTGCTGTGTAGGCAAAACAGTGAAGGGGGTGCAGCACTAAAGCTATTCTTCACTATCGGTTTAATAAAATGATGCAATATACTAGCAATATACCATCACATTTCAGGAAACCCCTTATGAAAGGATTGGCAGAGTTATTTTGATAATAACCATGCAAGGCAGGGGGTAAAGCAAACATGTTTTCTACTGCTCTGCAGCCCTGGCACTGACAGTAGATACTGTACCATTTACAGTAGACCACACTGTTGTCCATCTTTGTAGAGACTGTTTTGACTGATAATTAGATTTATGCTATCTTCAAATAGAAGGCAATTCATTGAATAGCTGCCGTTAGGTAACATAATGCTTTTGACTATTACTGATGGGGTATGCTCTTCTTAAGCAGGGAAACTCTTTAAATGTTGTTTTCAGTAATAAAGAACTGCATTTAGGATTCCTATATTTCCTCCAAGCAGAAGTAGCATAGTTAACAGTCAGACTTTGTGCATGCATCTTGTTATGGCACTACTACTCTTACTATATCAGAAGCTCTTATGCAAGTCTGTGCACACAGATGTAGCATAATTAACAGTCATATTTGGTGGTTTAATGCTTCTGGTTAACGCCATATGACTCTGAATGTTAACTCTGTAGGTGTGAACAAAAGAGCATTCCAGAAAGTTCCATCGAAACTCT
The DNA here is from genome assembly GCF_029499605.1 of Hyla sarda. Lineage (NCBI taxonomy): Eukaryota > Metazoa > Chordata > Amphibia > Anura > Hylidae > Hyla > Hyla sarda. Next base: position 158,538,947 of record NC_079189.1, read on the forward strand.
CCTCATTAATACATGTAATACAGATGCTTATTAAGCATTCCTTTGGTGTATTCTAGACATGTACTGTGAAAACAAAAATACTGCTCCGCAGCCTGCAGTTTGTGATTAATTATGCAGCATAAATAATTTATAACATAATAGGTAAGAAAATTGTTCTAATTTATCAGTAATGCCGCTGCATATTTTTTTTGTCATGAATTTTTATAAAACACTTCCCTGGGACCCGAAGGATAAAAAAAATAGTATTCAAAGGTCACTTCAACAATTTTTAAGTTATGAGGCACAAATTATCTCATAATTGAAAAATGTTAGCTAGAGGCACAATGAGTAATATGAGTGATCCTTGTACTAATAGCTGGGTATAGAAAATACAGTAAGTGTCTGCAATTCGAAGAGCGAGCTATTACATTTTGTTATATATAGAGGGTATTATTAATATTATTATTATTATTGTTATAGTTACTGGTCAATATTATATTTAAGTGTTTATTTGATTTTTTTCTAATAGACTATTACTTTATGAGAATACAATAAAAGCAAGTTGCCATAGTTTGAGATTTTGTATTCACAAAGAATGAGGTGTATGGCTCCCTTGCTATTTTAAAGAGACAATCTGCTTATCTTCCCTGATTTTGTTCTGTCCCACATTTCAACCAATAATTGTCCCCCGGAGGGATCATGCTGCCTTCTCACTGACCTCTTATAAAGTCATTCTCTTGATAAGACAAGCTGAGTGCCCAATTTCCAGGCAGCAATGTTAGGCTAGCAAGCAAAGGCTACCCACTTTAAAGGGGTTGCCCCACCAGTAAAAGTTACCTACTATCCACAGGATAGAACGTAACTGCTTGATCATGGGGGTCTGACCACTGGAATTCCCCATGTTCTCAAGAATGGGGAAAAGAGTTTTCCTTCAAAAAAGAGAAATGGTCACAAAGAATGCACCTCAGCTGTCATAGATAGCTGAGTACAGTGCATAAATTCGTAGAGAAGGAATGGATGCACACCACTGGATGGATGCACATGCATGCATATCACTGCTCTCTGCTAACTGAAGCCTCAAGTCCCTGTTGTTGAATAAGATGTGTGAATAGGGGATAACTTCTAATAGTGGGACAACCCCTTTAGTCATTCACCACCTTTCTTTTGATTCCCACTTTGGCTCTGTTAATGCTAGTGTTAACTCTAGCAGATATTGATGGACCCCATTGACTTTGGGGGTTTTCAGGATTCATAGGTTTATGGTATTTTTAAAAGGAATAGTAGAATTAGTTACAGACTGTACAATTCTTGCTGTAAAAAAAAAAACATATGCGCATCTCCAGTGATGGCAAACTTTACCTGCCTCCTGAGCCAGAGACTTAAGCATGACTATAGCATTCACTCTATGGATTTTGCAAAAATCTCGAGCCCCACCCCTGTGTGGTAGACAATGGTGTAATGCATGCTGACTTTGGGTTTGGGTGATAATAATGGACAGTTTGTGCCACCAGGGTAGCGTTAACGACCACGCTCAAAGGTTTAGACAGTTCTTCTGGGTCAAGCGCTGGGGACAATAATGACTACAGATCTGCATCTTACATGGTTACAAAACACTTTTACTGAGGCAGTACAGATCAGAGCAGGAGAACTGCAGAGTAACCCTTTGGAGCCTGTTGCTTTCACTTGACTGACTTTTAGTTCCTTCAGACTTTACACTTTGGATTTTAGACTTTAAACTTGTGATTTGAGACCACCCATGCTGACTTAAGACTGTATGTTGTAGTTTCCCTGGAGCTTTTGCTTACCGCCAGACATGGACTGTAGACTGTGGGACTAAGAGTTGCCTTAAGCTATCTATCTCCTGCTATCCTAGACTTCAAACTGGACCTGTGCAATGGGGTTCTTGTGGCATGGTTGCTGACTTTTGACTTCTCCTCACGACTCCTTTAGATTTCCACAGACTTCTCCTAACTCCTTTCCACACTATACCTCAGCTCCCCTCCACTCCTCAACTCTAACTAAACAACTCCTTCCCCCCCTACACTACATAAAGATTAGACAGGGGGCATCCCACTGGGGCATCAGGACCACATGGTTTACTCTGCATGACTTCCCTTAAAGATACAGTAACACTAATAAACATGGGCATAAACTTGAATCACAAAATAACATAACACAATATACCGTGGAGTAGTGGGCCCAGAACAGTGACACTACTGAGGCAACGTTTACCAGACAGGACAACATTCTGTACTGGGTCACCACACCTGGAGATTGCAGCTGGAAACAATGACAAAAGCATGTAAGGCAAACATGAACAGTGCCTTACCAAAACATGAAAGGTTATTGCAACATGCATATTTCTTCTGCAGTGGCTATGCACTGAACACAAGTACTGCTTGTTCTAGCCAGATAACTAGGGATTTGGAATGGCTACCTAATATAACATTACATGCAGCAGTGTCCCATGAGGCAAACTGAGATCTAACCTATCAATCTTGACCCTACTGCAAGGAGAAAATGTTTGGCAGACATCCTTGCATTTTCTTGTCTCTAATTTAGGGAGGAAGATGGAGTTGTGCAATTTCTCTTCCTGTCTCAGCTAGAAAAAACATGGTACAACCACCCCTGGTGACACCTCAAGATAATTTGTCCATAACATTTTGTCACATAAAGGAGAATTGGAATTTGTAGATTTATTGCACGCCGTAACTTCTCTCTTCATATGGACACTAATAAACAATAGCTTATACAGTAAATCCTGGGATACTGGCATGTATAATATACCTCTAGTCATGCAGCCATGATGTGTGAGGTGTTACCTTTGGGTATTGATAATACTACTAAACATTTGGCAAAATCATTTTCTATTCAAAGTATAATACATTAGTAAAACTACCTGTGCATGTTAAAGAATAGTTTTCCATATATTTGATGCAAATGAATGGTATGTTTTCCAGGACAGTATATGTTAACTAGATACAATGCAGCCAGCTATTACATTCCATACATTGTAATGTCTATTTCCTGAAAGTACACCGTTCTATGATGTGTTGTAATCTGCATGTATGAAATTGATTCACGCAATCTGTGAACCTAAGAAAACAGATTTCAAGCTCTGCATCCCAGATTTTCTTCCACTAGATGTGCAGGAGTCACTAAATATTCAATCGAGCAGATCTTGTTAGTTCTCTTCACTATGGATGACATTTCAGATTTCCATTAGATTTCCATCTGTCAGGGATGTGGGTTCTGGCTCCAAAAAAATTGGATTTAGCAGAACGGTTATGTGACTTCCTCCTACAGAATAGTATGGCTCCAGATTAGTGGGCAAGTGTTAATTCTTCCCACCGGTAAAATATGCCCATGTTTCACAATGTCTTTGATCCAACATACCCTCTTTCAATCAAGCTGATAGAATACACACCTGTAGGAATGATGCCTGTTGTTTTGCCATATGGTGGTCATATGATAATCCATATTCAAGAGAGCTGCGCCCTGTTTTATTTATCAGCCTTCATTTCATTACTTTAATGCTCATACATATGTATGTTGTAAACTGGTTTGCTCAGGGTATAAACTTATAATACGTAGAGGAAATTTCTGGAGCATAATTAAACAGAAAATCCTAAGGTTACGTGAAAGAGCTCATGATAAAGTTCACAGCTACACGTGTAAACTTCAGAAGATTATTAAAACTCTGGATATTTATGTTGTAAGCTGTGTTCCTTGTAGTTAAGACCTTATTAAGCTCAAGAAGTTAAACGGCAATGTACCTTACTTAGGGTTAAAGCCCTGTTACGTAGGATGATTTTCAATATGCCTGAGAAATGAAAAATTTTGCACTTAAGATTTGCTGGCTATTACCATCAGGAAGAGAGCATGGACTATCTATGCTGCTTAGTGACAGTTCCAAGTACCAAGAATACTTTTCATGCGTTGCTGAATAGCTGAATGGGTGGCTTTTTACCATCTGGCATACCTAGAGAAAGCCAATAACTCCTCAGCAAACTGCGTCAGACACACTGCTTGGAGGACAGCTCGTAACCTGTTTGTGCCTTGTGTCATCGCAGCCATGACTCTGCCACCATATGCAGCTTGGGCTAACTTCCTGATAGTGTCAGGTAGCTTACCAAATCCTCAAAATATTGTACATCACGCCAGTTTTTCATTTTCACTGCTGTATGTCCTGTAACACTTTCCAGTTTACTAAACAGGATTCCTATGCTATCAAGCGACTAGACACCTGCTAGATATCGTCCGACAGTAATTCCAAGCAGAATCAACTTTACAGTAACTTTAGAGCAACTTTCCCAGGGTGAATCCCATAAATAATTCATTGTTAAATGAAATTGTGGAGAGGATGATTACATTTAGATAAATGCTACTAGCTTTAAAGGGGTACTCCACCCCTAGACATCTTATCTCCTATCCAAAGGATAGGAGTTAAGATGTCTGATCACAGGGGTTCTGCCGCTGGGAACTGGCGATCTCGGCTGCAGCACCCCAGACATCCGGTGCACGGAGCGAACATCACGGTCACGTCACGCCCACTCAGTGCAAGTCTATGGAAAGGGGCATGACATCTGTCACACCCCTCCCTTAAACTTGCATTGAGGGGACTTGGTGTGACGTCCCCTCAATGCCGGGCATGGCCCTGACGTCACAAGCCTCTGGTGCTGCACCCGATGCTCTAAACGAATGCCGGGTGCAGCAGGGAGATCGCGGGGGTCCCCAGCGGCGGGACCTCCCCGATCAGAGCTTTTATATGTCTACCAACGTATAATAATATCAGGAGAGGTATTTTCTACATACAGTGCACCACAGGGCTCTTACTGAAGTCTCCAGCATGCTGTAGGCTGGACATTTTTTGAGAAATAAAGGCTTGTGAAAGCTCAGTCCTTCCTCCATTCCCTTCCTAATTCTTTCCCATTCCCAGTAACACACCAATCATTTGAGAAGGAGCTCCATAAAATTTCAGGTTTAGAAGTATATTACATTTCTCTGTCCAGCCACCCAAACCTGAAAATCAAAACAGTATTTAAAGCCAAAAACAGTACTCAATGCCAGACATTACATCCAAATGTTCTCACCACTTTCTTAATAGATGACAAAATAACCCAATATAGTGATCAATCTTACTTACACATTATATATTTTCCTGTGATCACCCCATACCCTCTGTTCTATCAAAGTCAGTGAAGACTCTTGAGCAAAATATTTGCTGCAGTCTCCCTTTCTAGTAACAGTGTCATATGATGTGAGCATACTATAAACATACAATATCTGTCATTTGAACTCCCAATGTATCATATGTTCATATCTGCTGCCTAAAATTTGCTGTTGAAAGAAACAAGGATCATCAAATAGGCACATTTTAGTTTGTCTGATCCTTGGTTTCCATGGAGGTAAGTGGAGCCATCATCTTTGTCCAAGCTGAAGCACAAGCTGGTAGAAAGTCCAGGAAGTGAGGGCAGGATTAGCACTTCGCTGTGCTCACTCCTGTCTATTATACTCCTGTCTGAAAACAGAGAGGAGGGGGTTACAGAGCAGCCTGCAGTGATTGAATGAAGTGACCAAGAACAGCACGGCTGACTCAGGGAGGAAGAGAATGTATGGTGAGGGAGGATGAGTGAGCAGTAGAATGGAGGGATTTGTATGCTAAATACAGAAGCTAGACACATAAGGGGACATATAAAGAATCAACATGACCTAGAAAGTGACATATATAAACATATTTTTCTCTGTGATACGACAGGTACACTTTAAGGGAACTCAGAGATACTGGCTGTTAGGATCTGACAGCTCCTAAGCAATTATTTGTTTTGACCTTTCTATAATCCTGCCATAAATATATCTCTATGACATGTCAGAATTTTTTTAAATTAGAGTGACCCTTTAAAACACTTTTAAGTATCAGTGTGAATATTTTTTCGTAAAACCAAATGTATAGGTATCCGGATTGTACCCTTGTGCTGCAATTTTCTAACTGCATTACATGTATCGTGTTGCCATTTTCTTAATCTGCAGACCAACAAGTGATGGGAAGGCTATAATCCTGATATGACAGGTCCTATATTTTCCATTTACGCCCATTTCTTTGTAAGCTGTCGGTAAGATGTCCTCTGTAAGTCTTAGTTATTTAGAGATTCCTGCCATCTCCTGTGTGAATCTGCAGTCAGCATGGAACCTATACCTTCTGTTGTGTAGGATGGTTGTATACAGCTGCTGAATAGAATTTACTGCCAGAAATTAGTTTATTGCTGCTTTTTACATAAAACACTGTATATAAAACTGTTAAACCATTTATAAAACAGTTAAACACTTGTGCCACTGCTGGGAGATTACACCAGGTACTTTCAAGACGGGGCTGTCAGAATATCCAATTGACCAGGCAAAACATTTTCTACAAATCAAATACATTTTTTTTCCTCAAAACCTTTGAGAAGCGTCTCAGGCTGATCTCTCATATACTATATAGAGGAATAGAGGAAATGGCTTTTTCTTTGTATGGGGAATTTCACTCAACTATATCTTTGGGTTTATCATAGAAATTGAAAGCTGAAGATTTTACTTTTTTTTTGCCTTTTCGTCCATCACTCAATGTAAAAATCCTTATGAATTCAGCTTCTAATGCTCCTATCTGGTAATAGGCAATTTAAAATTATTTATCACAGGAAGCTTCGGCAATATCGGTTTGGTCCAGACATCCAGATGTAAATCTGTTTTTCGCAGCCTATTAAAGTTCAAAGGAGAGAATTATTTTAACTAGACCATTACTTAAGCAACAATACTATTTGCTGGACAGAATCCTGGTGCGCAACAACCTCATTACCAGGAAAGTATGAATGTTGATTGGCAATTAGCATGACTCTCACCCCTTTGCCCTGAGCGAAATGTCCATCTCTTTGTCCACTTACATTTAAATTATGAGCTTCTCTTCAAGAATCGAGGAAGATTTCAATGTTCTTTCTCTGGATACATGATGCCCTGGTTTAATTTAAACCCAATGTACATCCCTTCTTTCCTAGAGGCCTCTTTTTCACTTGCTAGCTGCTCTGGGCCTCCTGACATTGCTGTTTAATGTAGCTGCAATATAATTTGACCTCTGGTCCCTGCGCATTTCACCGAACACATGGACGTTTCATCCGAGATTACAAATGGGATTGGACTAGAGTTGCGGGCAAGCCAATGTTAAATGTTAGGCTTAAAAATGCATGTAAAAGTCATATTGCTTTAAGTAAAGGTACTAAGTCATAAAGAAAAATCATTAAAGCTCCGGCACATATATTCATCAATTTCCTTAGGAAATACTTAAGATGCATTAACTAAACACTGAACAAAACTATTACATTTCCTGCCAGCATTATCTATTGCAGCCAATGTAAAATTAAATGAAAGTGGGACGTGTATTCCCAATGACAATGCATGCAAAGAATAGGCTGAACAGTTCCACCTCAGTATGGTATCCTCGTATAGGGCTATTAATCAAATGTACAAGACAAATGGTAAAATGCAGTCAATAAACTGAAAGTGTTAGAGCTAGAAAAAACCTTGCAGAGTATAGGAGAACAAGCCATGGTGATATTGCTGTTTAACATTCTAGTCTGACTACAGCAACATGGTTAATCGGTAATGAGAAATATAATAATATAAATGTTTCTCAATCTCCGATCTGCGGCAAATTAGTTATAGGGGGCGCAATTTATAACAGGAGATAACTCATTACATCTGTAATCCTGTATCATTTCAGTCATAATTGAAAATCTTTGTGTAGGGGTTGATCTGTTTTACATATGTAAAGCTTATTTATTGTATAATGTATGCAAAAGAGGCTCTCCTCCAACTTGTTCTAAATTGCTACATACTGTCACGATGCCGGCTGGCAGGTAGTGGATCCTCTGTGTCAGAGAGGGATTGGCGAGGACCGCGCTAGTGGACCGGTTCTAAGTCACTACTGGTTTTCACCAGAGCCCGCCGCAAAGCGGGATGGTCTTGCTGCGGCGGTAGTGACCAGGTCGTATCCACTAGCAACGGCTCACCTCTCTGACTGCTGATGACAGGCGCGGTACAAGGGAGTAGGCAGAAGCAAGGTCGGACGTAGCAGAAGGTCGGGGGCAGGCGGCAAGGATCGTAGTCAGGGGCAACGGCAGGAGGTCAGGAACACGGACTAGGAACAGACAAGGGAACGCTTTCACTAGGCACAAGTGCAACAAGATCCGGCAAGGGAGTGCAGGGGAAGTGAGGTGATATAGGGAAGTGCACAGGTGGGAGCCAATTAAGCTAATTGGGAAGATTGGGCCAGGCACCATCATTGGTGCACTGGCCCTTTAAATCGCAGAGACCCGGCGCGCGCGCGCCCTAGGGAGCGGGGCCGCGCGCGCCGGGACAGGACTGAGGGAGAGCGAGTCAGGTACGGGGGCCGGGGTGCGCATCGCGAGCGGGCGCTATCCGCATCGCGAATCGCATCCCGGCTGAAGGCGGGACCGCAGCGCACCCGGTCAGTGGATCTGACCGGGGCGCTGCAACAACGAAGATGAGGCGAGCGCTCCGGGGAGGAACGGGGACCCGGAGCGCTCGGCGTAACAGTACCCCCCCCCTTGGGTCTCCCCCTCTTCTTGGGGCCAAAGAACCTGAGGAAAAAAAACTCAATTTTTCCGTGATGAGGTCCGATGCAAATTAGGAGGGGTTCTGTGTGGAAACGTACGAGACAGTCCAATCTTTTATTGTAAAAACAATAGATGTAGAGGGGTCTGGCGAGACTGGTCACAGGAACGTAGAACCTGTTGATGAGAGAGGCCAAAAAAATTTTTCCTGCAGATCCGGAATCCAAGAAGAGCATAGTAGAGAAGGAGAAGGTAGAGGCAGATATCCGCACAGGCACAGTAAGGCGTGGAGAAGCAGAGTTGACATCAAGAACTGTGTCACCTTTGTGCGGAGTCAGCGTACGTCTTTCCAGGCGGGGAGGACGGATAGGACAATCCTTCAGGAAGTGTTCGGTACCGGCATAGTACAGGCAAAGATTCTCCATGCGGCGTCGTGTCCTCTCTTGAGGTGTCAAGCAAGACCGGTCAACTTGCATAGCCTCCGCGGCGGGAAGCACAGGAACAGATTGCAGAGGACCAGAGGAGAGAGGAGCCGGAGAGAAAAAACGCTTCGTGCGAACAAAGTCCATATCCAGGCGGAGCTCCAGACGCCATCCGGAAGAACGCATGTCAATGCGAGTGGCTAGATGAATGAGTTCATGTAGGTCAGCAGGAGTCTCTCGTGCGGCCAGAACATCTTTAATGTTGCTGGATAGGCCTTTTTTAAAGGTCGCGCAGAGAATCTCACTATTCCAGGACAACTCGTAAGCAAGAGCACGGAACTGAATGGCGTACTCGCCAACGGAAGAAACACCCTGGGCCAGGTTCAGCAGGGCAATCTCGGCTGAAGAAGCTCGGGCAGGTTCCTCAAAGACACTTCGAATTTCCGAGAAGAAGGAGTGTACAGAGGCAGTGACGGGGTCATTGCGGTCCCAGAGCGGTGCGGCCCATGACAGGGCTTTTCCAGACAGAAGGCAGAACACGAAAGCCACCTTAGACCTTTCAGTAGGAAACTGGTCCGACATCATCTCCAAGTGCTGGGAACATTGCGAAAGAAAGCCACGGCAATACTTAGAGTCCCCATTAAATTTGTCCGGCAAGGACAGGCGGAGGCTAGGAGTGGCCACTCGCTGCGGAGGAGGTGCAGGAGCTGGCGGAGGAGAAGATTGCTGGAGAAGTTGCGACTGAAGTTGGTGCGAAATGGTGGACATTTCCGACAGCTGACGGGTTAGAAGGGCGATCTGTCGGGCTTGCTGGGCGGCCACCGTGGTGAGGTCAGCGACAACTGGCAGAGGAACTTCAGCGGGATCCATGGCCGGATCTACTGTCACGATGCCGGCTGGCAGGTAGTGGATCCTCTGTGTCAGAGAGGGATTGGCGAGGACCGCGCTAGTGGACCGGTTCTAAGTCACTACTGGTTTTCACCAGAGCCCGCCGCAAAGCGGGATGGTCTTGCTGCGGCGGTAGTGACCAGGTCGTATCCACTAGCAACGGCTCACCTCTCTGACTGCTGATGACAGGCGCGGTACAAGGGAGTAGGCAGAAGCAAGGTCGGACGTAGCAGAAGGTCGGGGGCAGGCGGCAAGGATCGTAGTCAGGGGCAACGGCAGGAGGTCAGGAACACGGACTAGGAACAGACAAGGGAACGCTTTCACTAGGCACAAGTGCAACAAGATCCGGCAAGGGAGTGCAGGGGAAGTGAGGTGATATAGGGAAGTGCACAGGTGGGAGCCAATTAAGCTAATTGGGAAGATTGGGCCAGGCACCATCATTGGTGCACTGGCCCTTTAAATCGCAGAGACCCGGCGCGCGCGCGCCCTAGGGAGCGGGGCCGCGCGCGCCGGGACAGGACCGAGGGAGAGCGAGTCAGGTACGGGGGCCGGGGTGCGCATCGCGAGCGGGCGCTATCCGCATCGCGAATCGCATCCCGGCTGAAGGCGGGACCGCAGCGCACCCGGTCAGTGGATCTGACCGGGGCGCTGCAACAACGAAGATGAGGCGAGCGCTCCGGGGAGGAACGGGGACCCGGAGCGCTCGGCGTAACACATACTGGAAGTAGTTTCACTTCAAATCAATGTTCAAGCCTTAAAACATGATTGGGGATTATATGCCAAGCCAGAAACTGTCCCACAGGGAATTTCTATCTATCTGTAAATAGCTGTTTTGGAGTTCTTACCCTCATCAATTCAGAGCAAGGTGCTGGCTGGCTGGCTAGAGTTTCAACGTGGTACTGAGGGGGTAGTTTGTATCTTTGAAGAGACCACCAAGCAAGTGTATGCGGACTTACAAGGGCTTAACATGAATTTGAAGGGAAGCTACCTCCAGTAGGAGGTAATGTAGAGAAAGTTTTTAACTTTCAGGAGGATAGCTACTTTGCACATATTTTTCCCATAAAGCATTGTATGTCTTGTAAGACTCCATATGCCAGTTTGGTGATTTCCTCAAAGGAGACATGCTATCCTTCCAGTCTGTCATTGTATAATAAAATGTTTTTACATCATACTTCATGCTTCAATCCAACATCAGTTTGATGGTCTTTCATGACCATGTCCTGCTCTCATACCTGAGGGTTACTTACAATGTATTATCGTATGTAAGGGTTATCTGCCTAGACCGGCAGGAGATTTGTACTGTAGGATCATAGATGACTGCCTAATATAATTTACTATGGCAAGGCTCAAAAACTGTTTGAATAAACTAGGTCAGGGTGGATTTTCAGGATCTGAGTTACTGACAGCAAGCAGCAATCTTCAAATGATTAGGCATGAAAGGGGTTATTCAGGATTGTGTGTGGTATTGCAGCTCAGTTCCATTGAAGTAAATATAGTCAAATTGTAATACCACAGGTGTGGTTCTGCTTTTAATTATATTAGCTCTGTTTTTCTATTCCTTAAAAATAAAAAGGAGAGAATTTATTAAAACCTGCGTTTTATACAAAGTAAAGAGACACTGGAGCATGTCTCCTCATAAATGTGGCACTTCTTTCTCACTGTCTATGACTATAAAATCGTCACAGCCTTTGAAATCTACTCCAATTGTGAGCTGGAATAAATTTTTGCCATCATTTCTGGTGTACCGTATATATACTCGAGTATAAGCCGACCCGAATATAAGGCGAGGCCCCTAATTTCACCCCAAAAACCCAGGAAAAGTTATTGACTCGACTATAAGTCTAGGGTGGGAAATACATCATCCCATGTCATCACCCCCCCTGTCATCACCCAGTCCCCTGTCATTTACACCCCCGTCGTCCTCACCGCCTGTCATCATCCCCCTCGTCATCATCCCCCTCGTCATCAACCCCCCCACCTCATCATCACAACCTGTCAATCCCTTTAAGTGGTCTTCAACCTGCAGACCTCCAGATGTTGCAAAACTACAACTTGTAGTTTTGAAACATCTGGAGGTACGCAGGTTGAAGACCACTGCGGCCTTCGTCATCATCCCAACCCCCCTTTAGTTTTCTACTCACCTCCCCTCAGTGGGCAGGAAGGGTGAGCTGGTCCGGGCCATCTATGCTGCAGGGACCATCCGTGGGCAGGGTTAGTCGTTCCGGGCCATCCATCTTCATCCCGGACTAGTGACGTTGCCTTGACAAGGACACACAGGGACGTTCATGCGCACGGACATCCCTGTGCATCGTCGTCAAGGCAACGTCACTAGTCCGGGACCGGAGCGGAGAAGAGGGACTCCCGGTGAAGATGGACAGCCCGGAACAGCTAACCCTCCCCACCGGACGGTCCCTGCCGCATAGATGGCCCGGACCAGCTCACCCTTCCTTCCAACCGAGCGGAGGTTAGTAGAAAACTAAAGGGGGGTCTGCATGATGACGAAGGCCGCAGTGGTCTTCAACCTGCGGACCTCCAGATGTTTCAAAACTACAACTCCCAGCATGCCTGGACAGCCGATGGCTGTCCGGGCATGCTGGGAGTTGTAGTTTTGCAACATCTGGAGGTCCGCAGGTTGAAGACCACTGAGAAAGGATTGACAGGCGGTGAGTTCACTTGAATGTAAGCCGAAGTTATACTCGAGTATATACTGTAAATTATGTTTAATCCACCAGGCTGTCGGAAAGTAGCACATTTTTGAAACGTTGACATAGAAACCCTATACATTATCCCCTAATAACATTAGAAACTTTCTGAATTTCTCTCCCCCCCCCAAAATAAATAAATAGAGAGAGAGAGAGAGAGAGAGAGAGAGAGAGAGAGAGAGAGAGAGAGAGAGAGAGAGAGAGAGAGAGAAACGGAAAGCATTAAATCAATGTATACTGCAAATCGGCTAAAAGAAAAGGTTATACAAAAAAATTCCAGAACGTTGAAGGTGACAATAAAGAAGATGTCGAAGCTTAGTTCAGCAGCAGTAGCCAGTATTTGTTAGTAAAACACTACCATTACAAAAATAAAACATGGCACATTTAGAGGTCATGGGAAGTAGAAATTCCATCAAGAAGCCCAGGGATCATTACACCAGTAAGTGATTATCACTAAATCAATGCAGTACGCTAAGGTCGCTGGGAATTAGAAGCACCTATAAACATTAAAATATTTAAATAACAGATGCACACATGCTGTGTAAAACTGTAAGGCTTTATATTTGTATATATTCCTCTTTCATATTTAATCTGTTGTGTACATTTTCCAGTAAACCAATTAGGTTTGATTTCTATCATATTGCAGAAGCAAACGTACAGTAGGAGCCCAGACACATCTCTGCATTTAGAGAGTGTATGGGGATCTGCTTGTGTAATGACTTAATTACATCTATACATTTTTAATTAGCTTTTATGCATTCTAATCTTAAGAAGAAATGAAACACAATGGAGGACACTGTAAACAGAAAATGCTGCATTGAATGACTTTGTGCAATATGACTTGAGATAGGATTGGCGTCTTAATTGCAAAACTCTAAATAGCAACTAGAGAACGAGAATGGTGTTGTTAGCTCTACAGAGTCTTTGGTGGGCAGCCCATGTGACAATTCTCTAAATTAGGGTAATGCTGACCTATGGGGTGGCCCAGTACAGCTGTATCAGCTGCTACACTGAGCTTAGCATGGGTGGCTGTAGTCTCGGAACAGTCGAATATATGTCTGAAATAATGATGACTGTTATCTCTGTGTTTCTACATTGCACATGCATATTCCTGTACATGCAGACACTGAGTTCTCTGGGGGGAATTTTTCATTACATATACACCGTTTTCACTGTCTATCTTGTGCAATCTTTTTTGCGCAATTCCGTTTTTTTTGTGCAATTTTTGGTGGACATCGATTTATCAACTGTGTCTTTTCTCTTTACACGCACAAATTTTGCAGAGGTCGTGATTTTATTGCGCAAATATACACCATCAAGGAGGACACTTAAAATGTTATAAGAATAAGTCCAGCAAGTCCAGCAATATGTAATACATAATTTAGATTAGACTCCAATCTGTACAGACTGTAGATTTTGTTTAGCAAAATTACATATTTTTTTAACCCAGACATTCTGTGTACTTTATAAAGAGTTATGATTTTACTATTGTGCAGAGTTTTGTTCGGCACACACTGCTGCTCCAGCACTTTTAGCTATGTGAGCAGTGAATCGCGGAAAAATGTCACAGCTCTGTGAAGTGCAGCTCTGTTAAGTGTGAGTATTTGCACAACATTTATGAAAGGACGTGCGCAACTTTTGTAAATTTTGAGCAAGAGTGTAAATTAGACAAGCAGTGTAAAGGGATCTGTGTCTACAATAGCCAGCTAATGATAAATGTCCCCCTCTGAGTTTATGCTAGGGTTTAACCATAGTCAGGCACACCTCATACAAATAAGCCACCATTGCCCAGTCTTGTCTTCAATCAACATCCAAGTGTATGCTAACCAGCATCCAGAGGCAAGGATATATCTACCTTCAGCTCAAGAAGCTAGAGTCAAGGGGTACCACTTGGGAGAAATATTTTGGGACCCAATTGCAAACGAAAACTGGGCACCGCTTGACATTGGTTCTGGTCTACTTCCTCTTGGAAAAGCCAAAGGAGATGTGTCTCAGCACAAAAGTAAGCCAAGAGGGATTCCACATACAGTTTGCCATGGTACAACCACAATTCACAATTTAAAAAAAGGACAGTGGCTAGTGACAAGCCACGGAACAAATCACCCCCATCATACCAACTCAGTACAGTCATCATCACCACAATGTCTTTTCCTGGCATCACATACAAGTCTCTTGGCGCACCACACCTAATTTGTACCTACTGAAAGTGTCACTTAGGTTGAAAACAGGCAAAGTAAACATATGCATCTCTCTTAGCAGATTGACTTAGGGTCGTAATACAAGTAATATGTGCTGGATTGCTATAAAGGGTGGTTGAGTTTGGGGTTTTCTATCATGGTGTTTCTGTCTGTCAATGTCTAGCAACTAGTGGAGGGACGAACACTGCTGAGAGACTTATAACTACTAATCATCAGCACTTTGACAATTGGGTATATGAAAAGTTTACAGAAGTTTACATTTTATTGACTGTTGTCCATGTGTGGTGTTCAAGGATTCTGAAGACCAAAGTCTTAGGAGGGCCTCTGGCTTCTATGCTCCTACCCAAGTGCAAAACGGCATGGTTCATTTGTTTGTTATTGTGACTGTGACATTTTTTCAGCCTTACTGATTGGTAGTGGACCAATGAGACTGCCAGGTAATCTTTTTTGGCCTATCTACTTGTTGTCCTACATACAACATGCATGGCATATTACCTCCATTTTAACTATTGCTCTTACTATATTTTTGTGTGATCTATTCCTAAAGCCTTTTAGGTAGTATTTTCACAAACAAAAGGAGTTGCAAAAACTGACCATAATTCTGTGCTTGAACCTATCCCAAGGGCATTGTGTTACTTACCAGTCCTTTTTACACAGCATGATAGGTACAGTAAGTTTGGCACTGTATGGTCCCTAGGTTCCATTGATCTTTTATCAATCAAAATATGGACACTAACTTCAGAATATCGAATTTGTTTTGGCACTAACATATATAGAAAAAAGAGGCCCAATGGCAAAGATCTAAATGAGCCACAATTATGGAGCCAGGTTTTGCACATAAGACATTCGGTTGTGTGTTTTCCCTTCAATACCCTTTTTGTGAC
Source organism: Hyla sarda (assembly GCF_029499605.1). Classification (NCBI taxonomy): domain Eukaryota; kingdom Metazoa; phylum Chordata; class Amphibia; order Anura; family Hylidae; genus Hyla; species Hyla sarda. Next base: position 158,554,626 of record NC_079189.1, read on the forward strand.
TTTTAAGCCAATTGCTTTCTAAATATGCAAGGACTATGGAGAAAGGAGTCCTTTACGGTTCACCTATAGCAAAAGGAATAAAAGAAAGCTCACTCCTCTCTTAAAGAGCCCCATTACAGCTGTTTCTATGGTACACATGCTCTCATGTCTTTAAATTTAAGATCCAGGTGTAAAAATTCATGAATTGTGTTTAAAGGGGTACTCCGCTGGAAACATCTTATCCCCTATCCAAAGGATAAGAAATAAGATGTTAGATTTTGGGGGTCCCGCCGCTGGTGATCCCTAGGATCCCCAGTGCGGCATTATCCCCTTTTCAGTTGAGTACCTCTTTAATATGATATCCACTAGTGCTGTATGCCTTCATTGTAAGTCTGCTTGCTTAGGTTGGAAATGTAATGTCACATCATTTTTGCAACCACTTAAATATATCACCATAATACAAATATTGGAATAAATAAAAGTGTCAGAAGTAAGATGTTAACTTCACTTTGCCTACAAACTATTTTCTTTTCATGTAATATTCTTTTGCTTGTTAACACTCTGGGTCCTAACCAGCAGGTGGTAAATCTAACAAGAGCATAAGAAATTCCCTAAGTATATTCTCCATAAGTAAAATGTGTATCAATATTGCTTTACAGAGGGTGTAAAAGTCAAGTCAAGCCATAACAGTCCATAATATTGATATGTTATAGTTGGAATCCCTAAAGTAGTCTGGAGAGTTAAAATGATTTTATTGACTGATGTGCTGGAGGTAACGCAACAGCATTATTTTCCCTCATTGAGCACTTCGGCTGGTAAGGAGATCTCCAGAGGTCTACGTGAAGAAAATCTTGACCAATTAGATAGGATCGGGACTTAGAAAGTGAATATTTCCTCTCTGCTACAGTGTTATAATTCCACAATGTTTTCAGGTATCTAAAGAATCTCTTTTATGTTTAACAGCTTCGTAACTAGATGAAGTCAAGTGTTACATTATTAGTTCAGGCAGCATCCCCTTATTTTCTACACACAGATCTGCTTCTAAGAAAAATGCTACATTTATAAAGTATATACAGTATGGTGGCTATTCTAGCATTTTCTATCTTCCCTTTGCCAGATTCCCAAGCCCACCCTTCTCTACAGTCAACTGATCATGGGAAGTTCAGTAGAGTCACAGACAGCCTTTAGTTTGTAAGAGGAAGAACTTGTGAGCACCAAGGTTAAAGCATAAATGTCAGATTCCACAAAAAGTTATATGTTGATAAGTAGTAAAAGAAATGGAAGAAGACCTCAAGGTATATTTTTGTATGTGAAATGTGGTGTATATTGTAAGAGTAGGAAATAGTTGGGATAGGACTGGTTGTATATATAACAGTATTTTATTAAATTACACAGAATAGTCCAAGCAGGGCCCTTGATTAGTGATGTTGCAAACATAAAATTTTCGGTTCGCGAACCGCCATTGACTTCAATGGGCAGGTGAATTTTAAAACCCACAGGGACTCTTTCTGGCCACAATAATGATTTAAAAGTTGTTTCAAGGGGACTAACACCTGGACTGTTGCGTGCTGGAGGGGGATCCATGGCAAAACTGCCATGGAAAATTACACAGTTGATGCAGAGTCTGGTTTTAATCCATAAAGGGCATAAATCACCTATTATTCCTAAATGGTTTGGAATAACGTGCTTTAGCCCCAATTAGGCAGCACATAGAGCCCCCCTTTGGGCATCACATAGTTAGATTCCCCCCTTTAGACAGCACATAGATCCCCCCATATTAGGCAGCACATAGTTAGAGCCTCCCTTTAGGCAGCACATAGTTAGATTCCCCCTTTAGGCAGCACATAGTTAGATTCCCCCTTTAGGCAGCACATAGACATGGGGGAATGTTAGGCAGCACATAGTTAGAGCTCCCCTTTAGGCAGCACATAAGATTCCCCCATATTAGGAAGCACATAGTTAGAGCCCCCCTTAAGGCAGCACATAGTGGGATTTGAACACAAGGCCCCAGCGCTGCAAGGCAGCAGTGCTAACCTCTGAGCCACCATGCTACCCTTAGCATACATCTAATATCCACGGTTGAAAAAATGGACAGAGATGTCAGCAGAGAGTACCTGAAAAATTAGGTATTGTTGTACATACCTGAAAAATTTGGTATTGTTGCAGCCGCTTCTGTAGCAGCAGCCATAAAAATTGCAGCACCATAACAATTGCTGCAGCAGAGGCCAGAAAAATTAGGCATGTACACATGGATGAAAAATTGGGTATTGTTGCAGCCGCATCTGTAGCAGCAGCCAGAAAAATTGCAGCACCATAACAAGTGCAGCAGCAGAGGCCATAAAAATTAGGCATGTACACCTGGCAGGAAAATTTGGTATTGTCGCAGCTGTAGCAGCAGCCATAAAAATTGCAGTACCATAACAAGTGCAGCAGCAGAGGCCAGAAAAATTAGTCATGTACACATGGAGGAAAAATTGGGTATTGTCGCAGCCGCAGCTGTAGCAGCGGCCATAAAAATTGCAGCATCATAACAAGTGCAGCAGCAGAGGCCAGAAAAATTAGGCATGTACACCTGGCAGGATCCCTGTTGTGCTGTGACATGACCCTTATAAGCTGTGTACAGCATACTTCTTAATTTATTTTGGTCCTGCTGAATCCTTTCCGCCTTGCTGTAATGTGGTAACATGTCAGGCACTTTATGTTTATACCGGGGGTCTAGTATCATGGACACCCAGTACAGGTCGTTCTCCTTCATCCTTTTTATACGTCCTTCAACAGGCACGACAGCATGAAAGACCCCATTTGCACAAGGACGGATGCCGAGCTACTCATGTCCCGTTCCTCGTCCTCAGTGAGGTCAGGGAAGGTATAATCTTCTTCCCCCCCAGCCACGTACAACACCACGGGAACCAGATAGGTGACAAGGAGCACCCTGGGATTCCTGCTGTGGTTGGTCTTCCTCCTCCTCTTCAAAGCCACATTCCTCCTCTGACTCCTCTTCCTCACAATCCTCTTCCAGCGTTGCCGCAGGTCCAGCAAGCGATGCTGATAAGGCTGTTTCTGGTGGTGATAGTGTCCACAACTCTTCCTCTTCACGCTCATCTACTGCCTGATCCAGCACTCTTCGCAGGGCACGCTCCAGGAAGAAAACAAACGGTACGATGTCGCTGATGGTGCCTTCGGTGCGACTGACCAGGTTTGTCACCTCCTCAAAAGGACGCATGAGCCTACAGGCATTGCGCATGAGCATCCAGTAACGTGGCAAAAAAATTCCCAGCTCCGCAGATGATGTCCTAGCACCCCGGTCATACAAATAATCGTTGACGGCTTTTTCTTGTTGGAGCAGGCGGTCGAACATTAGGAGTGTTGAATTCCAACGTGTTGGGCTGTCGCAAATCAAGCGCCTCACTGGCATGTTGTTTCGCCGCTGGATATCTGACAAGTGCGCCATGGCCATGTAGGAACGCCTGAAATGGCCACACACCTTCCTGGACTGCTTCAGGACATCCTGTAAGCCTGGGTACTTGAGCACAAAGCGTTGTACAATCAGATTACACACATGTGCCATGCACGGCACATGTGTCAACTTGCCCAACCTCAATGCCGCCAACAAATTTGTTCCGTTGTCACAAACCACCTTGCCGATCTCCAGTTGGTGCGGAGTCAGCCACTGGTCCACCTGTGCGTTCAGGGCCGACAGGAGCGCTGGTGCGGTGTGACTCTCCGCTTTGAGGCACGTCAACCCCAAGATGGCGTGACACTGCCGTATCCGGGATGTGGAATGGGAGCTGGGGGGGGTGCCGGTGATGTGGAGCAAGACGCACCAGTGGAAGAGGACTCGGCCAAGGATGTTATGGAAGAGGATGGAGTAGGAGGAGTAGAGGAGTGGCAGCAGGCCTGCCTGCAAGTCGTGGCGGTGTCACCAACTCCTCTGCAGAGCCACGCATTCAATGCTTGGCAGCCGTCACCAGGTTTACCCAATGAGCAGTGTAGGTGATATACCTGCCCTGATCATGCTTTGCAGATCAAGTATCAGTGGTCAGATGGACCCTTGCCCCTACACTGTGTGCCAGACATGCCATAATTTCCTTTTGCACAATGGAGTAAAGGTTGGGGATTGCCTTTGGTGCAAAAAAAATTTCGTCCGGGTACCTTTCACTGCGGTGTCTCAAAGGCTACACATTTTTTAAAGGCCTCAGACTCCACCAGTTTGTATGGTAAAAGCTGGCGGGCTAGCAGTTCCGACAAGCCAGCTGTCAGACTCCGGGCTAGGGGGTGACTTTGAGACATTGTCTTCTTGAGCTCAAACATCTCCTTGACAGACACCTGACTGTGGGCAGATGAGCAGGAACTGCTCAAGGCGAAAGATGGAGAGGCGGATGGTTGAGAGGGGGCAAGGAGGGCAGCAGTGGTTGACCTGGCTGAAGATGCTGGACCAGGAGGAGGATGGCGGCTTTGACTTTGTGTGCTGCTTGTACTGACGTGTTGATCCCATAAGCATTTGTGATGTGACATCATGTGCCTTCGCAAAGCAGTTGTGCCTAGGTGGGTGTAGGACTTCCCAAGACTCAGTTTCTTCTGGCACAGGTTGCAAATGGCTTCGCTGTTGTCAGAGGCAGACACACAAGAAAAATGCCACACTGCTGAGCTCTGCGATGACGGCATTCTGGTGGTGGCAACAGCATGCGTTGATTGGCGTCCCGTCTGGCTGACCCCGGGTGCCGATGCCTGCTGTCTGATTGTGCCACTAGCTCCTTGTGATGACCTCCCCCTGCTTCCAACTCGTCTCCTCCTCCTCTCTATCTCCCAATCTGAACTTTCCCCCTCTTCTTCTCTTCTAGCGGGCACCCACGTGGCATCCACGGACACATCGTCATCATCAACACCTTCACCGCTATCTGACACCTCAAGAAAGGAAGCAGCAGCGGGTACAACATCATCATCACACTGTACATCCATGTGTGTAATGCTGCCTGACTGAGACATATCCCTGTTAACTACATCCTCTGGCAATAATGGTTGTGCATCACTCATGTCTTCAAACTGATGTGTAAATAACTCCTTTGACTGATCAAGTAAAGCTGCTGTGGTGCTAGTGTTGGTGGTGGCGGCAGGCGGGCAAATGGTAGCATGAGAGATGCCCGAAGCTAAGCTAGAGGAGGAGAAGAACGGTGCATCAAGGTTCCGAGCAGAAGCTTTAGTAGTAGATTGAGTGTTTTGTGATAGCCAGTCAACTAAGTCCTCAGAACTTTGGGGGTTCAGGGTACGTGGCCTCTGAACACTGGCCATTCTAAGGCCAAAGGGAAAAATGGCAACTGTGACGTGAACTAACAGTGACGGCTGAAAAAAAGGTATTTTTTTTTTATTTGCACAACTGTCGCACCTAGTGTGATTTGCACTAGGGTGACACAATTTGCTCTGCAGGCAGGAAAAATGGCAACTGTGACGTGAACTAACAATGACGGATGATTTTATTTAACAGCCAAAAAAGGTATTTTTTTTTTATTTGCGCAACTGTCACACCCAATGTGATTTGCACTAGGGTGACACAATTTGCCCTGCAGGCAGGAAAAATGGCAACTGTGACGTGAACTAACAGTGACGGCTGATTTTATTTAACAGCCAAAAAAGTTTTTTTTTTTTTAAATTTGCACAACTGTCGCACCTAATGGGATTTGCACTAGGATGACACAATTTGCCCTGCAGGCAGGAAAAATGGCAACTGTGACGTGAACTAACAGTGACGGCTGATTTTATTTAACAGCCAAAAAAGGTAATTTTTTACCGTATTTATCGGGGTATACCACGCATCGGCCTTTAACACGCACCCTCATTTTACCAAGGATATTTGGGTAAAAAAAGTTTTTTACCCAAATATCCTTGGTAAAATGAGGGTGCGTGTGTGTGCATGCGTATAACCCGATACACCCCCAGGAAAGGCAGGGGGAGAGGGTCCGTCGCTGGCCGCTTCTCTCCCCCTGCCTTTCCTGGGGTCTAGAGCCCTGCTTCTGCCCCTTCTCTCCCCCTGGCTATCGGTGCCGCTGCCCGTTCTCTCCCCCTGACTATTGGTGCCGGCGCCCCATTGCTGGTGCCGATAGCCAGGGGGAGAGAAGCGGCGCCGGCAATGGGGCAGCGGCGCCGATAGCCAGGGGGAGAGAAGGGGCAGCGGCACCCATTGGTGGCGCCGCTGCCCCATTTTTTTCCCCCATCCCCGGTTGTATAATTACCTGTTGCCGGGGTCGGGTCCGCGCTGCTTCAGGCCTCCGGTGTGCGTCCCATGCTTCGTTGCTATGCATTGCAGGGCGTGGCGCAATGACGAGTGACGCAGCGGCAATGGGTCACCGGCACCGATAGTCAGGGGGAGATAACGGGCAGCGGCACCGATAGCCAGGGGGAGATAAGGGCCGGCAGCAGGGCTCTAGACCCCAGGACAGGCAGGGGCAGAGAAGTCGGCAGCGGTGGCGGTCTCTATACCTGCAAAGCCGCTGCAGTTCATTGATTTAAAGCGCCCGCTTTAAATAATGGAACAGCATCGGCTTATAGGCGTATAACACGCAGGTAGACTTTAGGCTAAAAATTTTAGCCTAAAAAGTGTGTGTTATACGCCGATAAATACAGTAATTTGCACAACTATCGCACCTAATGTGATTTGCACTAGGGTGACACAATTTGCCCTGCAGGCAGGAAAAATGGCAACTGTGACGTGAACTAACAGTGATGGCTGATTTTATTTAACAGCCAAAAAAGGTGTTTTTTTTTTCAGTTTGCGCAACTGTCACACCTAATGTGATTTGCACTAGTGTGACAATGAGCAAAAAAACTTGTCAGCAGAGTTCCCCTTTTATGCAGTGGTCCCCAACCAGGGTGCCTCCAGCTGTTGCAAAACACACGGACTGATATATTTCAGCCCTTTGAATACTGTAGTAGTTAGTTGCTTTAAAGAAAAAAAGCTTGCCAGCAGAGTTCCCCTTTTAAGCAGTGGTCCCCAACCAGGGTACCTACAGCTGTTGCAAAACACACGGACTGATATCTTTCAGCCCTTTGAATACTGTAGTAGTTAGTTGCTTGAAGGAACTTAAGTTTAATTCTGGAGTACCCCTTTTAACCTGCGGTTCCCTCCCAAATAGGGTGCCTCTAGCTGTTGCAAGACTAACGGACTGATATCTTTCAGCCCTTTGAATACTGTAGTAGATAGTTGCTTGAAGGAACTTAAGTTTGATTCTGGAGTACCCCTTTTAACCAGCGGTTCCCTCCCAACCAGGACTGATATCTTTCAGCCCTAAAAGGGGCTTTTTTGGGTGCTGTCCTTAAAGCAGATGTTACACTAGTGCTTTAGGAGTAAACTGGACCCTGAATACACCACCTAGCAGCAACCTAGCTATAGCTTTCCCTATTACAGCAGGAGCAGCTTCTCTGACCCTCCACTTCCTAAGCCTGCAGCATGCTGAATGAGGGTAAAATGGCGTCCGTGCAAGAGGTAGGAGGGTCTGGAAGGGAGGGACTGATGCTGATTGGCTGTAATGTGTCTGCTGACTTTGACTCACAGGGCCAAAGTTTACTGCAATGTTAAAGTATAGGAGGATCAAACTTCACATATCTTCGCCCAGCGATGCGAACGCGAACATGCTAAGTTCGCCGGGAACTGTTCGAGGGCGAACAATTCGCGACATCTCTACCCTTGATATGAACTAGACAACATACAAATTAATGCAATGATAATATACCATAATATTAGATAAAAAGTAGATAAAATTTTTTTAAATTAATAAATAAATAAAAATTATAGAAAATAATTAATAGTAAAAATAATTAGTCCATATAGCAGTCACCTATTGGATAGGAGTTATTAGTCTGTTGCTGACCGAATATCAGTAGACTTTGGCCATAGCTTTTGGCAGATTAGTATAGCGAGTGTTCTGATTGCAATGATTGTAACAGATGGTGTCAGAGTTAGTACAGCAATAGTTGAAGGTAGATAGATAGTTGTTGGTGCTTCTGCACCACTCACTGCTCTGTATCCCTGAGATGGTGGCCCCTGATGTGCTGGGCTCCGTGGCACGGACTGGCTCTGCTCGGCGGCTGGCCCGGTGCGTCTGTGTGGTAAAGTCTCAGGGTTCCTCCGATGGTGTGGAGAGTTTTGCGGCAAGCAGCTGTGGTCAGTGGACGCAGGCAGTAATGATCCAAATACCGTGTATGGACGGCGTTCACTTGGTGGAGTGAGCACTTCCTGGTTTGTCTCAAACAGTGGTCCCTATTGCAGGGGGTTCCAGCTGTTGCAAGTCTGGATAACTTGAATTGGATCCTATAGGTGGTCAATATGGTAGGGTAGAGTGCTAGACGAGTTTCGGGGAGACCCCTTTTTCAATAGCTATTGAAAAAGGGGTCTCCCCGAAACGGTAGCCACCACGCACCCTTCATATATCTCTATGGGAGAGCTGAAGATAGCGAAACAGGTCTCCCATTGAGATATATAGAGGGTCTTTTGGCAGGGGTGGGGGGGTTGTCATGATGCGCCGCTCTGGGGGAGAGTCGGGCACTGTACAGGAGATCATGGGGACCATGGTGGTCAGACCCCCCATGATCTAAGACTTATCCCCTATCCTGCAGATAGGGGATTCATTTTTCTGTACTTCTAGGCAAGGGACTTCTTCAACCCACTTTAGATGCAGGAGTCAATAACAACTGTGGCAGAAGAGGGCACCCTCTCACAGGAACGTTGTATGTGCCTTACTAGATATGTACACTTTTTTTTAAATTCTTATGCCTCTGAAACAGTGATTTGAATGTATATATCAGGCAAGGCTGAGAGCAATGGAATGGGTTAACCCACACATGCTCACACTGCTAGAACCATCTAGAAAGTATAGGTGGAGCTTACTGCAGTCCAGCCTCTCTACTGGGAGAAAGAGATTGTTCAGTTTCAGTGCAGTCTTTCTGCTGAGATCTGTAAATGTAGAGAAGTGTAGGCCAGGACAGCATGGGATAAGGAGTACATGGGCTCCATAGGTTTATACAAACTTACTGCCAGGTATAGTGAAATATGGCTTCCTCATCACCTAGAGATCTGCACCCTTTGGAAAATTTGTACATGTCAGACAAGCAACAAGTGTCCCTACCTCTGAGCCATACTTCAAGGCAAACAGAAGGTTTCTCTCCCCTGAGCCGTGCCATGGGAGAAGCAGACCCAAGTTTCTTGACTTTGAGCTCTGCCTGCCATGTATAAAACCACAAAACTGGGAGCCAGGCAGTTTATAGTATACAGCAGGGAGAAAGCAAACAGGGCTACAAACAAGGCATAGGGCAGAAGAAAGAACCAGCTAAATAAATCCTAAGGAAGACACACACATCTGGGGTAACCCTGTTTTTTTCGATGTAAAACCTGCTTGAATGTGTGTTCATGTACTGTGTGTCCATTTTGAAAGCATTCTATTGACCTTCAGTAACTATTTGTGCACACTACCAACAAGGGCACCCCAGACAGAGAACACATGCCCACAAAGAATGCCCGGGGAGAAGTACAGATACCATACTTTATATATCCAAGCCCCTCATCACTATGCCAGCCTAAAGAGTGTGGGGAATTTGGTGGAGGCACTCCAGCCAATGTTACCTATACCTTGACAAGCACAAGTTCCCAATCCTCAGCACTCACACCAGCTCTTCCAAAGTTTTCAATATGTGCTCCCTCTGGGCTGCTGCAATTGTCTTATGTGGCAGCCACTGGGTGTTAGTAGACGTACCATGTTCACTTCGTGACGCAAGGGCACCATTTATCTGAACCACGGTCCGAAGGTGGGAGGCAGTCTTCCTGGGCCAGACACGATGAGTCAATAAACACACAGACTTAAGGTTAGGGTTAACTGCCTTTTAACTGCCTTTACTGAGCTTGTGAAGTTGGTATAAAACAAACAGCTGGCCTTAGTGTGAGAGTTAAACATTCCCATTGCGAGCCTTGTTGCCGTTCTGAAACTTGTGGTGCTTTTCACCAGACGGAATTGTAGAATTTGGGATTCTGGTAGCTAGGGTCCTTAAAAGGCACTGTAGACTATTCTGCAGGGGCATGTAATCCTCCCACGAGTGACACTTGTAGGATGACCAGTAGTAAACTGAAGTAGGCCTCTGCTTAAGACGCACAACACAGCACACCTGAGCTTAGCTGTTGCTCACACACTAGGGTGAACTAGCCTGAACTCATCAGGTTCACTGGTCACATTTTTAAAGGCACAGTAACATATTAAACTTACATAAATGGAACAATAACAAGATTAAAATAAAGAAAATAAATTTCACAATATTCATATCAATATACCGTATTTATCGGCGTATAACACACACTTTTTAGGCAAAAATTTTTAGCCTAAAGTCTACCTGCGTGTTATACGCCACTAAGCCGCTGTAGTTCAATGATTTAAAGCGGGCACTTTAAATCAATGAACTGCAGCGGCTTTGCAGGTGCAGAGACTTGCCGCAGCTGCCGGCTTCTCTGCCCCTGTCTGTCCTGGGGGCTAGAGCCCTGCTGCCAGCCCTTCTCTCCCCCTGGCTATCGGTGCCGCTGCCCATTCTCTCCCCCTGGCTATCGGTGCCGCTGCCCCATTGCTGGCGCCGATAGCCAGGGGGAGAGAAGCGGCGCCGGCAATGGGGCACCGGCGCCGACAGACAGGGGGAGAGAAGGGGAAGCATGATGGGAGAATAAACTACCTTGCTTTTATCCATTTGTGGATACCATTTGTGTCCAGCGCCATATTGAGAACGGTGTTCCTCTTTGAAGCTATCCGTTTGATCTCTATAGCTGACCGGCCGGCTGCGGACACTACCACTATACGCGGTCACCATTGTTGTGTATGTGGAAACACAACCCCTATAGGTGAGCGTTGAATTCATATTTTATACACCTCACAGGTTTATCTTTTAATGCACCATGGAGCGCTGTACCCCATTTTGTCTGTTGTAGCTTTTGAACGACCAATAGCAGGGATAGGAGGGATGGCACCCCTGCCAACTCACTTCTATCCCTTCAGGGGGATCGTGGGTGTCTTGGACACTCCCAATCCCCCTTATTTTTTGGGTCACCGGAGACCCGTATGACCCAGAATTACCGCAGATCGCCATTCTGAATTGTCTCAGAACTCCCCTGGGCATTTGCACGATCAGCAGTCATCCCGAACCCCGCCCGGCACGCGGCAGGCACCGAAATTCCCACGGGCGTACAGGTTCGCCCTGGGTCCTTAAATGTCAGGGTGTCAGGGCGTACCTGTACGCCCTGGCTCCTTAAGTGGTTAATGTATGTTCATTTTTAATATATTATATGAACAAAACTAATATTATATACCTGCATACAGTTGCATACTTAGCATGGACTACAAGATAGGCATGAGATGGTTTTTATGCTTGTGCCTTTATATGATTTTTACTGAACCTGGATTTCGGTTTTCTATTGCAATGGATTCCTGTCTATATTTAAAGTTTCTTCATTTGTACTTTTGAAAAATGTAATAAAAAGCTAAAGTGAAAAAACAGATGCTGCTTACTTATGGTTATGTTTTCAGCGGGACTGTTTCAATGACCCCTCTAGACAAAAAAAATATGTATGCTGCATGTTTTTTAGCCTACCCTGTCTCTCATTAAATCAGTTAGTATTACAAAAATACACATTGTAATTTACCAAATATCAAGGCCAGCAGCTTGTAGAGCTAAGATTTATTTCCTCCCTGGCATAGGTCACAAAAATCATCCAAACTAATCCAAGATAACAAAATCAGATGCTGTGAAGACTGCTGTTTAACACTGTTACCTTTATTCATTACTTACCAGCATGCAGTTTTCAATTTTGTTAGACGCAATTCATGTTAATACAAAGATGAACAGCTTTATAAGAAACATAATATATTAAGAGGAACCAAAAGCTAATGATGGAATACAACATGCTGCACTATATAGAAACAGCGGTGAAGAGTGGGGTTGCCGTGGGTTCAAAATGCCTTGGGGTGTTTTTATAGTTTTTTTTATGGTTGTTTCAGTGGTAGGTGGATGTTATTGGGGGGTTAATATTAACATGTTGGATATAGAAATATTTTTGTAGATATAATTTCCTTTTATGTACCAATGAAGAAAGACAGAGGATGGCACTACCAAGGGTAAAACTGCCAGTATATAGTGCCCAAGTTCAATGCAATAACGAAGCAGAAAAATATAGAAGAGGTATGGCACTTACCGACATTGGTATCTTTTTTGTGTCTTCAGTATATAAGAAGCTCCTCCTAGACACAACAGTCACTCAGAAGTGATGGCTATTTGGTTGGTCTAGCATACTTCCTCCTATCACTGGCTGCGTGATGATGAAAATGTGCAAAACCATCATCAAGGCAACAAGTAAACAAAAGTAGTACAAGAATTCACAGGTGCTCTAATGGATGAGGGGACTAATAGTTATGAGTATATGTGCATTTTGATGAATGAATGAATGCTGTCTTGTATATAGTTGTGTTCCTGCCTGCCCCAATATGTTGGTAACATGCCCGAAAATAAAAAATTTAAATATATATACTGGCGCAAAATAGGTGAAATATAAAAAATATAGTGTAAAATCCAAATGTGATTATACTAAAAGAGGAGAAGCAGGATATTGCACAATAATTCAAGTATTGCACAAATAGCCTGGTGTCTGTGGATACCCTTCTGGAAGTCCGATGATGATCAAAATTCCTGTGTGTAAAGAATTGTGACACTTCAGTGTGAAAGAATTGAATAATGTAGTATACAGACCAAAAGTTTGGACACACCTTCTCATTCAGAGTTTTCTTTATTTTCCTGACTATGAAAATTGTAGATTCACATTGAAAGCATCAAAACTATGAATTAACACACGTGGAATTATATACATAACAAAAAAGTGTGAAACAACTGAAAATATGTAATATTCTAGGTTCTTCAAAGTAGCCACCTTTTGCTTTGATTACTGCTTTGCACACTCTTGGCATTCTCTTGTTGAGATACAAGAGGTAGTCACCTGAAATGGTTTTCACTTCACAGGTGTGCTGGTGTGGAGGAGGAGGTGTGATGGTGTGGGGGTGCTTTGCTGGTGACACTGTTGGAGATTTATTCAAAATTGAAGGCATACTGAACCAGCATGGCTACCACAGCATCTTGCAGCGGCATGCTTTTCCATCCGGTTTGCATTTAGTTGGACCATCATTTATTTTTCAACAGGACAATGACCCCAAACACACCTCCAGGCTGTGTAAGGACGTTTTGACCAAGAAGGAGAGTGATGGGGTGCTGTGCCAGATGACCTGACCTCCACAGTCACCGTACCTGAACCCAATCGAGATGGTTTGGGGTGAGCTGGACCGCAGGGTGAAGGCAAAAAGGGCCAACAAGTGCTAAGCATCTCTGGGAACTGCTTCAAGACTGTTGGAAGACCATTTCAGGTGACTACCTTTTGAAGCTCATCAAGAGAATGCCAAGAGTATGCAAAGCAGTAATCAAAGCAAAAGGTGGCTAGAACCTAGAATATGACATATTTTCACACCTTTTTGTTATGTATATAATTCCACATGTGTTAATTCATAGTTTTGATGCCTTCAGGGTGAACCTACAATTTTCATAGTAATCAAAATAAAGAAAACTCTGAATGAGAAGGTGTGTCCAAACTTTTGGTCTGTACTGTATATAGCTAGTAATCAAGTTATATACGCACCTATGGAGATGCATGCCTGAATGTGTCTCTGTCAGGCCAGCGGTGTTGGGATCCGTATTTAGAGAGGTGTGTCTAGGTAGAGTGAAAGCACAGTTGGTTACTCTTAGAAACCTTTGGAGATATTTAGGGGAGAGAATATAATTTGGTCTCTTACCCTGCTGTTTAAGTTAGTTGGCGTGCTTATATTAGGCGAAATACTCGTGGATTACTTCGTATTGCTCAATAGTAGTACGCTGAATAGCGTAATTTGTGGTATACTGAAAACAATTAGTACAGCGACAGGTTATGTATTTTCTTACTTGAGAGTTCTGCGCTGTTTCTCATAATGTGGTACTTGTATCCGTGGAGATATCAATGTATCCTGATGTCCTTATGCTGGCGGTACGTACGGGCTGGTCCAGGAAAGTGATCATGTAGTTCCTAGCGTGTAGGGTAAAGCGGGAGACAACCCCAGCCGGTGGCGTCTCTACCGCTATCGGTCACCTCGCTACACGAGTGTAGGAAAAAAGAAAAAAAGTTGCCGTGTGTGACGTCACTACGGAGCTGCGGATGCACCAAAAAGTCTTCCGAAGCGTTTCGGAGGTAATCACTGCCCCCTTGGTCTGGGTGGATCACATGGTGGAGTGTTCCCGCTGGCTAGTAGTCTATTTGGCTTTATTATGCGTTCTACTCCTTTTGTGGAGTAGGATTTCCATATTGTTTCTGTTCTGTGTCCCAGTGGGAACAGTGTCCTATGTTTCCGATCAGTTTTGTGTTTATTATTCAGTTCTGCCGTTCATCTCTTGCATATCTTGGATTCTGCTGTATACTTGTTGCATACCTAGTCTTGTTCATTTAATCATATCTGCCGTTTATCTGGATTCCGGTTTATGAACTGATGAACTGTTTGTTAGTACACTGCATCATGCCCTGTTTGTGAGTTTATATTCTGTTTGGTATATCTGGTTGTCTGGTAGTTTTCCTGTTATGTTTCTGGCCTGTGACTATGTATATTATTTGTTTTCATGCCAACTCGCTGCACTTTAGCACAGGGAGGGACTGACTCCAAGTTGTCGATCCACCGTTTAGGGTGGATGGGCAAGTAAGCAGGGAAAGTGTTTCTAGGGTCAGTTTAGGGCTCACTCTCCCTTTCCACCCCCGGTCATGACAGTTCTACTTTGCATTAACATGTTGTTATGTTATCTGACACTTTTGTGTATTGCCTTGGAGACAGTTGCATACATTTTTATTTTTACGCAGCCAGCACAGTGAAATAAGAGGAAGTATGTTAGTCGTATAAAAATGGCCCTCACTTCTGAGTGCCTGGTATGTCCTGGAGCAGCCTTTAATATATTGAAGATGCAACAAAGATATCAAAGTCGGTGAGTTCCCTACCCTTTCTGTGCATTACTGCTTTTGTTTGATTCATATATGAGTGGGGCTACACATCTTGCAGGCCTTATGATTTCATTCATGCTTTGTAACCATAGCTTGGCAATGCTGATTCAGTTGTGAGTGGGAATACAGATATCCTGAACATACTTTTTTAGTTTTTTTATCGACTGTATTTACATGGCATTTTTTTACACATTATTTGGTAGAATCAGACTTGCACAAAAAGGAAAAAAAAAACGTAAGCTTTATACGGCACACAGGAAATATGTACCTTATGTCTTTGGTAAGTGCTCATAAATTTAAGATTATTGTATGAATTTATATGTTTTTGAATCTATTTATGTGTTTACTAAACTCTGTAGTTATTACTACAGTAAAAATACATCCCATAATTATGTTTATTTTCTACAATTCTTATAGTATATGTACAACTATATGAACTGTATTGGACTTTTATATGTTGGGATCTTTTGATAATTTCTCTTTTCCGTTATCCCATCCTCAGTGTTCCTACAGCACTCCCCATCCAGAACTTTTGCATCTAATTACCAGCCTGCTCCTCTGCCTGTGGCATTGTTCAGCAAACTGCATGCTATACACATAGCCTATTATTCCCTAAAAGTTGCAATAAAGATACATATGTATGTGTATATGATAGGAAGATGGTGATGTAGGCTGGAGGGGCTGGTCAGAGGTGATGACATCACTCAGGGAGTGGGAATTGAGCTCAGAGACCAGATCTAGCCAAGCCTCCCGAGAGAGCAGAACCTAAGTTGTTTTGGGAGAGAAGGAGGAGCTGGAAAGCTGCTCAGACAACTCCACATTGAAATTGAAGGAACTACACACTCCCTGTCATTGGGTATAATTTGTGACACCACTATACTAGTGAGTGATATATGTTAAGTGTAATAGTCTTATTTAAACAAAAAAATTTGATACCAAAATATCCCTTTTTCTGATACCAGAATACCCCTTTTTAATGTCTGTACTAATTTTTTCAGTTTTCCACACTTTGATTTGGTTTATTCACACACTGTTTCTTACTTAAACCAGTAATTCACTAAGTTTTATTTTTTTCTTTCGCCTTTTCCTGTAAGTGGATGGTCATATTTGCAATACTAAAGCTCCAATGCAGCTGTAGACTCCATCGGATTTTACCTTGATTGCATATTGGTTCCTCATAATTGTGCTATTATGTCATAATTTGTACTAGTTTTTCATTTTGTCATGTGATGACCAAAGTTATTTTTACTTATTTTATTCAACATACTTGGCAACACAATCACGATATGAATTTCAAATTAGTATCAATGTGTTTTTAGAGCATATAAGGAAAACAGAGTAACTCTAGGAAACCAATGCAAACACAGGGAGAACATACAAACTCCATGCATGCGTTTTAGACAAAATGAGTCAGACAGATGGGTAATAATGTTATCAAAAGGGTTACCTGAGGGTAGTGCAAGTATAAGGGGAAGATGATGGTCTAGAATGCCACTTTGCAATGGTGAGGTAGTTTTATTTAAAATGAATAAATAAAAAAATGTATCTCTCCCTATTAGGGCCTGGTCTGCTATTTGCTTAGGAATCTGGTATACGGTTTACGTTAGTTTAGCATGTTTGATCTGGGGTCTGTATTTTCTAAGTTGGTCTGGAGTAGGGTCAGTTATGAGGTCTGTATTTGTTTTAGGGAATCTGGAGCCTATAATAATTTAGGAATCCTGGAGCCGATATTCATGGGGTTTGGGGTTTGTCTGGGGACACTATTTTAGGAACTTGCCTGGAGTCTATTTTTGTTAGGTCAATTTTTTTTAGGTCTAAAGTCTGAATTTATGTGGGGATCTAAGTCTATGGTATAGTAATGTTGTATTATGATGAAGTAGTAAATACCATATGAGCAGGGTTGTAGCTGTAGAGGTAGCAGTCACACCGGGGCCCTGGTGCCTAAAGGTGGCCCCAAAGCACATCTGTATCATAAGAGACCAGTATGATAATTGGCATATTGGGCCCTGTTGCAGATTTTGCATCGAGACCCAGGAGCTACAAGCTACGCCTCTGCACATGAGTGATTTAGTGGCTTCCCTCAACAGCGTTAGGAGCATGGTCTATGTAAACATTTTGTGCATTCATTAAAATGGTACATACATGGTACATGCAGAATGTACTTCTCTTGCAAACAAATAAAATAAAAAATAAAATGTTATGCAGTACGTTTTAGCATGACGACAAAGAATACCGTGTCCTTGAGTACAAGAGTAGCTTGGGTCAAGGGGATACTTAACACGAAGGATAATTATATTTGTGTACTTATGTCTATATATCTGAATGGCAGCTAAGAGAAATACAGGGGATCAACACTCAATTGCTTGCTTGACAACAACGCGAAAATATTTATAGGCCAAAAAGCTGATATGTAGAAGGAATTTGGACAATAAACTGGGGCAATTTTGCATTCATTCAGATGTGTGCTGTTTTTTTTAGGTTGTATTGTACTGCCTTTCCAATGCAGCCTTCAATCAGAGGTAGATGTTGGGAATTATTCTGACATATACCTACAGTCATGGTCGTAAATGTTGGCACCCCTGAAATGTTTCAAGAAAATGAAGTATTTCTCACAGAAAAGGATTGCAGTAACACATGTTTTGCTATACACATGTTTATTCCCTTTGTGTGTATTGGAACTAAAACAAAAAAGGGAGGAAAAAACCAAATTGTACATATTGTAACACCAAACTCCAAAAATGGGCTGGACAAAATTATTGGCACCCTTAACTTAATATTTGGTTGCACACCCTTTGGAAAAAATAGCTGAAATCAGTCGCGTCCTAATACCATCAATAAGCTTCTTACACCTCTCAGACGGAATGTTGGACCACTCTTCCTTTGCAAACTGCTCCAGGTCTCTCTTATTGTAAGGGGACGCTTTTTCCCAACAGCAATTTTAAGATCTCTCCACAGGTGTTCAATGGGATTTAGATCTGGACTCATTGCTGGCCACTTCAGAACTCTTCAGTGCTTTGTTGCCATCCATTTCTGGGTGCTTTTTGACCTATGTTTGGGGTCATTGTCCTGCTGGAAGACCCAAGATCTTGGACGCAAACCCAGCTTTCTGACACTGGGCTGTACAGTGCGACCCAAAATCCATTGGTAATCCTCAGATTTCATAATGCCTTGCACACATTCAAGGCACCCAGTGCCAGAGGCAGCAAAACAACCCCAAAACATCATTGATCCTCCACCATATTTCACTGTAGGTACTGTATTCTTTTCTTTGTAGGCCTCTTTCTGTTTTCGGTAAACAGTAGAATGATGTGCTTTACCAAAAAGCTCTATCTTGGTCTCATCTGTCCACAAGATGTTTTCTCAGGATTTTGGCTTACTCAAGTTCATTTTGGCAAAATGTAGTCTTGCTTTTTTTATGTCTCTGTGTCAGCAGTGGGTCCTCCTTGGTCTCCTGCCATAGCGTTTCATTACATTTTAATGTTGACGGATAGGTCGTGCTGACACTGATGCTCCCTGAGCTTGCAAGACAGCTTGAATATCTTTGGAACTTGTTTGGGGCTGCTTATTTACCATCTGGACTATTCTGCATTGACACCTTTCATAAATATTTCTCTTCCCATGCCCAGGGAGATTAGCTACAGTGCCATGGGTTGAAAACTTCCTGATAATGTTGCGCACTGTGGACAAAGGCAAATCTAGATCTCTGGCGATGGACCTGTAACCTTGATATTGTTAATATTTTCCCACAATTTTGGCTCCCAAGTACTCAGAAAGTTCTCTTCTCCTCTTTCTGTTGTCCATGCTTAGCGTGGCACACAGACACACAATGCAAAGACTAAGTGAACATCTCACCTTTTTATCTGCTTTCATGTGTGTTTTTTTTTAATGCCCACACCTGTTACTTGTCCCAGGTGAGTTTAAAGGAGCATCACATGCTTGAAACAATCTAATTTTTCCCCAATTTTGAAAGGGTGCCAATAATTTTGTCCAGCCAATTTTTGGAGTTTGGTGTGACATTATGTCCAATTTGCTTTTTTACCTCCCTTTTCTTTGTTTAGTTCCGATACACACAAAGGGAATAAACATGTGTATAGAAAAACGTGTTACTGCAATCCTTTTCTGTGAGAAATAGTTCATTTTCTTAAAACATTTCAGGGGTGCCAACATTTACGGCCATGACTGTATAACAAAAGGCAAAAAAACCTACATTTAAACAAAACCTTATCTTCATTACAATAAAACTTTTGTTTTACGGATGAACTTCTATAGCCTTTTCACTATGTCATGGCACACAATGCAAGTATTGCTAATGTCATGTTTTATTAGTATAAGGTATTCATGGCGTTAACTACAAGATCAGCACTGCCAGGGGACAGTTGACGCCTGCAGTTTCAGGCGCTGCTGCATCATAAACATTTATATACATATAACTTACGGTAAGTTTGATATAAATAATTATGGTGCCATTTCAATTATGAGGAACTGTACCAACCCTAAACTAAATTGTTGAAGCAATGGTAATGTTAGCATTGTTAAACCTATTCCCCATGGTGGCTGTACCTAAACAGCTCTGAAAGAGCTGCCTGAATCGACATCATTACAAGCTTACCTCTGAGCTTTACACTAGCTGCTGCCCCAGGCAACAACATATTTTTAGAGAGTCTATAGTATCCCTTGAAATAATGTAAAAAAAAAAAAAAAAGTACAAAAATATATTTAAACTATGCAGAAACCACTTTCCCCTGTAAATTAAATAACCCAGAATGTTAAGCCAGATCCGAGGTTCCACACAGAAAATTGATATATAACTATTAATATATGGAATTTTGGCATAGACACAACAAATAAATATAACAATTACCTCAGAATAAATAGTTTCTTACTTAAAATGAAAATAAATATAAAATTTGGATATTTAACAAATTTCCACAATACTATGTATAATGAGTTTTAGGTGTCTAGCTAAAACTATGCATACAGTTATTTTATGGGGATAATGTGGGTTCTAGAGCCTAGTCTGTGATATTTGCAGTAGAACAGTATAGCTGAGCACCCCTGGCAGTGTCCAGGATTTGAAATAGTCTCAATCCAAAGTGTTAATCCCTTATATGCTGCAGTCATCAGCAACCTTGGCATTTAGGTGGTTGAAAGTTGGAGGGGGCTCCCACCAGTATCCCCTAAACAGAATGCACATATCATCATTGCTACATGGTTTATATCAGTTTCAATAGTGTTAATAGTATCACTGTGATACGATTGGGTATTCATAGGGGAGTTGGTGATTTATGCATTATTATATGTCACTATGTATTATGGCATACAAAACTGTTAGTTTTTGTATAATTTTATCACTAGATATTCACTGTATATTAGTTTTAAATAATGCAGTTTTCAAGTTGTCTAGTGTGCTGTTAAATTTCTATGGGCACTGGTTGCGATCTCTGCCATTTGGAATTTATGCAGTGATGTGATCCAAGCTCTGGTAACCCTTACTTGTACACTTCTGAGTGTCCAGTTTTGGGAATAACTTTCTGTGCAAGATCTGTTTTTTTGGCTTTCCTTTAGGCAGACTGTCCAAGTAGATATCCGATATCACTGATCAATACTATGCCTTTGCATAGCACTGAACAGTAATAGAAATCAACAGATTGCTATAAATAGTCCCCTGTGGGGAATAAAAAAAAGTAATATTTTTTTTATGTGAATAAACCCCTCCCCAAATAAGAGATTAACCCCTTTTCCCATTTTACAAATAAAAAGAAAAAAAAAATCTGAAGAAAACAAACAAAACAAAAAAAAAACAGTCCTTAACCTTTTTTGTCACATCCCATCTGAGAAAAAAATGAAATAAAAAGTGATTAAAAAGTCACATATATGCAAAAGTGGTACAGGTAAAAACTACAGATCACAGTATGTAGAGTTAGCCATCATACAGCTGTGTGTATTGGAATCAAAAGAAAATTATAATGGTCAGAGGGAAATGTAAAAAATTCCTATTTTGTTAAAAATTTTAACTTTTTTAACCCCTTTCTGCTATAGGACATATGCATACGTCCCAGCATCTGACACGTTTGCGCGCTGGGACGTATGCATACATCCTAGCGATCGGCGGCGGGACCTGGCTGTCAATCACAGCCGGAGTCCCGCCGCAGCTGCCGGAGCCACGATCACGCCAGTCTCGGCAGCTTTAACCCCATAGATGCCGTGATCAATCCTGATCACGCATCTGTGGTGTCTCGGTACCGCATCCTATCCGTACCTGTGTATATAGGTCCCCATAGTCAGAGTCCCTAGGACGTCGGGGTTGTTTTTGTTTAGCCTGCCCCTTGTCACCTCTCATCTAGATAGTCATTAAGCTAATAGTTTATTCAGGATTTATGTAAATATAATGCTATTAATGTATATAACTAGTTAATTACCTGTCTGGAGCGTAGCAGGACCTGCGGGTCACGTGATCAGGTAAACTCTATGGTTTTTGCTTAAGGACGTTTGGAGGTCCCTGTGACGTATTGCACCCCCATGCTTTGTGATGGTGAGTGTCAGATATTCGGACCAATCAAAACAACCCCGCCCCTGCCCATATAAGGGAGCGGCGGCCATTATTCTCTCTCTTGTTCCCGGGCTGTCAAACGAGCAGGATCTGCGCAGCTATCTTCAGCAGTGAGTTAGGCCCGAGCCTTGCGACAACGGCTGATCTATTCAGAATCCCTAAGCACTCTGCAAGATCACCGGACCTTATCTATCCCCTAAATCCGGACGGATCTTCGCAAATTACCCTAAATTCAGAGACTTGTATTACAATTCAAGGTCCGCAACAACTGTCAGTGACTGAGCTATATAGAGACTGTTTGCATGAGACTGTTATTGTGCATTGGATGTACCGCAAGTCTTTCAGTAAAGTTTATTCAAGTTCATGTACCTTGTGGACCTTCAGTCATTTTATACATGCACCTATCGTTACTGGGAAGGGCGGCGATAGGCCGGAGAATTACCTCAGCATACTAGCCCTCAGCCTGGCGTCACAAACTATAGGGTTAACATTAACCCCTCATCTACCGAAACAACACCCCAACTACCATACAACCCCCAAGGGCTACCACACATCTATGGTGTTGACAGGGGGAGCGCACTGGTTGGATAAGATCACAGGTTACCATTGGTTGCTATGGCAGCAGGAGGTGAGATAATGACCTCCTGTCTGCTTCAGAGGCAGCTGATCAGGTCATACAATTCTGTACAGTGTGCAACTTATCAGGTCATATTGTGCTGCAGTACAAATTTATTGCAGCATAGTATAATCTGTAAAAAGTAAAAAAAAAAAATTCTTCAATAAAAGTATGAAGTGTAAAAAAAAAAAAAAAATAAATAAACTAATAAAACTATAATGTAAATTATCCTGCACGGTGAATGCGGAAAAAAAACAACAAAAAAAAGCGCAAAATTCGCCAATTTTGGTACAAATAGCGGAATAAAAAAGATCAAAAGGTAGCATGTATCGCAAAAATGATACCAATAAGAAGAACAGCTCATCCTGCAAAATATAAGCCATTACTCAATGGCTTCGGAAGAAAAATAAAAAAGATACGGCTGTTGGAAAATGAATGGCAGAAAAAGAATTTTGCTCAGAAAAGGAAAAAGAACATAGAAAGCTATATAAAATGGGTATCACCATAACTGTACCGACCCACAGAATAAATATAACATCACTTTTACCGTACAGTGTACACCATAAAAAAAAAACTATTTACGCAAGAAATTTTCCAGTTTAAAAAAAAAAAAAAGCTGCATTTATCAATAACAAATGCACCACTTATAAAAAGTACAATATGTCACGAAAAAACGATCTCAAAATCGCTCCGCTCAGAAAAAGCGTTCAGAAGTTATTACCATTTAAAGAGATACATGTCAATTTTTTAAAAAAAGAGCCTGGTAATTAAGGTAGAAAATGGGTCCGACCTTAAGGGGTTAAAAGCAAGACAATAATAATTTAAAAAAAAGCATATAACCATGGGTATCATTTTAATAGACTTCATCCGCAGAATAAAGAAAATATGATTTATTATAAAGTGCACTGTTTTACTTTAAAGTTGCAAAATTTTAGTTTTCTTTTCGATTTCACATCATTAATAATATCTGTTGGTTGTGCCATACACTTTATGGTAAACTGAAAGTAAAGTTGGTCACACAAAAACCATGCCCTCATATGAGTCTGCAGAGGGGAAAATAATATTTATGTATCTTATAAGGTGAGGAGGAAAAAAGGAAAATACAAAAATAAAAATTGACTGTGTCCTCAAGGGGTTAAAAACAGGCTTCCTTCCAGTCCTAGTTTGTTAGTCTTTATGTACTCTGCTTCTTTATTTCCCTTTGTTGCTTTGACATCATTTACAGATTGGTCTATACACTAATGCATTGTACTTAGAATACTCAGTATTAGAATAGGCATTTACTGTATGTGATATAGTGTATGAATATGTCATAATTATATGGACTTCTAGCTTCTTGCATACATTTCTCCTATGCAGCTGATTTTTATTCATTGAACGTTACTGCAGCTTTTTGTGTATTAATATTTTAAGATGTGGTCATGAGTAAAGACTGGCATTATTTATGATTGGTGCTCCATTTCATCATTAGTATTGTAGTGTCCAGAGGCAAAGTCTAATACGTTTCCTATTAGTATAACACTGACACAAAAATAACAATATAACACCATAATGCTGATTATATATCATACTAGTGATCAGGACATTGGAATTTCAAGTCCCCAATTGGGACAAAAAAAAGGAAAATAAAAAGTGAAAACATCACCCAGTTCCTTATCACATATTTAATTATGAGTTTAAAAAAAATAAATAAAAAAAAAATATTTATTCTGCAAGGGGCATGCCATAAAACTAAAAAAAAAAAAAAAAAAAAAAAACTTTGTGGCTATTCGAATAAACTAATCTGCTCAGCTAAGTGTTCCCCTAATTCTATTTCATTTTGGTATAGGCACTCCTCTTAAAGTGGTATTTCTACCTTGTGAAGTTCTCCTCTATTTATTGGAAAGGGTATAAAGAGCTAATTAGCGTACTATTCGCCGTATAAGACGCACTTTTTCTTCCCCAAAACTGAGGGGAAAAAGTCGGTACGTCTTATACGGCGAATACACCCCTATCGCGGCGGTCCCTGCGGCAATCAACAGCCGGGACCCGCGGCTAATACAGGACATCACCGATCGCGGTGATGCCCTGTATTAACTCTTCAGACACAGCGATCAAAGTTGACCGCCATGTCTTAAGGGAAAATGACACTATCCCGGCTGCTCAGTCGGGCTATTCGGGGCCACTGCGATTTCACCGTGGCGGTCCCGAACAGCCCAACTGAATAGCCGGGTTAGTGCTTACAGGACACCGGGAGGGACCTTACCTGCCTCTTCGGTGTCTTCTCCGTTCAGGGATCCCCTGTATGGCCGGCGCTCTCCTTCCTCGTCATCACGTCATCACGTTGTCGCGTACGTGCGTCGGCGTGCGTAACGACGTGACGGCGGCGACGGAGAGTGAGGATACCCAGGCGGCAGCAGAGACGTTCCGAAGCGACGGGGACAAGGCGACAGCGATGGAGCGACATCCAGGGCAGCGGTGACGGGTCTGGAGCGGCGGGGACACGTGAGTATTATCTCCTATGCAGTGGTCTTCAATCTGTGGACCTCCAGATGTTGCAAAACTACAACTCCCAGCATGCCCGGACAGCCAACGGCTGTCCGGGCATGCTGGGAGTTATAGTTTTTCAACATCTGGAGGTCTGCAGGTTGAAGACCACTATTGGGTTCAAAAGCTTTATTTTTTAAGATTTTGCACCTATAAATTGGGTGCGTCTTATACGCCGGTGCGTCCTATAGGGCGAAAAATACGGTACTGGGGGTCCAACTGCTGGGGCCCTACCGATAATGAGACTACAGAGAAATTGAATGTACATGCGTGCCCTTGCTCCATTCATTTTCAATGGGGCTTCCAAATATTGCTGAGCTTTAAGTGTTGTACTATGCCTTACTGAAGTCAGCCATCTTGTATATTGAGAGGCAGCTGTTTATGTTCCCCTAGCTTTTTTCTTGTTTGGATCTACTTTGTATATGCACACAAGCCTGCTCTCTTGTTATTGATACTGAATATGAATGACTTCCTTTCTTTTTAGTACACAGTAAATATTTTGTACTATTTTGGAAAAGAGGATTAGAGATGAGCGAATTTTCAGAAAAAAATTTGGTTTGATCCAAATTTATTTGCGTCAAATCGCTATAGGGGTGTAAAACACTTTGCCTTGTCATAACACGCATATGGAGTGTGCTGGGTTAGGGAAATAATACTGTTATACAGTATGACATGCAAATTCTTTTGGAAATGTCCTTCATGCCATGAGAATGTGGTGACAAGAGTTACCTTCCATTCTGGACTTCTTACCTGGCTTTTATGTATAGCAATTATTTATTTAATGTATTTATTTATTTAAATTATATAAACATTTATAAAAATTTTTTACAAATCACATTTTTATAAATTATTTGGCCTTAAAGGGGTACTCTACCCCTAGACATCTTATCCCCTATCCAAAGGATAGGGGATAAGATGTCTGATTGCGGGGGTCTCGCCACTGGGGACCCCCGGGATCTTGGCTGCAGCACCCCTCTGTCATTACTGCACAGAGCAAACTTGCTCTGTGCGTAATGACGGCAATACAGGGGCCGGAGCATTGTGACATCACGGCTCTGCCCCCTTGTGATATCACGCCCTGCCCCCTTAATGCAAGTATGGGAGGGGCGTGACAGCAGTGGTCACGTGTGCAGTGGTCTCTAAACTTTAGCTCTACAGATGTTGGAAAACTGCAAATTCCAGCATGCCAAAACAGCAAACAGCTGTCTCGGCATGCTGGGAGTTGTAGTTGCGTATCTCCAGCTGTTGCATTACTACATCTACCAGCATGCCCTTCGGCGATCAGTACACTGGTTGGAAAATACTGAGTTAGGTAACAGAACCTATCTGAAGGTTTTCCAACCAGTGTGCCTCCAGCTGTTGCAAAACTACAACTTCCAGCATGCACAGTCTGTCAGTACATGCTGGGAGTTGTAGTTTTAAAACAGCTGGAGGTTTGCCCCCCCCTCCCCATGTAAATGTACAGGGTACATTCACACGGGCAGGTTTACAGTGAGTTTCCTGCTTCAAGTTTGAGCTGAGGCAAATATTTTCACCGCATCCCAAACTCCCAGCGGGAAACTCACCGTAAACCCCCGCCAGTGCGAAGGTACCCTAAAAACACTACACTACACTAACTCAAAATAAAAAGTAAAACACTACATATACACCCCTTACACTGACCCCCCCCCCCCCATAAAAAAGAAAAACATATCGTACGGCAGTGTTTCCAAAACGGAGACTCCAGCTGTTGCAAAACAACCACTCCCAGCATTTCCGGACAGCCACTGACTGTCCAAGCATGCTGGGAGTTTAGCAACAGCTGGAGGCACCCTGTTTGGGAATCACTGGGAATCACATACCCCTATGTCCACCCCTATGCAATCCCAAATTTAGTCCTCAAATGAGCATGGCGCTCTCTCACTTTGGAGCCCTGTTGTGTTTCAAGGAAACAGTTTAGGGCCACATATGGGGTATTTCCGTACTCGGGAGAAATTGCACTACAAATTTTGGGGGGGCTTTTTCTCCCTTTACCCCTTATTAAAAGGAAAAGTTGGGTGCTACACCAGCCTGTTAGTGTAAAAAAATTAAAAAAATTAACTAACATGCTGGTGTTGCCGCATGCTTTTTATTTTCACAAGCGGTAAAAGGAAAAAAAGACCCCCAAAATTTGTAATGCAATTTCTCCTGAGTACAGAAATACCCAATATGTGGGCATAAAATGCTCTGTGGGCACACAACAAGGTTCAGGAGTGAGAGTGCACTACGTACATTTGAGACCTAAATTGGTGATTTGCACAGGGGTGGCTGATTTTACAGCGATTTTGACATAAACGCAAAAAAAGAAATACCCACATGTGACCCCATTTTGGAAACTACACCCCTCCTGAAATGTAACAAGGGGTATAGTGAGCCTTAACACCCCACAGGTTTTTGACAAATTTTCATTAAAAATGGATGGGAAAATGAAGAAAAAAATGTTTTTACTGAAATGCTGGTGTTACCCTATATTTTTCATTTTCACAAGGGAAAATAGGAAAAAAGCCCCCCAAATTTGGAACGCCATTTCTTCTGAGTAAGAACATAACCCAAATGTGGATGTAAAGTGCTCTTCAGGCGAACTACAATGCTCAGAAGAGAAGGAGCGACATTGGGCTTTTGAAGAGAAAATGTGACCGAAATTGAAGGCCACGTGTGTTTACAAGTCCCCCATAGTGCCAGAACAATGGACCCCCCCACAGGTGACCCCATTTTGGAAGCTACGCCCCTCATATAATGTAATAAGGGGTACAGTGAGCATATACGCCCCACAGGTGTCTGACAATTTTTTGGAACAGTGGTCCGTGAAAATTAAATTAAATTTTTCCTTTGCACAACCCACTGTTCCAAAGATCTGTCAAACGCCAGTGGGGTGTAAATACTCACTGAAGCCCTTATTAAATTCTGTGAGGGGTATAGTTTCATGGGGTCACATGTGGGGGGTTCACTGTTCTGGCACCATGGGGGGCTTTGTAAACGCACATGGCCCCTGAATTCCATTCCAAACAAATTCACTCTCCAAAAGCTCAATGGCGCTCCTTCTCTTCTGAGCATTGTAGTTTGTCAGCAGAGCACTTGACGTCCACACATGGGGTATTTCCATACTCAGAAGAAATGGGGTTACAAATTTTGGGGGTCCTTTTCTCCTATTACCCCTTGTAAAAATGTAAAATTTGGGGAAAAAACAGCATTTTAGTGAAATTTTTTTTTCATTTACACATCGTATTTTAACAAAAAGTCATAAAACACCTGTGAGGTGTTAAGGATCACTGTACCCCTTGTTACGTTCCTTGAGTGGTGTAGTTTCCAATAGTGTTGAGCGGCAAAGGATATATTCGAATTCGCGATATTCAAATTCGAATTTGCATATGCAAAAATTTGCATAAGCAAAAATTTGCATATGCGAAAATTAGCATATTCACATTTTCACATATGCGAAAATCCGTACGTCAGTCTCACACAGTAGTATTAGAGCTTTCTTTACAACACACAAGCTGGAAGCAGAGAGGGATGATGACGGTGATGTGTACTGTGGAAAAAAAAATAATTCATAATTGTGAATATATAGTGCTATATTCGCGAATATGCAATATTCGCAAATAAAATTCGCATTGCGAATATTCTCGAGCAACACTAGTTTCCAAAATAGTATGCCATGTGTTTTTTTTTTTTCTTTTCTATTCTGGCACCTTAGGGGCTTCCTAAATGGGACATGCCCACCAAAAACCATTTCAGCAAAATTTGCTTTCCAAAGCCAAATGTAACTCCTTCTCTTCTGAGCATTGTAGTTCGCCCGCAGAGCATTTTACGTCCTAAATTGGGGTATTTCCATACTCAGAAGAGATGGCTTTAAAAATTTTGGGGGGCATTTCTCCCATTACCTTTTGTAAAATGGTAAATTTGGGAAACAAACTGCACTTTTTTTTTCATTTACACATCCGACTTTAACGAAAAGTCATCCAACACCTGTGGGGTGTTAAAGCTCACTGGACCCCTTGTTATGTGTCTTGAGGGGTGTAATTTCCAAAATGGTATGCCATGTGGGGGGGGGGTTCTGCTGTTCTGGCACCCTAGGGGCTTCCTAAATGTGACATGCCCCCCAAAAACCATTTCATCAAAATTCACTCTCCAAAATCCCATTGTTGCTCCTTCCCTTCTGAGCCCTCTACTGCGCCCGCCAAACACTTGACATACACATATGATACTACATTTCCTTACTCGAGAGAAATTGGGTTACAAATTTTTACCCCTTGAAAAAATTCAAAAACTGGGTCTAAAAGAACATGCGAGTGTAAAAACTGAAGATTTTGAATTTTCTCCTTCACTTTTCTGCTATTTCTGTGAAACACCTAAAGGGTTAACACACTTACTGAATGTCATTTTGAATACTTTGAGGGGTGCAGTTTTTATAATAAGGTCATTTTTAGGAAATTGATTCTGAATTTGAAGCCCTCTGATGTCTTCCAAAAGTAAAAACATGTAAACTTTATGTTGGCAACATAAAGTAGATATATTGTACATGTGAATCAATATATAATTTATTTGGTTTGTCCATTTTCCTTACAAGCAGAGAGCTTCAAAGTTAAAAAATTAAGCTAAATTTTCAATTTTTTCATCACATTTTGGAATTTTTCACCAAGAAATGATGCAAGTATCGACGAAAATTTACCACCAACATAAAGTAGAATATGTCACAAAAAACAATCTCGGAATCAGAATGAAAGGTAAAAGCATCCCAGAGTTATTAATTCTGGGTCCTTAAAGGGATACTACCGTGGAAAACTTTTTTTTTTTTTAAATCAACTGGTGCCAGAAAGTTAAACAGATTTGCAAATTAGTTCTATTACAAAATCTTAATCCTTCCAGTACTTCTTAGGGGCTATATACTACAGAGGAAATGCTTTACTTTTTAGATTTCTCTGATGTCATGACTACAGTGCTCTCTGCTGACCTCTGCTGTCCATTTTAGGAACTTTCCAGAGCAGCATATGTTTGCATATGTTTCTCCTGCTGTGGACAGTTCCTAAAATGGACAGCAGTGGTCAGCAAAGAGCACTGTGGTCATGACATCAGAAAAATCTAAAAAGTAAAGCATTTCCTCTGTGGTATATTGCCCCTAAAAGTACTGGAAGGAATAAGATTTTTTAATAGAAGTAATTTACAAATCTGTTTAAATTTCTGGCACCAGTTGATTTAAAAAAAAAAAGTTTTCCATGGGAGTACCCCTTTAAGGGGTTCAATATGTTTCTTATGTAGATTACAGGACGGTTTTATGCAGCGACTCACAAATGACATATTCACTGATCAGAGTCATTCTTTATTTTTTTCTTCGGCCCAGGACATCATGATATTCTGTTCCAGCCAAAACTCTTCAGGGCAGAACCTGCTACACAAACATATTAGTATTAGGCTCTGCACTTTTCCAGCATTATCCTCCCCTTTTCCCCACAAATGACTCCAGCCTCCTCCAAACACAATGCCACCAGCCTTCCCACAATGCACAAGGGGGATATTTATCAAAACCTGTGCAGAGGAAAAGATGCCCAGTTGCCCTTAGCAACCAATTAGCTTGCTTCTTTAATTTTTAACAAGGGCTCTGCAAAATGAAATAAGCAATCCGATTGGTTGCTATGGGCAAGTGGGCAACTTATCCTTTGCACAGGTTTTGATAAATCTCCCCCAATGTTTCCAGCCTCACTCAAATGCCTCCAGAACCCCCCCCCCCCACAAGCACACACAATGCCTCCAGCCTTACCCCACACAGTGACAGAGGGGTGTACATGGGAGACAGGGGAATAGAGGGGTGTACATGGGGTGTAGAAGGGTATAGGGGTGTACAGTTTAACCATAGGGTGTACAGGGGTGACAGCGGAGTTTAGAGGGGTGACAGAAGGGTGTAGAGGGGTGACAGAGGGGTGTACGGGATAACAGAGGGGTGTCCAGGGGTTACAGAGAGGTTATGAGGGGTGACAGAGAGGTGTAGAGGAGTGAAAGAAGGTTGCGGGTGTACTACCTGAAGCTGAGTAGGCCTCTGTCAGCACCGCCCTTGCTTCTTCTCTCCATCCACCTCATTCTGCTGAGGGACCAGGGAGAATCCAGAGTCCACAGCTCCACAGGAGAGCGAGGATACATGAGGATTGGAGCTGCAGCATCACCTGTCTCGGCACTGCACACAAACTTCCTTCCTGCCCTGCCTGAATGCCTGTGACTCACAGGTGCGCAGGCCTGGGAAGGAAAATCAAAAAAAATTTGCACCATATTTCCCACCAGATTGTCCTGGCACACCGGTTGGGAATCAATGCCTCAGTGTAATGTGTGGACTCACTGTGCAAACACTAAAATCTGTGAGAAAAGTACAATCAAAAAAGAGGTAGTACGATATGTGACAAGGTCATCAAGAGTGAAGTTAAAAGGGGGGCAGTTTAAGTTGTAGAAATTTCTGCAACAGTCAGTTGCATAAACCTGCGTGAGGTTGTTTAAAAAGGGGAACTCTGAGATTAATGTTTTGCCACCAGTTGGTTTCAAGACAATTTTCTCCCGATTTGTATTTTTCTTCTACTTAAAAATCTTAACATTCCCATTATGTGGAGCTGGAATTACCACGGCTGCTAGCAACAGACTTGCCCTCCAATGGGTCCTCAAAAAAGGATTAAAAAAAAAAAAAAAAAAAAAAATTAAATAAAAATTACATAAAAAAATCTCTTTAATCTCTTCAATTGTGATGCCATATGGTCTCCCGACCCTGCTGCCACATCCAGATGCTCTGTGGCAGTGATTCTAATAGCGATGCCTTTAATCTGCATGTAACTTGTGATTTTTTTTTTTTTATTAGAGAATTTTATTAAGTTTTACAATACAATAAAATAATACAGAAGAGAAAAAAAAAAAAGAACCCATCAGGGCAATGGAACCAAATGGCAAGGTACATATAATAAAACCAGGAACACATGCAAATTGGTCTCAAAGAAGACAGCCAACCTTCAAAGAAAGGTATTTCCATGCACTGATAAAGCGCCAAACACTCTAGCATATGGCGTGATCAGGGTATTGTATGAGGCAACAGGGTAAGAGGTGCGATAGTGAGGCACAATGTAAGGAAAAACAGAGCAGACATCGTTGTATGAGGACCAATCTATGCACATAGGGGTCAGGGCATCCTATAGAAGCCAGACGGTGCAGGAGGCAATTGTCGAGAGGGGAAAGAGGTCGGCAGTCTAAGTGAAGAGTAAAAGAAGCAGAGAAAGTGAAGAAATACAAGATAGGAGAAAGATAGGGGTGAAGAGAGTAAGGGAATAGCAGGGAGGAAAGTAGGGGAAGGGGG
Organism: Hyla sarda; assembly: GCF_029499605.1. Lineage (NCBI taxonomy): Eukaryota > Metazoa > Chordata > Amphibia > Anura > Hylidae > Hyla > Hyla sarda. Next base: position 158,586,709 of record NC_079189.1, read on the forward strand.
GGGTATGGGGAGAAAAGTGGGACAGATTAGGGAGAGTACATACCTCGGGAGGCAACAAACACTGTAAGGGCTCCTGCAAGGCCGGTACACTGACAATGCTGATCAGGACAACACACCTGAGAAAGGTGCAACACTCAGGGAGGGAGTGAATGCATGATTAATGAAGGCGGGCTCAGTTCTTGCCTCGGACACGCCCCTTTCGAGCAGGGGATGGTAGAATGAGTTAGCAGGAGAATGCAGGGATTTGTAAGCCAAATACAAAAGCTAGACACAAAAAAAAGACATGTAAAGCATCTGCACGACCTAGTAAGTAACATATGTAAGCATTATTGTTTTTTTTGTGATATGACAAGTATGCTTTAAGAGTCCAGATGCAACTCATATTTCTATACTCCTGTAGCGACACCATTGCACATTAGTTACTCTATATCTATTTCTGGGAAATCTTGGATATACTACTTTGTTTACTCAGGTTCCTAAATGATAAAATCTCCTGCATAATTATTTATAAGCACAACAAAGGATTCTTGGAAAGCTAAATGACTGCCCCTTTGGGAGTTGTGATGGTGCCTATATTCATTGTCTTGCCATTCTATCTAGTGGGTGGATGACTGGTAAATGGATTTACAGATTAGGGAAATTCAATGAAATCTATATGTAATGCCGGGATCTGTGTATGGGGAGTACAGTTGGCAACAACACTTGACAGGCTTAAAAGGAGTTAAAAGTCCAAGTCTGACTTTATTTAGCAAAAAAATTAAATAGTGGCAGCGAAGTTGTGCAGGTACTGTAATTCTTAGAATACAGTGTATACATGTGCAACAAATCAGAAAAGAAATAAACTGTATATACTCGAGTATAAGCCAACTTTTTCAGCACAATTTTTTGTGCTGAAAACACCCCCCTCGGCTTATACTCGAGGGAACTCTCCGTGTGTCAATCCCTTCTCAGTGGTCTTCAACCTGCAGACCTTCAGATGTCACAAAACTACAACTCCCAGCATGCCCGGACAGCCATCGGCTGTCTGGGCATGCTGGAAGTTGTAGTTTTGAAACATCTGGAGGTCCGCAGGTTGCAGACAACTGCGGCCTTCGTCATCATCCAAACCCCCCTTTCAGTTTTCTACTCACCTCCCCTTGGTGGGAAGGAAGGGTGAGCTGGTTTGGGCCATCTATGCTGCAGGGACCGTCCGGTGGGGAGGGTTAGTCGTTCCGGGCTGTCCATTTTCACCGGGAGGCCCTCTACTCCGCTCCGGGCTGGCCCCGGCCTAGTGATGTTGTCTTGACGACGACACACAGGGACGTCCCTGCGCATGAACATCCCTGTGCGTCGTCATCAAGGCAACGTCACCAGGCCGGGGCCAGCCCGGAGCGGAGAAGAGGGCCTCCCGGTGAAAATGGACAGCCCAATACGACTAACCCTCCCTACCGGACGGTCCCTGCAGCATAGATGACCCGAACCTGCTTACCCTTCCTTCCCACCGAGAGGAGATGAGTAGAAAGCTAAAGGGGGATCTGGATGATGACGAAGGCCGCAGTGGTCTTCAACCTGCGGACCTCCAGATATTTCAAAACTACAACTCCCAGCATGCCCTGATAGCCGATGGCTGTCTGGGCATGCTGGGAGTTGGAATTTTGCAACATCTGGAGGTCCGCAGGTTGAAGACCACTGATGAAGGGATTGACAGGCGGTGATGATAAGGGGGGGGGATGATGACAGGGGTCTTGATGATGACAGGGGGGGATGATGACAGGGTGATGATGACGGGGTGATGATGACGGGGGTTAAAATGACAGGGTGATGATGACGGGGGTGATAATGACGGGGGTCGGGATGATGACAGGGGGGGATGATGACAGGGGGGGATGATGTATTTCCCACCCTAGGCTTATAGTCGAGCCAATAACTTTTCCTGGGTTTTTGGGGTGAAATTAGGGGCCTTGGCTTATATTCGGGTCGGCTTATACTCGAGTATAAACGGTATGACCGTCTGGTCTATAAAAATACAAAGGTTTTCTAGGGAATAGTAGGATCACTACTATCCATGTATTCTGCTATTCCATAAAAATACTCCCAGAACACAACACATGTCAAAGACCCAGCTTTCCTAGACACTTTATCTCTCTCAGTGTAACAATTTTCGTGAGATATACATTCCCTCCAGTGCTTTCCCTGCCACTGCCTACACTGTATATACATCTGGATACAATTGTTAGACACTTTATCAAATCTGACAACATTAAGCCAATTTATAGAATCAATTATACTTTAAAATGGCACTGGTGAAGAACAATGCTTTACTCTAATCCAAATACTAAATTGTAAGTCACCACATGATTATGTGTGAGACAATATCAATAATGTTCCATCCGGTTTAGATGACCTTTTGCTATTTGTTCTGCAAGTAATAGACGTAAATAAAAATAATACAAAAGATCTTGACAGAATTACATTTTTCTACTTTGGCGCCCATGGGAAAATACCTGTTAAAGGCGTTTTGTTTTAAATCATTGCTGTGCATGAATGGATGTAAGTGTTCACCCCTTGAAAATCCCCTGTGATGACTACAATCATTGGAGGATGACATGAATTGATGAGCTAGTCCCACAACAGCTAAAGACATTTGTATTAAGGTGGTAAGAATATAGGGCGAAGAGCAAAAGCAATATCTCTATGCACTGTGCTTGGCTAAGCCATCGCTCGGCTGAGAAACTTTTTCACCCAGAAAATGCCGTTCATCCTTCTAGGTGATTTCTGAATATCTTAACAGATGTCTGCACCAAATGGTCACCTCACCTGCTATAAATCTGATGAGTTAAGTGGCTCAAAATAGCAGCGGCAGTAATACTGTACCTCATGTAAGAGCCCAATTTATGAGCAAGTGATGCAAGACTTTATGAACTGAATTCTTAAAATGGCTGATCAATATTGAAATGTAAAAAATAGACTGCGAAAGACGTTCTTAAACAAGGGAAGTCTAATGTCTTCAGGAATCGGTAATTAGCTTTTTTTCCCATTATCGACCTGCATAATGTAATGACAACCCTTACATTTAGTGATTTACATGCCAATGATAAATAGTTTTTAAAGGAAGTATTTCTTTGGAAAAACTATATGCACGTTTAAATGCAGAGTAGAGCCATTCATCTATTTCATATAGTGCCTTCTCTTCTATTCTTTATTTTCTTAGACATTTACTTAGCAGTCATGTATTGTTTTGGAGAAGTAAAGTCTGCTTACTTAGTTCTAGGGTGTGGCCTCTTTACTATGATTTTTATTTTGAGTGATTTATGTCCCAATTTCTGTGCTTTCACTTAAAAATGTACCTATTAAAATACATTTACATTTGCTTTTAATCTCTATTTAACCTTTTGGATCACAGTTGGGCTTATAATAAAGGAATGCATTCCACCTGATACTACCAGAAAGTAATATAATTATTAGCATTTTAGTGCTTGTCCCAAAAAAAGTAAAATGGAGCTGCCCCGACCCGGTGTCCCAAGGAGCAGCTATCCCTGGCACAGGTAAAGAGTAGTACCTCCCTGTACTGTAGGGAGCCGCTACCTGACATTCAGTCAGCGCATGGTCTTTTGCCAGTGAAATACCCATTGATCAGTCCTTCCAGCCATTGACACATTTTACAAATCTGGACTGTCTGTAGCATGGTAAGTTGAGTATGGTTTCAAGTTACAATAATCCAGAAAAGACCATTGTATGTTGAAAATATTGTAACCTGAGGCCATTGTAAGTTAAGGACTGATGCTCTTTCTGTTTGAGAATGCATTTTATTTTATACTGTACTGACCTGGTCATTGGTTCCCAGGTTGTCCTGCCTTGGGCCATGTTTGGTAGGTGCATGCCTGGAACAGCACACACAAGCTGTCATTTTGGAGATGCTCTGACACAGCAATTTAGTTAACACAATTTAACTCTTGTCAGATTTGTGCAGATACTAATCCTGGGTTCACTTACGTCTAATGACCCTGAGTTGTCCCAAATGGGAAGGCAACAAATTAGGTTTTTTGCATCCATCTCATGCATCCATGCTCCAAAGGCTAAAATAGGGCAGGATAAGTATTGAACATCCAGCATAGCTGTCTCCTGACATAATTTTGCTGAATGAAAATACTTAGCATGCAGCATTTTTTTTATCAAGCGACTGCCCATCCGATAGCAATGATGATGGATCGCCAAATGAATGGGACTAGACCTATACACTTGCCCATTTAGTCTTCTTTCAATATGTCAACTTAACCCCTTAAGTACCCAGACAATTTTCACTGTAGGACCCGGACATTTTTTGCACATCTATCCACTGTCACTTTAAGCATTAATAACTCTGGGATGGTTTTACCTTTCAATCTGATTCCAAGATTATTTTTTCGTAACATATTATACTTTATTTTCGTGGTAAAATTTTGTCGATACTTGCATAATTTCTTGGTGATAAATTCCAAAATTTTGTGAAAAAATTTAAAACTTAGAATTTTTTTTATTTGAAGCTCTCTGCTTATAAGGAAAATGAATATTCCAAATAAATTATATATTGATTCACATATACAATATGTCTATTTTATGTTTCCATCATAAAGTTGACATGTTTTTACTTTTGGAAGACATCAGAGGGATTCAAAGAATAGCAGCAATTTTGCAATTTTTCACAAAATTTTCTAAATCGAATTTTTTTAGGGACCAGTTCAGTTTTGAAGTGGATGTGAAGGGCCCATAAATGACCCCATAAATGACCCCATTATAAAAACTGCACCCCTAAGAGTATTCAAAATGACATTCAAAAGGTTTGTAAACCCTTTAGGTGTTTCACAGGAATAGCAGCAAATTGAAGGAGAAAATTCAAAATCTTTATTTTTTACACTCGCATGTTCTTGTAGACCCAGTTTTTGAATTTTTACAAGTAGTAAAAGGAGAAAAATCTTCCTAAAATGTGTAACCCAATTTCTCTCGAGTAAGGAAATACCTCATATGTGTATGTCAAGTGCTCTGTTGGTGTACTAGAGGTCTCAGAAGGGAAGGAGCAACAGTGGGATTTTGGAGAGTGAGTTTTTCTGAAATGGTTTTTTGGGGGGCATGTCACATTTAAGAAGCCCCTATGGTGCCAGAACAGCAAAAAAAATAAATAAAAAATATACCCACATGGCATACTATTTTGGAAAACATCACCCCTCAAGGAACGTAACAAGGGGTACAGTGAGCCTTAACACCCCACAGGTGTTTGACGACTTTTTGTTAAAGTTGAATGTGTAAATGATTTTTTTTCACAAAAATGCTAGTTTTCCCCCAAATTTTAATTTTTTTCAAGGGTTAATAGGAGAAATGCCCCCCAAATTTAGTAACCCCATCTCTTCTGAGTATGGAAATACCCCATGTGTGGATGTCAAGTGCTCTGCTGGCGAACTACAATGCCCAGAACAGAAAGGCTTTTGAAGAGAAAATTTGAATGAAGGCCACGTGTGTTTACAAAGCCCCCCGTGGTGCCAGAACAGTGGACCCCCCACATGTGACCCCATTTTGGAAACTACACCCCTCACAGAATTTAGGGGTGCAGTGAGTATTTACACCCCACTGGCATTTGACAGATTTTTGGAACAGTGGGCTGTGCAAATGAAAAATTACATTTTTCATTTTCACGGACCACTGTTCCAAAAATCTTTCAGACACCTGTGGGGCGTAAATGCTCACTGTACTCCTTATTACATTACATGAGGGGTGTAGTTTTCAAAATGGGGTCACATGTGGGGGGGGTCCATTGTTTTGGCACTATGGGGGCTTTGTAAACACACGTGGCCTTCAATTCCGGACAAATTTTCTCTTCAAAATCCCAATGGCGCTCCTTCTCTTCTGAGCATTTTAGTGCGCCAGCAGAGCACTTTACATCCATATGTGGGGTATGATCTTACTCAGAAGAAATGAGGTTACAAATTTTGGGGGGCTTTTTTTCCTATTTTTCCTTGCGAAAATGAAAAATTTAGGGTAACACCAGCATTTTTGTGAATTTTTTTTTTTCATTTTCCCATCCAACTTTAATGAAAATTCTTCAAACACCTGTGGGGTTTTAGGGCTCACTATACCCCTTGTTTAATTCCGTGAGGGGTGTAGTATTCAAAATGGGTTCACATGTGGGTTCATGTCAGAACCGCTGTAAAATCAACCACCCTTGTGCAAATCCTAAATTTAGGCCTCAAATGTACATAGTGCGCTCTCACTCCTGAGCCTTGTTGTGCGCCCGCAGAGCATTTTACGCACACATATGGGGTATTTCCGTACTCAGGAGAAATTGCGTTACAAATTTTAGGGGTCTTTTTTTCCTTTTACCGCTTGTGAAAATAAAAAGTATGGGGCAGCACCAGCATGTTAGTGTAAATTATAATTTTTTTTTTACACTAACAGGCTGATGTAGCCCCCAACTTTTCCTTTTCATAAGGGGTAAAAGGAGGAAAAGCCCCCCAAAATTTGTAGTGCAATTTCTCCTGAGTACAGAAATACCCCATATGTGGCCCATAAACTGTTTCCTTGAAATACGACAGAAAGAAAAAAGGGGAAAACAGAGCGCTCCAATGTGTAGGACGAGTAGTAGGAAGGGGAGAGCCCCTGGGTTTATGAAGGATTCACCAGATCAAGTTGCACGGCAAATAGAGGCACAACTCCAATAATCATGATCTCCTTTCAGAGGTGAGGATGAATCCAATGTGGACTGCAGCTAATCCTGCCCTGGCAGCAGCGTGGGAAGACAAGGAAGCAAAAGTTCACACCGGTCCGGCGCAAAGAGATTGGGGATGTTTCACAGCGCTGTCCACACTCAGGTAAATGAAAGTTCTTTTATTTCTGTATTTCAGTACATGTAACGCATTTCAAGGATGCTCCGTCCTTTTCATCAGACATGTTTAAAATGAGTAAGAACAGGGATTATATACTAACTGTCGGGCAAGACCGTAAAAACGGAAATTACCTCACAAAGGATTTGCCTCAAATAACGTCTTACATGTAAAATCAAAAATGTTAAATAGTACAATGAAAAAAATCAAAAAATGAATAATGAATGACAGATAATAATAAATAGATACATAGAAATACATAGCTTATTTTCTATATTGCTCTGAACATATTATTAACTTGTTTTTTCTATGGTCTCATTTAAACCCCTCGGCCACAACGTGTTGAGGGAATAAATCCAAAAGGATTCCCTATTAACTAGCTTTTGGAAGCGATCGCAATGTTCTGAAGAGATGCTTTCCAAGATCATCAATTTTAAACATTTGTGGTTACTGTTATGCTGAGCCATGGTATGTTATACAAGGGTAAGGATTACTGTAAAGAGTGCACACCACAAGATCAATATTCATATAAATAACAAAGTTTATTAGGTATCACATAAAGATTGCAAAAAAGACAAAAAGGGCTAAAATCACTTAAAAAGCTCTCAATCGAGCAACCTCTACAACATGGGAGAGGGGCCATGAACCCCCTTCTCACCAAAGTCCCGTCCCTCTGTAGTACAATATAATGGCTCAGGTAGTGGTGCTAACTGATAAGATGATACACATACAACATTAATCTTGTCACCAAATCAAATAAGCTTAACACCAAATGAAATGAAATACACAATGTGCAAAGAGAAAATATATAAATTCATATCACCAGTGCATAGCAACCACAGAACAAAGGAGCCGAAATAGTAAATGGCGGGACGGGACCCCTAAGCCCCACGCGTTCCGTCACCGTTTGTGACTTCCTCAGGGGTGTTGTAGTCCACCTGCCCTTAGGGTCTTATATATCAGCATAATAAACTAAGTAATACCTGTCAGGTGAGTACGTCAAGGGTCAGTCACGCTGTGTGTAGTGGAGCCGGCATGAACTTCCGCCATGGTATGTCTCGACAAACTGTGTAATAAAAAATTATTTTTAATATTATATCTATGTTTATTTATGCAGGCTCGTACGGTTTGTATCGTACGGCCAACATATTGAAGCCAGCATTCACGTGTGAGGAGATATATAACAAAAGAATCGGAGCAATCTAATTTTTCTTTCAGAGGAAAAACTTTGCCTGTAGAAAAGGACGTCACAGAATCGCATGGAGGAACCGCAATCCATTCACAACACAAGCAGCGTTTATTGCCGCAGCGAAATGTACCGATCAAGGTGGGCTTGCAGGAATTATGTTTACTGGCTTTATTTTTTCATTTACTTGGGGCTAAAGGATTTTTTAAAGTAAACTTTACTGACAGACCGTGCAAGCTGGGAGTTGTTCTTTTGCAACAGCTGGAGGCAAACTGGTTGGAAAACCTTCAGTTAGGTCCTGTTACCTAACTCAGTATTCTCCACCCAGTGTGCCTCCAGCTGTTGCAAAACTATAACTCCCAGCATGTACTGATTGCTGAAGGGCATGCTGGGAGATGTAGTTATACAACAGTTGGAGGTACGCAACTACAACTCCCAGCATGCCGAGACAGCTGTTTTATGTTTGGGCATGCTGGGATTTCCAGTTTTGCAACATCTGGAGGGCTACAGTTTAGAGACCACTGCACAATGATCTCCAAACTGTTGCCCTCCAGATGTTGCAAAATTACAAATCCCAGCATGCCCAGACATCAAACTGCTGTGTGGGCATGCTAGGAGTTGTAGTTTTGCAAGATCTAGAGGGCCACAGTTTAGAGACCACTGCACAATGATCTCCAAACTGTAGCCCTCCAGCTGTTGCAAAACTGCAAATCCCAGCATGCCCACACAGCAAACAGCTGTTTGGGCATGCTGGGAGTTGTAGTTTTGCAACATCTGGAGGGCTACAGTTTAGAGACCATTTTATAGTGGTCTCAAACTGTAGCCCTCCAGATGTTGCTAGGCAACTCACCGGCTTCCGTAGGATCCAGAGAGCCTCATTGCCGTCCTCTGCTGCCGCCGATCACCGCCGTCGATCGCCGCCCGCTACCGCCGCCCGCTGCCGCCGCCAATGGGTGAGTGGTCCTTTGGCGCCGGTCCTCGTCGGTTTCCCCATTATGCCCCGCCTATTGTGGGTGGGCAGAACAGGGAAACTGAAAGTTAATCCCCCTGCACCCCAATATGCTATTGGTTGTCGATTCTAGATGACTAATAGGAGGGGTAGCACCCCTGCCACCTCACTCCTATCCCTTCAGGGGGATCATGGGTGTCTTGGACAACCCCGATGCCCCTTATTTTCCTGGTCACTGGGTCAATGGAGACCCGTATGACCTGGAATTGCTGCCAATTGCCGGTGTGAATTCACGGGCGATTTGCGGTGATTGCCAACATGGGGGGTCTGATGATCAATATCAACAGTCACCCCTGTCCGGTCCCCGCCCCGCGCTCGGCGGGGACCAAAATTCCCAATATATATATTTACGTCCTGGGTCCTTAAGTACCAGGGTGTCAGGACATGCCTGCACGCCCTGGGTCCTTAACTGGCTAAAGAACTTTATCTTCATTTGCTGTCTTAAAGAGTACCTGTCACCAAACATGAAACTATGAAATTATGAGGTACTTAGCTTGCGAATTTGGCGGCCAAATAGCGTGGACCGTCCCACCATGGTAAGGTGACCTCATTCTGGGACGGACCCTACACTATGAATATGCCTCTGTGTAAACAGTACAACAGGCATTGCAAGGTCTGAAACATCCAAGGCACCTTATATACACCTAATAGAGGTGGGTGGGGTGCAAGGCCAACATGGAGGTAGCCACTCCCCCGTATGTGTAATACAACCAAAGAATACTCATGTTTTATCTATATACTCATGTTTTATCTATATCTTTGTGCTAGCGGTGTGCTGCTGTATTCTCCTGTTGCTGTATATTTAGCCCAGCAGCCTGCACCTGTAGGCCAGGTCTATACAATAGTTTGGAATCAAATAGTGCTGGACAACTTATTCTTTGGTTGTATTACACATACGGGGGAGTGGCTACCTCCATGTCGGCTCTTGCATCCCACCCACCTCTATTAGGTGTATATAAGGTGCCTTGGATGTTTCAGACCTTGCAATGCCTGCTGAGCTGTTCACACAGAGGCATATTCATAGTGTAGGGTCCGTCCTAGAATGAGGTCACCTTACCGTGGTGGGATGGTCCACGCTATTTGGCCGCCAAATTCGCAAGCTAAGTACCTCATAATTTCATAGTTTCATATTTTCATTTATTGCACTACAGCTGTATAGCTTTTCATGTTCTATCTTTATACTCATGTTTTATCTATATACTCATGTTTTATCTATATTTTTGTGCTTGCAGTGTGCTGCTGTATTCTCCTGTTGCTGTATATTTAGCCCAGCAGCCTGCACCTGTAGGCCAGGTCTATACAATAGTTTGGAATCAAATAGTGCTGGACAACTTATTCTTTGGTTTTATATATATATATATATATATATATATATATATATATATATATATATATACACACTGTATATTTATTAATTTTTTCTTTCTTTTAGTAATAAAAAGAATCTCAGTGTATAACATAAAAACATATGTTAACGGATTAGACATAATCTATATAACCAGAAGTAAACAGTCACACAGGATAGATATATCATATTTTTTAGACATGCGAATAGACATCTGCAATGTGAAATGTACAGCGAGCTTGGCCTTTATACCATAGTGACCTGTGATGGAATCAGAGGCGGTTATAGCATAGGGAAACACTGATTATGATTTAGAAGATTTGTGACACTGACTGAAACATTTTGTGATTGGAAGTGACAGCAAACACAGCTAGAACAAGATTAAATGAATGTAATATCAAACCGTATAACTTAAAGAAGATATCATTATTATAATTTGTATCCTCAGCCTGAAAGCTTTATTTTTCCCCTTTCCTTTTCACCAAGATAATCTCACTGGAGATCATATACTTGCTATGAGAACTGGCATTACCAGCATTTACTTTCCATGAAGCAACTCATCATGAATGCCTGACAGATCATGACATTATTAAGAATATGGAAAAATGGGATTTAAGTTTTTTTTTTTTTTTTTTTTTTTTAAAGACGTTTAAGTAAAGGCATGTAAACTTACAGTATATTTTTAGAACATTGCTTGCAGTTGTTAAATCCTTCTTTATTTTTACATACTTTTAAAGGACTGAAAGAGTTTTCAACTGAATAAACCACAGGGCAGGATTTCTTTATTTATTTTTCTACAATGTTCTGTCTAAGATGAATTAGTGGGCATAGTTTTATCCTGTAAACTGTCCCCAAGCAATTCAGAAAATAGTTTTTTCAGTCTAGCTGCGGCAAAGTGCCACATGATGCCTTTCTTAAGGGGATAATTTCATGTAGAATAATATGTTTATAGAAATAAAGGCAAAAAATTGTATTTAAACGTATTTCTTAAAAAAAAAAAAAATAAATAAAAAAAAGAAAAGTCCAGCAAAGAGATATGCCATTTAGTTACAATGTATACCATCAATTGGTGTTTAGAGAAAAGCAATGTACCGGTCCGAGACGCAGACTCATACTATAAAAACTTTGCAAAGTCAGAAATGTTACAGGGGTACTCCAGCGGAAAAAAAAAATGTTTTCAAATCAACCGGTGCCAGAAAGTTAAACAGATTTGTAAATTACTTCTATTAAAAAATCTTAACCCTTCATATCAGCTATTGTATTCTACAGATGACTTCAGAGAAATTTGTGCAGTTCTTTCCAGTCTGACCACAGTGCTCTCTGCTGACACCTCTGTCCGTGTCAGGAACTGTCCAGAGCAGGAGAGGTTTTCTATGTGGATATGCTTCTAATCTGGACAGGTCGTGACATGGACAGGGGTGTCAGCAGAGAGCACTGTTATCAGACTGGAAAGAACTTTACAAATTTCTCTGTATTATACAGCAGCTAATAAGTACTGGAAGGCTTCAGATTTTGAAATAGTAATTTACAAATCTGTTTAACTTTCTGGCACCAGTTGATTTGAAAATATTTGTTTTCCACTTGTTTCCACCGGAGTTCTCCTTTAGGGTATGTTCACACTGAGGAATTGGGGCGAAATTCCTCTTGGAAATGCAGGTTTCATGCAGAGGAGGAGAAGAGAAGGAGTATCAAGAGTGGGAGGAAGAGTGGGAGGAGTTTCAGCGGCCATTTCCACAGACTGATTTTCAGGGGCGTTTCCACTAATTTTTGGTGAAAATTTTGTGTTTTTCTCAGAGAGAGATTATTCACAGACTCTGAATACAGTCACAGACTCAGAAATGAGAATCTCAAAATGGCTGCTGAATAAAAAGTGGGTGGAGAGTGGGCGTAATATATGTATTTTTTTTTTTATTCATAAATACTCCTCTTTTTTTTTGTTCAATGCTTCTGACTGAGAAAAAAAAATAACATTGATCTCTATGGGAGAACGACGCTGATTCCGCCTGAAAGAAAGAACATGTTCTTTCTTCAAGCAGAACATACTTCCTCGTCAGAATTCTGCTTGAGGAAATTCCTCAGTGTGAACTGAGTGGCAGAAATTCTGTACAACTCTATGGGGTTTTCATTGCTGAATGATTTGGAAAGGAAAAAGCGAGCAGAATTACTCATGGAAATTCCTCTTCAATTCCTCAGTGTGAACATACCCTTAAGGATACTCTGCTTATGAAACTGATCTTTACTGTCTTCAAACATGATAATGACCTATGTAGGAGACATGGTATGTGAACAACTTTTGCCACATGATTATGCAACATGTTTCTTGTTTATGTAATTTTCTTTTTTCTTGTTTGAAAATTGAATGAAAACTACTGGGTTAGCGTGAATTAGCATTTAGCATTTTTATGCTGTGTGAACTTATTACATTAAAAATATGTATTTTTTTTTAATTAATATTTTACAGCCGTTTGTATTCCTTTAATGTATGTGTGAACCCATCCATATTGTGTTTGCACAATAAAAATAATCTATTAAAGTAAAACTGACCGGCTGTGCCTCCCCTTTGCAATAAACCCAAAATACTGGGTTATAGTGCTGGTGAACAGCATTGATGTGATGGGTCACTTACTAGAATTGATGAAAATTTGACAGATTAATATGTCTTCATACTTCTATTGCATAGCTCTGCGCAGCGGAGGCATGGAGCGGGCTCCATGTCTTCTCAACATTCCTCATAATGAATATGTAAAAGTATTCACTGTCACGTCGCTAGGATGTAAGAGCCTGCCGGCGCCTGTGCTCTGCTCTCCTGTTCTCTGTGCAGAGCAGAGAGCAGGTGCAGACTTTCACATCCTTGCGAGGTGAGAGTGAATACTTTTGCACATTCATAATGGAGGTGAGCCAGAATGAGGAGGCAGGGGAGCATGGTAAGCTGGCTCCCCACCTCCATTGTGCAGAGTTGAACAACAGAACTAGAAGTATGAAGACATATAACTTTTCATCAATTTATTTTGAGACTGGAGAGACAGAAAAATAAAGCAATTTTGCCACTTTTACAGCATTCACATTAGAACCAATTTAAATCCCATTTTCAGGCTATACAGCTAGTATATATTAAGATGCCAGAAAAGGTATTCACCATACACAGCACAGTACCAGTAGGTACTCAGAGGACATTGTAACTAGAGGGACCACTGTACTTTGTGTTGGTTTTAAACTCTATGCAATTTTCTTTTTATAAATAGTATACAGTTTATCTGCATTCTGCAGTCATGTGACCTGACAATGAATCTATTCGTGCGCAGCTGTCATCTGAGAAGGTTAGGGAAGAATTATATATTCCGTTTGAATCAAAAATAAAATGTCATCAATTCTAATAAAACAATAATAGTCAACTGTTTATGTTGATATAATCTGTGAAAGGTTAAAAATATATTGTGCAAAATGCATCTGAATGGATTGTAGCTTGAAAAAAGCTGAGTGGTTCTTCAAAAGCATGAGAAGAATAGATACACTTTGGAATGTCCTTGTTACATTGAACATAGAGATGGATGTTTGTTTTGCTTATAATTGTTATGTTTAGTATACTGGAGAGTTTGTCTACAGGCTCATTGCTTCAGCTGTTAATACCAATAGCCTTGTACGTATGGAATTTGGAATAGACTGTCGTTAAAGATTGACATAAGTGAAGTCTACATTTGCACCCTGCACCAGAGTGAACAAACCGACAAAGATTCTTATCCAGCAGTTTTAGTTTTTTTGGACTTAGCACATGAGATTCAGGGAGCCTATATAAAGTATTATTTCATGGATCCTAGCGTCAGAAGTCTCTTTTCTGTTCTTTTTATATGGAACTGCTTCATAGAGAAAAGGTTGTGCAGGGCAGAGAAAGCGGTAAAATTAACACCTCTCTAGGCTCCAGCATTGTACTGACTGCTTCCTGTTCATCGGTACAGGGAGGAGAAATAAAAGACTGTGTAGACGTGCACACAGTTCTCTATGATTATGCATGGCATTTTATGAATGCTCTGAACAACCTCTAAGGATAGATCTTAACAAATCTGCATAAGATTTACAACTACGAAGACGTGGTCAAAGATGGCAGGATGTGCACAACCCAAAATATCAATGTGCATACAATGGAGGATGCCTGCAAAGAACCACAAGTACCACAATGGCATCCTACACCAGAGGGAGGTGTGAATCTGAAACATATAAGTTAATACAAAAATACGAAAAGTACAAATGTTCACCTATTTTTGTACTTTTTGTATTTTTGTAGAAATCTGCATAAGAGAAGACTATCCCTGAGCAGTGGAAAGTCTTTAAAATGCAACTCCAATGATTTTGTGGTGGAAGCAAAGATGTTCACGAATCACCTGCTGCGGAAGCAAGCAATCCTTGGATTTGTCAGAAGTACAATGAAGCTGGCAATGCATTCTTCTGCCACAAATAAAAAGTTTTCATTGGTTGGGGTCTGGATGTTGAGACCTCCAAAGATCGGTAGAACATGTGAGGAGAAGTACTTATCGGAAAAAATGGGGGGAGTGTGCATAAAATATAACTTTTAATAACCACCTCTAAAATATTATATTAATAGTGATGAATAATAATCAGCCATTTGACCCGGATAGGGGCCTCTTAGCAATAGTACGCCAAAGCTATGCTGCTAAAATATAGACCAGGGGACAAAATCCAAAGTATATATGACAAGATATCACATCCAGGATACAATCTGCCCAGAGGGACTAGATGTATCCCATGACACAACGGCCCTACGCGTTTCGGCACAAAGTAGCATGTGTCCTCCTCAGGGGCTCAATAAATGGATGCCATAAAACAAAAAATCATTTATCCACAGTGATTTATTGGATAATGGTCTATAGCCAGGATGTGGCTCGAAGTATCGGAAACGCTTCCTTCACCCTTCCCAGATTCAACCTGTAAGAAAGATGCAGACAACAGGAAACCATATTCAGTACACCATGTCGTAGCTGGGAAGGGGAGATGCTAGCCACAGTACAAAAACAATACACTCACGGTCCTGTCGGGACTCGACGTGAAACCTGTAATAAAGGATAGAGGAATATATTGTTCTCCACCTATCCCTTATGGTAGTTATGATCAATACCTGCAAGGGAAGAATTTTACTCACGGTTCTGGCGCAAGAGGTAAGTATGAAGCGCTCCGGACAATGTGTGTAACCCGCAGTGGCGGGGAGCCGAGCTGTATGCCGGCTTCTCACACACATGTCCGGAGCTAACGGCGTCTGACGTCTTATCCGCTTCCGGAGCCATGGGAGGAGTCTCCGCCCGTCTGCCGTCTCCATGCGAACGCCTGACGCTGGAGGGCGTAACCTACACACCGCTCGTATCGCGGGGTAGCGGGCAAAGAACAGTTAACCCTTTAAGCTCCGTGGGATAAGTACGGTTCATGGGTCAGAGGTAAGCTGGCCCATGAACAAAAAGGGCTTTATTTGAATAAGTCCAGATTACACCAAAGAGAAAACCCGGATTAGTAATGATGAGGAAAGTGTTACCAAGTGATGTAAATGATACTGAACAAACATATCCAATCAGATTAAAGTAGTGGACCTCCTACTAAACAAAGAATCTATGTAAGGAGGAACGATGCAGGCAGAGGGACCCCAGGGGAGAGGCACAGGGAAGCCCATATCTTAATGAGAAAATGCGAATAGATTAAACAAATAAGTAAGATAAAAACAGCTGTAATTGAGGCGCGAATGGCCGCTGGGGAGAGGGGAACCCCTAGTTTGAAAGGGAGGGGGGGGAGGGAGAATATGCGGGGGCCTAGTGGACCTAGATACACGCTATTAGACCCTAAAACTAGTCCCTAAACCTAGGCGGGGTGGCCGCCCTAAAAAGGGCGGTCCCGCACAGGAACCTAGTCTAGGATACCCTACACATCCCTAGTTTTCTTGTGAAATTCCCAATACGTTTGATGTGTCATATGACCCTCTTCCTATTGAAAAAAACAAAAGTTGGATTCAAAATGGCCAACTTCAAAATGGCCGCTATGGTCAACACTCATCTTGAAAAGTTTCCCCCTCACATATACTAATGTGCCACAAACAGGAAGTTAATATCACCAACCATTTCCATTTTATTAAGGTTTATCCATATAAATGGCCCACCCTGTAGTACATGGATTGTAGGAAAAAACTTACCAGAAAAGGGTTAAAGGACCTTTACATGTACAGCTTGGAAAAAAGACGGAAGGGCTATGATAGAAACTTTAAAATCATCATGGTAAAGGAGGAAAGTATATATATATATATATATATATATATATATATATATATATATATAAAAAGCAAAGGAGCAACAGCACTCTAAAATCCGAAAGATATAAAAGGGAAGGTGCAGGCAACCTGTAAAAGGATCAAGTCCAACGATCCATCCAAATATAAAAAAGGAAGATCAGGGCAGCACTCCAACAACGTGAAAAAAGATAAAATTTATTCCATCAAAACAATGTGCAAAACAGCAGCGACGTTTCAATCCTCTCCAGGATCTGTTTTGATGGAATAAATTTTATCTTTTTTCAAGTTATTGGAGTGCTGCTCTGATCTTCCTTTATATATATATATATATATATATATATATATATATATATATATATATATATATTATAAAAGAAACATTATTATCAGGAAGTATTACTTTACTGAGAGAGTAGTGGATGCATGGAATAGCCTTCCTGCCGAAGTTGTCGCTGCAAATACAGTGAAGGGATTTAAAAATTCATGGGATAGGCATAAGGCTATCCTTCATATAAGAAAGGGCCAGGGACTATTCATAGGATTCAGATTATTGGGCAGATGAGACAAATGGTTCTTATCTGCTGACTCTTTCTATGTTTCTATGTTTCTGCTTTCTCGCTATACTTTATACTGCCCCTACAAACTTTCCCATGTATTCTCTTCCCTTTCCACACTCTACTATGTACAACTTCTTCCCACTTCCTGCTGCTTTCTCCAACAATGAGAGAACAGAAAGCCCATCTGATGGATTTTTGCTATATATATATCTATAAGCAGCAGCAAAATCTTAGGTGACATTTTGCATCAGGAACAAATGAATAATAATAAAAAAATCTGAGCAAAGGTGTTCATAACTTTTAAAGGAGACAGTGTCAAATGGGAAAAGATGGGAACTTTGGGTGACCATGGAACCCCAGAAAACTTTGGCTACCTGAACATATCCACACCATGTATTTTTTATCTACCACTACCATGTGGATAAACTTTACTGAACTCCCTTCGCAATTCCATTTAAATACGGATGTTCAAATAGAGTCTTATTGGTTACATCCTTGGAGTCAGGAGAATGAACATGGCATTGGGCCTGTGTGTATGTAAATTTTAACTCACATTCCTCCGCTTCACATAGTCTCCAGGGGGGGGGCGTTCTGTCTGTGGCTGGTGACACTGCTTTCCATGGAGCTGCAGATTGTGGAAACTGACATTACCGCTCACCAATCACTGGCCAAGGCAGGACACCTCTGTGGCCAGTGATTGGCTGGCGCTGACTGGTGAGTGGGAGTTGAGGGAGATGAGGAATGTTTGTTAGAGGTTTTATTGCTTTGATAGGCAGTCTGGGCCCATAATTATTATAATTTTTTTTTAAATCCACTGGACAACACCTTTAATCCCTTAAGGATCGGGGGTTTTTCCGTTTTTGCATTTTCGTTTTTTTGCTCCTTGCCTTTAAAAAAATCATAACTCTTTCAATTTTGCACCTAAAAATCCATATGATGGCTTATTTTTTTTGCGCCACCAATTCTCCATTGTAATGACGTCAGTCATTTTGCCCAAAAATCTACGGTGAAATGGAAAAAAAAATCATTGTGCGACAAAATTGAGAAAAAAAAACGCCATTTTGTAAATTTTGGGGGCTTCCGTTTCTACGTAGTACATTTTTCGGTAAAAATGACACCTTATCTTTATTCTGTAGGTCCATACGATTAAAATGATATCCTACTTATATAGGTTTGATATTGTCGGACTTCTGGAAAAAATCATAACTACATGCAGGAAAATTAATACGTTTAAAATTGTCATCTTCTGACCCCTATAACTTTTTTATTTTTCAGTGTATGGGGCGGTATGAGGGCTCATTTTTTGCGCCGTGATCTGAAGTTTTTAACGGTACCATTTTTGCATTGATAGGACTTATTGATCGCTTTTTATTCATTTTTAAATAATATAAAAAGTGACCAAAAATGCACTATTTTGGACTTTGGAATTTTTTTGCGCGCACGCCATTGACCGAGCGGTTTAATTAATGATATATTTTTATAATTGGGACATTTCCGCACGTGGTGATACCATATATGTTTATTTTTATTTACACTGTGTTTTTTTTTTATTGGAAAAGGGGGGTGATTCAAACTTTTAATAGGGGAGGAGTTAAATGATCTTTATTCACTTTTTTTTTGCAGTGTTATAGGTCCCATAGGGACCTATAACACTGCACACACTGATCTTCATCACTGATCACTGGTTTCTCATAAGAAACCAGTGATCAATGATTCTGCCGCATGACAGCTCATGCCTGGATCTCAGGCACTGAGCAGTCATTCGGCGATCAGACAGCGAGGAGGCAGGTAGGGGCCCTCCCTCGTCATTCAGCGATCAGACAGCTGTTCGGGATGCCGCGATTAGCCGCGGCTATTCCAAACAGCCCGACTGAGCTAGCCGGCAACTTTCGGTTTCGCTTTTAGCCGCGCGGCTCAGCTCTGAGCGCGCGGCTAAAGGGTTAATAGCGCGCGGCGCCGCGATCGGCGCTGAGCGCTATTAGAGGCGGGTCCCGGCATCACTATGACGCCGGGCCCGCCGTGATATGATTCGGGGTTACTGTGTAACCCCGCGTTATATCAGGAGAGCAGGACCAAGGACGTACCTGTACGCCATTGGTCCTTAAGGGGTTAAGCAAACCTTTTAGTTTAGGTTCACACTACGGAATCTCTGGACAGAATTTCTGCTGGAGATTCATCCGGTAGCACTAAGACCGCACGGACTGCATTGCCATCCCCATAGATGGCAATGCATTTCTGGGTGAATCCTTTGGGAGATCTGCTCAGAAATACATTGACATCTATGGGGACAGCAATGCAGTCCGCACAGTCCTAGTGCCACCGGCTTGATCTCC
Source organism: Hyla sarda (assembly GCF_029499605.1). Classification (NCBI taxonomy): domain Eukaryota; kingdom Metazoa; phylum Chordata; class Amphibia; order Anura; family Hylidae; genus Hyla; species Hyla sarda. The sequence continues at coordinate 158,606,249 of NC_079189.1, forward strand.
GGCAGAAATTCTGCCCAGAAATTCCACAGTGTGAACCCAGCCTTACTCTCAGCCACTAGACAACTGAAACAGCTGTACTGGGCCATAACTAATGCATTTGTTGTCCCAGTGTCCACCATCAAGTTAGTACAAAGCACTAAAACAAAGGCCCCATTGACTAACACCCCATCCTACTGCAGTGCTTGATGTCATCTACTAACAAAAGGACAACGGTTCACCAGCTTCTACAACCATTGAGGTTGCCAAGACTCTATGGGGTACACATCCTCAAACCTTATTGTGCAATACAATAACTAACAAGTGTCATAAAAGAAATAACAGCATAACCGTTGTAAGAGAAGAACCTTTGCAGTTTTCTCCTCTTATATACCCAGACACATATACTCTGACATAGCTCTAATATTTTCTAACCTTAATCTCCCAATATAATACCACATTTCTCTTCCTATCTACAGCATAAAGAATCTCGCCATGTCCTTCCTAGAGTGAAGGTGTCTCCTAAATCTTATAACATTCACAAGCGATCTTTATGGTAGGGACTTAATACTTGCAATATAATACATGATGTGCCAGCAGGGAAGAAACAACGTATGCATAAAATATAGCTGCATTGCTTTTTTGTTAATAAAGTAGTCAAAGAGTAGGGTTCAGCCATCTTTTGTAAAAGGTGTATTGTATTGAAATAAAGCTGGTTAGTGGTGACATGAGTTGTCATGTAAGCAGAGGAGATGTACCGGGGGATTCGTATTAACCTGTATAGGGCGTACTCTCATTTCGGTCAATGATTTGAATAGGGTTATCTACAGCTGTGCTCATTGTATTCCCCTGACAGCACTGCCTGGGTGACAGATAACTAGATAGACTCAAGGCCACTCAAAGAATGAGGTCTGGCATGACTTCATCCATCTCCTCTTTTCAGTGGTCTCTATAGAGTATCTAGCATCAAAGTATTAATCTCGCTCCTTATAGGGTGCAGGCGGCCCTCCACCACGCCATAAACAAACTTCTCCTGTCAAGTCCAGTTTGTAAATGAAGTGTTTTTCTGGAGAATGTACATTTATATCTGTCATGTTCTGTACACATCTTTAATATCCACAAGCTGCCATGACAATTTATGGTTTAAACTTGTGCTGTTATTTCCCCCAAGAAATCTGCAGATTTTTTCATTCTCCATTTCATGCTTTATTTTGTTATTAGGTTATATTTTGAGTATGGGGATGGCACAAGCACATTGATAACATTTCATGACATTTTCTTGTTTTTTGGTATTTTCTGGCCTGAGAAATGAAAGACATTAATAGCACAGAATAGCTGAGGAGGGGCTTTTGCCTAAGAAACATGTCTAAAGCTGGAATTGTGCTTTATTACACGAGCTTCACTAGATTTTGAGAAAATGAATAGGTGTTGCAGAAAATGAATGTAATGTAGCTCACTTTCTCTCCAGCATTACAATGAGGTAAATGGCTCACCTTGGACAGCTGAGCCATATTGATGTACCCTTAGGACATAGCAGCCGAGAATCCAATACTTTCAACTTTCAGAGCAAAAGTTAATATACTAGACGAATATAAATCATTTTCAGCCAGAAGCAGCTTTGTTAAATTGCTATAGGCCAGCAATAATTAACAGCAGTGAGCTGTGTTAGTCAAAATGTGACCTTCTTGGATTATTGTCTAACCTATCTTCTTCGTCTGACTCACTGGTCTGGAGAGTTTTAAAGTCTTGCAGTAAAAAAAATCCCTAGAACAGTAGAATTTCTTCTTAGATGGTCTGGATTTACCATTTAGGTAAAAGAGGCAAATGTCTAGAGCAACAAGGAACAAGGTATTGAACATAGGAACAAAGGCATCATTCCATATTTATGTACTGTACTCTGTGCTTGAACTATTTTATCCGCCTAAAATTGTGTTTTACTGTATCTCCAAGTGCTCAACGAGTTGAATGCAATTTATTGTTCTCTGGTATCACCCATTCAAGACTGAATTGAAGCTGACTTTATCATGCTATAGAATTACTGATGAGATCCTAAAAAATATGTCACCATGACCAGCTGAAAAGTTGCCATTCGTTGTCTATTTCATGGTTCTTTTTTTAATATGGGGTTTGCAGTTTTAATTTTAGAGCATGTAAAAGTGTGTTTGTTTATATGTGCATTAAAGTTGGGTTTTTTATACAGACATTTTTATATTGGTCACAAAGACAGATGTGGGAGAATGTATCAAACATGTATGCCAGTGTTCCGATGTAAAAAAAAAAAATTGTTGTTTTTTTGTTGTTGTTTTTTTACAACTTTACACTATACTCACTAGGTGGGGGTGGCTTCACATAAAGTGAGCAGTGCTTCAAACAACAGAAGAATGCTTCGCACGCCCCCTGGATTTAGAAAAATTTATTTTTGCAAGCAGGCATAGGTATTAAAGATGCAAGGGGCAGTCAGTTATATAAGAGGAGTGTACCTCTTAATAAATCTGGCTAATCTTTCGCCAGCAGGATTTTACTTATGACTGGCTAGTAGTGTTGAGCGCAAATATTTGCAATTCGAATATTTATCGCAAGTTTTGCATATTCGCAATTACGAATATTCATATTTTTTTTCCCACAGAACACATCACAGTGATCTCATTCCTCCCTGCTTCCAGCTTGTGGTCTAAAGAAGGCTCCTATAGTATTTACTGTATTAGACTGGAGAGTGAATATTCGCGAATATGAGAATATCCAAATGCGCAAATATTCACGAATATCCTCATATTCGCAAATATCGTCACTAAAATTAGATAGGTAATGACAATATTCAAAATGAAAAATGTCATAGACCCATTATCACTTCTGTATAGACTAAGAATATTAGGAGATAGATAATATAGATAGATAGGTAGATAGTTATCCGCATACGCGCATGCGCATTTACACAAAGCGAATATAACCACAAATATATTGAATATGCAAATTTTGCGATTATAGGACGAATATTCATCCATATATTCACGAAATATCGCAAATTCGAATATGGCCTATGCCGCTCATCACTACTGGCTAGTGAAAAGCCAGTCTTAGTATATTCCTCTCTTTGCCTGCATTATGGGGGCACCATTGCATTACTGTTGTATGGATATTATCTACGGTACTATTTTAAGGAGAGGTTATGCTACCTAAAACTATTGCACTGCTTTTTATTTTAGATTGGTTTAAATAAAGCAGTGGGTCCACTAACAACATTGATCACCTAGCCACAGGAGTCCGCTGTGGATTGGTGTCCTGAGCCTGCTGTGTAGTCAGGGCTGGGACAAGCTCCCTTGGCAACTAAGACAAAGGCTTTAAAGAGGACCTGTGACCTGATAAAATGTTAAAGGAAGTTTTCTCCCCCCGCACTAACCAGCGGTACTGGCTGGTAGTGCAGGATATGCTGATCAGTTTGATGCTTACTGTGCCCGGAACCGCCGCGCCGCTCGCCTTCTACTTTCGGTATATGCTAATGAGGTGCAGAGCGGGGAGAAGAGGGAGAGGCAGAGGGAGGGGAGGAGTATTGATAAGCTGGGCGGCGCTGACGACAGAGCACCTAATTTGCATATTCCGAAAATAGAAGATTACGGCCGAACGGCGCGGCGGATACGACACGGTAAGTACCAAACTGATCTGCGTCCCCCGCACTACCTGCCAGTATCGCTGGTTAGTGCGGGGGGGGGGGGGGGGGGGGGAAGCTGACAGTTTTCCTTTAACTAATCTAATTTCTGTCCCTAAGTGTAATTATTGAGATACAGACTACTATTGCAGTCTGTATCTCTAATATCACACATGTATATACTCACCAGCCCACCATTTTTAAATGGCATGCTGTCATTCTGTGCATAGATCAGAGAGACAGTGCAATCTTGCTGGATAGCCCAAGATCACGCTGTGTCTGTCATGGGCATTGTGGGAACCTGTTCAAGCCGTTTCTTTAAAAAAAATGCCAGATGGAGACAATGTTATATAAGGCCTATAATGGCATTATGCAGTAATAAAAAAATGTATCATATTTACATGAATGCTTTTTTCAGTTAATACTATAAAAATAAATGGGGACTGGTTCCCTTTAAGATACATCCCCCATTTTCCCTATAACTTTTCTGAAATCCTGTTTGACAAAGAAAAGGGAGAGCAATGAAAAATGGAAAAGAAGTGTAGGAATGGAGGAAAGCCTACGTTGAAAATACTTGAAGGGGAAGCTGCATCCTAAAATATACACATGCAGCTCCCCTTCCTGGATTTTGTATAAAGAGAAGAATTCCTCAGGCACTGCTGCTTGAGCACATTTTTCCCAATTTTTTTTATTTTTCTCTTTATTTTTTCATATTGTTTTTCCTCAATGAGTGGGTGGGGGAGGGAAAATTTAGTCCTTTCTTCCTTTTCCTGCCTTATCATAGCTTTAGAACAATGAGATACATACAAAGTACTTGAGTTAGCAAGATAATCTTCTTCTGCCTGAAGTAGAACCTGAAGTCGACTGACAAATACTTCCTGACAGCATTTTTAACTCTTTTACCCTGGCTTTTGAGGGGGGGGGGGGCATTATACCTCTCACAGTGTAGACATTGCTAGTTGCAAAAGAGATTGCAAGGCCTGAAGAAGAACAAAGTCTCCATGAAATGGCCGTTACCTTTTTCCTGTGCCCCCAAGCTGTTGTGTTATGTCTCCCCCGTCATGTGGATTATATCCTCAATAAAGCTGCTAATGGCAATGGCCACAACTTCTACTTACTTGTATTGTGCAAACGAGATTATACAGAGAATGGCCTAATTTACTATTGTAAACCTGACATGTTTTGTCGGGTTTTGCAACAAATTCCGTCTTATTCCGACAGATTCTGTCTTTTTGCGACAAAATTCTGCCTCATTGTGCCAGAATTCTGTCTGCGCCAGAAATGAAAAAAGACCTGACCAACTCTCCATTTTACTGAGCAAACCCGAAAAAGGGGCGTGGTCACAGAAAATTGTCATGTCCCCAACATTTTCATAAAAACCCAATTTATTTACTAAGGTTTCCATGGAAAATGTGGTGGATTTCAGCTGAGGGAAACCCTACAGATCAGAGCACGTGTAAAAAAAAAAAGCAAAATGTAGGGAAAAGTGCAAAATGTAGGGAAATCTTAAGGAATACCATGGAAAATAAATTGTAGGGAGTTAAAACCCACAAAGAAACCTACACAACACTCTTAGTAAATCAGGGCCAATGTGTTTTTTCTTAAACAGGAGAGAAAATGTATCTCACAAACATGGCTAAAGTACAATGCAGTACTGGAAGCCTTGATCTGTTGGCCTTTGTATGAAACATATTCACAATAATTTTTTTTATAGCAAAGCATTAGTGAAGAGGAGCAAAAATGTTTGAAAGGCATTTAACAGAAATAACAGACCACATAATATCATAATATAGATGCATTCTTTAGTATGAGCAACTTTTATAGTGCACATTTCTCTATCTAACAAAGTGATTTCTTTTATAGTAAAGTTCATGCAGTCAGCTAATGGTCACATTTTACAGACGTATTGTAAAGTGTCATCACTTGAATTTGATAGGTTTTGTTAGAAAACACAATAAATGTTATAATGCAAAACACACATTGGCCAGACGACTTTGGAAGTGAAATCCAAAGGGAAGGGTAGCAATGATTCTATGGAATTAGTTTCATTCTCCCCTCTAGAGTAGTGGTTCAATGTCTCTTACATGTTCATTACGTTGTATAATCCAAAGAGGTTATTAATTGTCACTAGATTTTAGTGATAGGGATTAATGCGACAACAATCCCTGGTAATGGTTACTAATGGCTGTCACACTTTAAAAAAACATACAGATTTTTTTCACTGCAGAAATAATTATCTGCGTCTTGACCTGTATGTACTGTAGAAATACATGTGCCCTGAGTATACACAATATCCGATTTTTATAAATGGCGATAACAACACGTTTGGATATGTAAGAATGCATAAATTTTAATTAGAAACAGAAATGATTGATGTCAGAGTATTAAGAAACCTCTTTTTTTGCTACACTACGATCCAAAGGTTGCAATTTTGCAGATACACAGCAAAAGTCTAAAGATCTCATTAATTCATGTGAATCTAAAAGTAAGGCACTATTTATATTTATCAGGCTGCATATTTTCCGTCATTGATCACAGTGATTGCTCAAAACCATTGAATTAATCTGCTTATTTACTAGGAGTTATTATGCAGGAAGGAAGACCCAAATACCGAAACAGTCCATTTTTGCTTAATGCTTATCCAAGTCATCAGTGTAACCAGTACATTCCTACCCCATACAAATACATCAGGGAATATAGGGAATATTAGGGGTACGTTCACATGTACAGGATCCTGCACAGATTTGATGCACAGGATTTGTAACTGCAGATTAGAAGCTGTGCTCAATCATTTAGTTTACATTAAAGACTGCAGCAGAAAATCCTGAGAATCAAATCCTGCACATCAAATCTGCATACGTGTGACCATACCCTAAATAGGATTTTTTTTTTTATTTGACAGTGTTACAGGGGCTGTAAAGTTAGTGCAGTTCATCATATAGTGTCTGTACCTGTGTTTGATAGCTGGTCTCGCCTATCATAAGTGATCTTTGCCCTGATGTTTATTTTTGCACAGCATACAAAATGAGTGTCTTCTCAGGTTTTCCCAGGCTGCAGTGTGGTCCGAGACATTGCATTACTAGTCAGATGTTGATAAGGAGCTTGTATGATCTTCAATAGGTGGAGTGACCGCTGGATGGGAAGGACATTATTCTCCACAAGGCTGCAGGGAATTGTAGTTCAGGTGTATTTCAAAGAATGGGTTGATTGTGTGGGAGGGGGGGAAAAGTAACCTCACACTCACAAACAAGGGATTTTGGGACTTTGAAAGAGGGAACTCCAATGGAAAATAACCATTTCACAAAAAAAATAAAAAATAAAAATAAAACAGCAGCATCCATATAGTGGACTCAAAACACAGCCATTTAGCCCCAAGACAAGTTTCCTAAGTATGTCCATTACTGTCTGGCAGGTAAGTGCTAAAGTCACCTTATGGTGAATAACCCCTTTTAATGAATACTGTTGTGGATAGTGTGCACTATATTCCTTCAAGGGGTACTCCACTGCTCAGCCTTTGGAACAAACTGTTCAGAATGCTGGAGCCGTTGCTGGGAGCTTGTGACATCATAGCCCCTCCTCCTCATGATGTCACACCCCGCCCCCTCAATGCAAGTCTACAGGAGGGGGTGTGACAGCCATTGAGGGGGTGGGACGTGACAGAATGAGGGGGCGGGGCTATGATGTCACGAGCTCCCGGCACCGACCCCACCGTTCGGAACAGTTTGTTGTTTTTTTTTTTTTTAAATCAACTGGTGCCAGAAAGTTAAACAGATTTGTAAATTACTTCTATTAAAAAATCTTAATCCTTCCAGTACTTATTAGCTGCTGAATACCACAGAGGAAATTATTTTCTCTTTGGAACACAGAGCTCTCTGCTGACATCATGACCACAGTGCTCTCTGCTGACATCTCTGTCTATTTTAGGAACTGTCCAGATCAGCATAGGTTTTCTATGGGGATTTTCTCCTACTCTGGACAGTTCTTAAAATGGACAGAGATGTCAGCAGAGAGCACTGTGCTCATGATGTCAGCAGAGAGCTTATTGTTCCAAAAAGAAAAGAATTTCCTCTGTAGTATTCAGCAGCTAATAAATACTGGAAGGATTAAGATTTTTTAATAGAAGTCATTTAAAAATCTGTTTAACTTTCTGGCACCAGTTGATAAAAAAAAAAAAAGTTTTCCACCGGAGTACCCCTTTAAGATTAGTTAGTCAATCCATATTAAAGGCAACTTAAAATGACATCCCAAGACTTAATATTTTTACATACTAGAGGTAAAGATACAAGCCAAGGTGCCAACTACTTCCTGGCATTTCACTATTGACTGGAGCTGCAAACCAAAGTTCAGATGCCGAGTCCCTGACTAGATTACTGCTGATGTAATAATCTTGTCCCTTATACATACTTCATGCAGCTTTATAAAGATGGATGACATCTTCTTGCTTATAGTGTGAGAGCAGCCTTAGTGTCGTATTGAAGACTTAATCTTTTTTTCTTACACATTTGCTTTCTAGTAGAAAATATGAGATCTTAAATTCCTGCATTCCAAGTAGTTTATTTGTTCACCATTCTACTATTGATTTTAGAGGATTAGGTTGGGGAGTATTAGAGTTTTCCTGTATTAGCATTTTAAAATAAAAGCTCAAATTATTTTATGAGGTCACAATATTATGTAACTTTCTGGCACCAGTCGAATTGAAAGCATTTTTTTCCTTCGGAGTAGCACTTTAAATTGTTTATGCCGCAGTCGCATGTAGCACTTATGAAGTGTATTTCCTGCTGCGCAAAATCTGCTACTCAACAAGAAATACGCTGTGTATTCTCCGTTGAGCATACATACAGGACTATCTGGCGGCAGCCCTGTGTGTTCAATGAGGTTTAGTGGCAGGGTTGTATGTTCAATGGAGAATACTACCCTGCTAGGTAGTAGCCAACTACATTTAATTGGCATATCTACCCCACTAGTCCCCTCCCTCCTTTACCCTACTTACCACCCCACCTTTAGTTCTTAGGGTACCTGTGATTATATATATTACCAGTATTGTATATTATCCGTCTATTCATTGTGTCTTCTTTATCAGACTGACTGAGTTATTGCAAATTTGTTGATACATCTCTTCTGTATATTTTCTTGACCCAGACCCTGATTGGGGGGGGGGCTTTTTGTGGGCCAATCATAGTTATGGTTTTTGTTTGTTTATTTGATACTTTTGGATCCTCTTGTGATTCTTTTAATGGTCCTTATTAAATGTTAAGTTTTAGTGTTTTTTTGACTAGTTGATTTACTTGATACACTAATTAGTATTTTGGTACGTTTAATTCAGTGGAGAATACGCAGCGTATTTCCTGCTGCGTAGAAAATTTTGCCGATCGGGACATACGCTGCCTAAGCGCTATGTGAGACCATACCCTGAGAGGGGAAATGCAAACGTACAGCTAAAAGAATTCTGTAACATACCATTAGACCAGTGTTCCCCTACCAGTTTGCCTCCAGCTGTTACAAAACTACAACTCTCAGCATGCTGGAAGTTGTAGTTTTGCAACAGCTGGAGGTATACTGGTTAGGAAACACTGTGTTGGAGAGATATACAACATAGATTATATGACAGTGTAATCTGTTTAGAATGTTATCTTAGAGAATTTCAACGGCAGAAGGCAGCACTGAAAGGGTTAGTGAATGTACAGGTCGCCCAGTACACAAACACGAGTCTATGCTCTACAGAATGTGTTCATATAATGCAGAATGTACAAGAACAGTAAGAGAACCCTTCACCGCCAGTGCAAGCTCTTGGGAATCCTTGGACAGAAACCTCTTAAGGGCAAATCTTCCTTTCTTTTCTTTCTATATTGTGTTTCTGTAAACATTTTGAGGAAGTCTTGTCTTGCCCCGTGCAACCAGATTGTATACTATGCTGTGCAATATGTTACTGCTAAAAAAAAGAATAAATCAAATATTTTTTTCTCGGTCAATGGTCGGACCCGGTTGCTGAATTGTTTTCAGATCAAGGTGCTGCTGAGAAATTGCAAATAAATCATAATTAAAAAGCAGTAAAAAAAACAATAAAAGCAGTTATCGTATTTATCGGCGTATAACACACATTTTTTAGCCAAAATTTTTTAGCCTAAAGTCTATCTGCGTGTTATATGCCGATGAGCCGCTGCAGTTCAATGATTTAAAGCGGGCGCTTTAAATCAATGAACTGCAGCGGCTTTTGCAGGTCCAGAGACCTACCGTCGCTGCCCGATTCTCTGCCCCTGCCTATCCTGGGGTCCAGAGACTGCCGGCGCCACTGCCCCATTGCCTCCCCATCCCTGGTTTTTCTGACCCTGCAGAAGCCCCCAGGAAAGGCAGGGGGAGAGAGGTCTAGAGCCCTGATGCTTCTCTCCCCCTGGCTATCGGCGCCGCTTCTCTCCCCCTGGCTATCGGCGCCGCTGCCCCATTGCCAGTACCGCTGCCCCATTGCCTCCCCCATCCCCGGTTTTATAATTATCTGTTGTTGGGGTCAGGTCCGCGCTGCTTCTGGCTCCGGTGTGTCGTCTCCTGCATAGTTGCTATGCGCTGCGCTACGCAATGAGTAACGTCGCATTGAACACGTCACTCGTCATTGCACCTCGCAGCACATAGCAACGACACAGGAGATGCCACTCCGGAGCCAGAAGCAGCGCGGACCCGACCCCGGAAACAGGTAATTATAAAACCGGGGATGGGAGAGGCAATGGGGCAGCGGCGCTGATAGCCAGGGGGAGAGAGGTGGCGCCGATAGTAAGGGGGAGAGAAGCGGCGCCGATAGCCAGGGGGGAGAGAAGCGGTGGCAGCAGAGCTCTAGACCCCAGGAAAGGCAGGGGGAGAGAAGCGGGCAGCGACGTCCTCTCTCCCCCTGGGGTCAGAAACAGTGTATTGGGGTATACACATGCACACACACGCACCCTCATTTTACCAAGGATATTTGGGTAAAAACCTTTTTTTACCCAAATATCCTTGGCAAAATGAGGGAGCGTGTTATAGGCTGGTGTGTGGTATACCTCGATAAATACAGTAACTCAAAGAAAAGCAAACAAACATGTAAATAGTTGTTATGCTAGCTGCACAAGACCAGTGGGAGAGCACATCATCTCCAGCCCATGCTCTTGTGATCTCCCAATAAAGGGGTACTCCGGTGGAAAACATTTTATTTATTTTTTATCAATTGGTGCCAGAAAGTTAAACAGATTTGTAAATTACTTCTATTTAAAAATCTTAATCTTCCCAGTACTTATCAGCTGCTGTATTCTACAGAAGAAGTTGAGTTGTTCTATTCTGTCTGACCACAGTGCTCTCTGCTGACACATCTGTCCATGTCAGGAAGTGTCTAGAGCAGGATAGGTTTTCTATGGGGATTTGCTCCCACTGGACAGTTCCTGACATGGACAGAGGTGTCAGCAGAGAGCACTGTGGTCAGACAGAAAAGAAAGTAGAAGTAATAGAAGTAATTTACAAATATGTTTAACTTTCTGGCACCAGTTGATTTAAAAAATTAGTTTTTCACCGGAGTACCCCTTTAAGCTTTGATCAGAGTTGATCTAGATGCTGTTATCAGTCCAAGGCATGGCTCAGAGAACATGTTCCTTTAAAAAAATAGGAACTTTCTAGTGAACCACCGAGCATATGTTCTAATATGTCTGTTTACCACTTTGCTTGTATAATCGCTCACTAATACCAAACAGATAATGCAATTTTTTTTATCTGCTGCGTCCCTTGAATTATTATTTCTTTTGTATAAATTTTTCATTTCATGACAACAAATGATACAAAGTACAAAATACATATAACATAATACAAAGATACTTTGCCACCAGAGGCCCCTCCCATTAGCAGAGCAGGAAGAAAAAAAAAAAAAGAGAATTTTTAAAACCAGAGACTGAGTACAGTTTTCCAATCTTTCCAAATACTACTGTATTTTACAATCCGTCTGGGGTATGAACATGCCCGCAAGTATTCGTTCCTTGACTTTTAACCCCTTACAATTAGCCACTGCCGGTCTTCAGAATTTTTTGGGGGGAGTTTACAGATCCCTTTTGGCTCCTGCTCTAAGAAAACTGGAGCTGTTACTAAGGCCCCGTTCACATGGCCTGCAATTCCATTGCAGCAGAGTCCAATTGTTTTCAATGGGATTCTGCTGCATCGTTCACAGGGCAGAATTTCCACACCAGAAAAGTTTCCTGTGGAAACTCCGATTCCATCTTGACATGTCAATTTTTTCTGCAGAATCCGCTCCGAAATACATTGCCGTTTACAGGGAACAAACATTTCCAAGCCACAGACGATTATGAGGGCTTTTTTTTTGCGCGACCAGTTGTCCTTTGTAATGAAATCACTCATTTTACCATAAAATGTATGGTGCAACTTAAAAAATACTATTTGTGTGGCAAAATTAAAAAGAAAATGGCAATTTTACAATTTTTGGAAGGTTTCGTTTTCACGCTGTACAATTTACATGAAAAATGACATGTGCTCTTTATTCTGTGGGTCAATACAATCAAAATGATACCCATGATTACATACTTTTCTATTATTGTACCGCTTAAAAAAAATCTCAAACTTTTAAACCAAATTGGTATGTTTAAAATCCATCTATTTTGACAACCTATAACTTTTTCATTTTACTGTATAAACGGCGGTATGAGGGCTCATTTTTTGTGCCATGAGGTTTACTTTTTATTGATACCACATTTGCATATATAAAACTTTAAATAAATGTTTACATTTTTTTGGAGAATGATGTGACAAAAAAGCTGCAATTTTGGATAATTTTTTATTACGTTTACGCTGTTCACCATATGGGATAATTAACATTATATTTTGATAGATCAGACATTTACACACGTGGCGATACAAAATAGGTTTAGAAAAAAAAAGAATTTATGCTTTTTGGGGGTAAAATAAGAAAAAGGCACGTTTTACATATTTATTGGTGAAGGGGAGTTAAAAAAAAAAAAGTAAAACTTTTTTAGTTATTTTTTTTACATTTTTTTAAAACTTTTTTTTTAAGATACTTTTTATATCCCCACAGGGGACTAGAAAATCCAAAAAAATCCCACACAGGGGACTATTTATTGCAATCACTTGATTGCAGATACTGAACAGTGCTATGCATAGGCATAGCACTGGTCAGTATTATCGGTGATCTTCTGCTCTGGTCTGCTCGATCTTAGACCAGAGAAGAAGACCCCTGGAGATGGATGGAGGCAGGTTAGAGGACCTCCATTGACCATTATGGATAACCGTATCCCCGCGGCAGCCCTGCGAGCGATCTGATCATCCATTTTAAGTGGGGCACTGCCGCAGATGCCATGATCTGTATTGATCACGGCATCCGAAGGGTCAATGGTGGACATCGGCCTGATCGCTGATGTCCACCATTACCGGCAGGTCCCTGGCTGCTGACAGCAGCCGGGACCTGCCGTGCATGATGCGAGCACCGGTCCATGACGTAAATGTACGTTGTAACACTCATGGTAGTAGTAGTAGTAGCGCTGCTGGATGTGGATCCTCCAACCTGTGTAGCAGATAACACGGTTCATATCGGGGAGCAGAGTCTAATGTGCCGCTGGTCTTCACCAGAGTCCGATGCAAGCCAGGATGGGTTTGCTGCGACAGGCGACACCCAGGTCGTTACCCCCAATACGACTTAACCACACAGGTAACTTGGCAAGACGAGGTACAGAAGGATGAGGCACATGTTTCTCAGACTTAGCAGAAGGTCAGGGCAGGCGGCAAAGGTGCGTAGTCAAATAACATAGCTGAAGGGTCAAAATACACGGGCAAGGCAAACAGACAATAGGAACGCTTAATCTCAGGCTAGGGGCACTGAAGATCTGGCAGAGAAGGGTGGGAGGTGGAAAAACTTATAACTAAGGCACAGGAAATTACTTAATTATTGGGCGTACTGGCCCTTTAAGGAGGAGGAGAAGGAGGAACATGTGGTGAGTGACGGGCTGGGATTCGCATGCTGGCGCGTCTCACGTTGCGAATCCCAGCTCCGCCGGCTGCAGCAGGAGACGAGGCCATAGCAGAGGCAGGCAAGAAGCGTGGAGGTGTGCGCTCATGGTCGGAGTTCCACACCGTCCGTAACATTCATCATGGTGCGTTAAGTACCACCACGCCATGATGTACATTTACCTCCATTATCGTTAAGGGGTTAATTAGGGCACCATTATGATAATACAGATATATGGCGGCACAAGTTAACCCTCTTATTTATCGTTCATCATATGTCTGTGAACTTCAAGAGCAGTCTTTCCCAACCGGTGTGCCTCCAGCTGTTGCAAAACTGCAATTCCTAGCATGCCCGGCCAGCTATAGGCTGTCTGGGCATGCTAGGAATTTTAGTTTTGCAACAGCTGGAGGCACACTGGTTGGGAAACACTGTCCTACAGTATAATTGATTCCTTTGCTGCTGGTCTACCTGTGTCCCTGCACTGTACAATGGCAGTCCTTGCTGATAGTTTCTGACTGTATTCAAGCAGTACCCTGTGCTATTAGTTGAGTTCTGTCTTTTCATATTACCATAATGCTCCGTGCTATTTGTGTGTTCCCATTTTCCCAGCAAGAATGATTCACTGCACTTAGCATTTCATTTGAAACCTATGGGTCCTGGAGATTAGAGGACTTGCCCAAGATCATAAAAAGAATGGCTTTTTCTCCATTCACAACACAATGAATGCCATATCCTCTGTACATATGGATTATATGCATGAGTCGTCTTAGAATGACAAATCATTATTACATTGATAGAAATAGTATCCCTACAGGTAAAATAGAGATAATGGCCAGGAGGATAAGAAGTATGTAAATGGGACAGGTTATATATATATATATATATATATATATATATATATAATATATATGTGTGTGTGTGTGTGTAATCCCATAGGTGGGACTATTTTTTTTCTTTATCAAGCATTTAAATACCTGGATAGGCTGTTAATGCCCAAGCGGGGATACTCATTTAAGGGTTATTCAGTTTCCCAGAGTTAGGTCAGAACATTGATGACGTTTTAATATGAATTTGTTAACTAGGTTTGCTCTACTCTGGGGATCTGTGCCATTCTTAGTACTAAACGAGGAAAAGAATTTGGATTATATTCTATTTTTAAAAGTGAATTGATATTAATTATAAATACTGAACATCAATAGCATCAAATGCTGATAAAGTAACTTTATTTCCTCCGGGGTCATCAGCTCATTAACTTATCTGGTCAAAGTTTCATTGCTGACTATAAGTGTTATACCAAGTCATAAACTATGTACGAATATATAATACATTTAATATAATTTATTAATTTATTACATATTTAGTTTAAGACATAGTAGCGCACCCAGCACATGAATGTATTACATACATTGCCACTCCAGAAGGGTCTTCCTATTTCATAACAGCTCATCACTAGAGGTTTGCATATACAGTACCTCAATTTAAAGTGTATCTGTCATTTTCAAAAGCTTTTTATACAATGTAGGTAATACCATTTTATGTATATTTGTTATATACATTGGTTAAAAAGCCCTGCTTGTCCTCAGTGCGCAGAGTCCTGCTTGTCCTCAGTGTGCAGAGCCCTGCTTGTCCTCAGTGCACAGAGCCCTGCTTGTTCTCAGTGCGCAGAGTCCTGCTTGTCCTCAGTGTGCAGAGCCCTGCTTGTCCTCAGTGCACAGAGCCCTGCTTGTCCTTAGTGCACAGAGCCCTGCTTGTTCTCACTGCACAGAGCCCTGCTTTTCCTCACTGCACAGAGTCCTGCTTATCTGTAGCGCACAGAGCCCTGCTTTTCCTCAGGCTACAGAGCCCTGCTTGTCCTCAGTGTACAGAGCCCTGATTGTCCTCACTGCACAGAGCCCTGCTTGTCCTCAGTGTACAGAGTGCTGCTTGTCCTCAGTGTACAGAGCCCTGCTTGTCCTCAGTGCACAGAGCCCTGCTTGTCCTCAGTGCACAGAGCCCTGCTTGTCCTCACTGCACAGAGCCCTGCTTGTCCTCACTGCACAGAGCCCTGCTTGTCCTCAGTGTACAGAACCCTACTTGTCCTCAGTATACAGAGCTCTGCTTGTCCTTGGTGCACAGAGCCTTGCTTGTCCTTGGTGTACAGAGCCCTGCTTGTTCTCAGTGTACAGAGCCCTGCTTGTTCCACCCACACTTCCTATATTTTGTCTCTGCACAGATACACACAGGCAATAGCAGCAGGGACAAGACAGGATTTCTTCACTCAAAAATATACACTTTTTACCCACTGTAAATTTAACCCCTTAAGGACGGAGCCCATTTTCACCTCTAGGACGAAGCCCTTTTTTGTAAATCTGACCACTGTCACTTTAAACATTAGTAACTCTGGAATGCTTTTACTTATCATTCTGATTCTGAGATAATTTTTTCGTGACATAATCTACTTTAACATGGTTGTAATTTTTTGTGGTAACTTGCATCCTTTCTTGGTGAAAAATCCCCAAATTTGATGAAAAAATAAAAAATTTTGCATTTTTCTAACTTTGAAGCTCTCTGCTTGTAAGGAAAATGGATATTCCAAATAATTTTTTTTTTGATTCACATATACAATATGTCTACTTTATGATTGCATCATAAAATTGACGAGTTTTCACTTTTGGAAGACACCAGAGGGCTTCAAAGTTCATCAGCAATTTTCCAATTTTTCACAAAATTTTCAAACTCACAATTTTTCAGGGACCAGTTCAGGTTTGAAGTGGATTTGAAGGGTCTTCATATTAGAAATACAGCATAAATGACCACATTATAAAAACTGCACCCCCCAAAGTATTCAAAATGACATTCAGTAAATGTTTTAACTCTTTAGGTGTTTCACAGGAAAAGCAGCACAGTGAAGGAGAAAATTCAAAATCTTCATTTTTTACATTCGCATGTTCTTGTACACCCAATTTTTGAATTTTTACAAGGGGTAAAAGGAGAAAATGTATACGTTTATGCGTAACCCAATTTCTCTCGAGTAAGCACATACCTCATATGTCTATGTAAAGTGTTCGGCGGGCGCAGTAGAGGGCTCAGAAGTGAAGGAGCGACAAGGGGATTTTAGAGAGTACCTTTTTCTGAAATGGTTTTTGGGGGGCATGTCACATTTAGGAAGCCCCTATGGTGCCAGAACAGCAAAAAAAAAAAAACACATGGCATACCATTTTGGAAACTAGACCCCTTTAGGAACATAACAAGGAATAAAGTGAGCCTTAATACCCCACAGGTGTTTCACGACTTTTGCCTATGTAAAAAAAAAAAATATTTTTTTTTCACTAAAATGTGGGTTTCCCCCCAAATTTCACATTTTTGCAAGGGTTAATAGCAGAAAAGACCCCCCAAAATTTGGAACCCCATCTCTTCTGAGTATGGAGGTACCCCATAAGTGGACCTGAAGTGCACTGCGGACGAACTACAATGCTCAGAAGAGAAGGAGTCATATTTGGCTTTTTGAGTGCAAATTTTGCTCGGGGGGCATGTTGCATTTAGGAAGCCCCTATGGTGCCAGGACAGCAAAAAAAAAAACCACATGGCATACCATTTTGGAAACTAGACCCCTTGAGGAACGTAACAAGGGATAAAGTGAGCCTTAATACCCCACAGGTGTTTCACGACTTTTGCATATGTAAAAAAAAAAAAATCACTAAAATGTGGGTTTCCACCCAAATTTCACATTTTTGCAAGGGTTAATAGCAGAAAAGACCCCCCAAAATTTGGAACCCCATCTCTTCTGAGTATGGAGGTACCCCATAAGTGGACCTGAAGGGCACTGCGGGCGAACTACAATGCTCAGAAGAGAAGGCGTCATATTTGGCTTTTTGAGAGCAAATTTTGCTCGGGGGGCATGTCGCATTTAGGAAGCCCCTATGGTGCCAGGACAGCAAAAAAAAAAAACACATGGCATACCCTTTTGGAAACTAAACCCCTCACAGAATGTAATGAGGGGTACAGTGAGCATTTACCCCCCACTGGAGTCTGACAGATCTTTGGAACAGTGGGCTGTGCAAAATTTTTCATTTTCACGGACCACTGTTCCAAAGATCCGTCAGACACCTGTGGGGTTTAAATTCTCACTGCACCCTTTATTACATTCCGTGAGGGGTGTAGTTTCCAAAATGGGGTCACATGTGGGTGTGTTTTTTTTTTGCGTTTGTCAGAACCGCTGTAACAATCAGCCACCCCCGTGCAAATCACCTCAAATTTACATGGCACACTCTCCCTTCTGGGCCTTGTTGTGCGCCCCCAGAGCACTTTGCTCCCACATATGGGGTATCTCCGTACTCGGGAGAAATTGTGTTACAAATTTTTGGGGGCGTTTTTCCCTTTTACCTCTTGTGAAAATAAAAAGTATAGGGCAACACCAGCATGTTGGTGTAAAAATGTTTATTTTTTCTACACTAACATGCTGGTGTAGACCCCAACTGTTCCTTTTCATAAGGGGTAAAAGGAGAAAAAGCCCCCCAAAATGTGTTAGGCAATTTCTCCCGAGTACGGCGATACCCCATATGTGACCCTATTCTGTTACCTTGAAATACGACAGGGCTCCAAAGTGAGAGCGCCATGCGCATTTGAGGCCTGAATTAGGGACTTGCATAGGGGTGGACATAGGGGTATTCTATGCCAGTGATTCCCAAACAGGGTGCCTCCAGCTGTTGCTAAACTCCCAGCATGCTTGGACAGTCAATTGCTGTCCAGAAATGCTGGGAGTTTTTGTTTTGCAACAGCTGGAGGCTCCATCTTAGAAACACTGTCGTACAATACGTTTTTCATTTTTATTGGGGAGGGGGGGGGGCAGTGTACGTGTGTATATGTAGTGTTTTATTCTTTATTTTATGTTAGTGTTTTTAGGTTACATTCACACTGGAGGTGGATTACACTGAGTCTACTAATAGGAGTTTGAGCTGCGGCGGAAAATTTGCCGCAGCTCAAATTTGTAGCGAGGAACTCACTGTAATCTGTCGCCAGTGTGAATGTAGCCTGTACGTTCACATGGGAGGGGGGGTCAAAACTACAACTCCCAGCATGCACTGAGAGACCATGCATGCTGGGAGTTGTAGTTTTGCAACAGCTTGAGGCACACTGGCTGGAAAACCTTGAATTAGGTTATATGACCTAACTCAGTATTTTCCAACCAGTGTGCCTCCAGCTGTTGCAAAACTACAACTCCCAGCATGTACTGATTGCGGAAGGGCCTGCTGGGAGATGTAGTTATGCAATGGCTGGAGGCACGCAAGTACAACTCCCAGCATGCCAAGACAGCCTTATGCTGTTCCTGAATGCTGGGAGTTGTAGTTTTGCAAGATTTAGAGGGGTTTAGGTTGTAAATCACTGTCCAGTGGTCTCAAAACTGTGGCCCTCCAGATGTTGCAAAACTACAACTCGCAGCATGCCCAGACAGCAAACTGCTGTCTGGGCATGCTGAGAGTTGTAGTTTTGCAACATCTGGAGGGCTACAGTTTGAGACCACTTAGTGATCTACAACCTGAACCCCTCTAAATATTGCAAAACTACAAGTCCCAGCATGCCCACACAGCAAACAGCTGTCTGGGCATGCTGGGAGTTGTAGTTTTGCAACATCAGGAGGGCCACGGTTTAGAGACCACTGTAAACTGTGGCCCTCCGGATGTTGCTAGGTAACAACTCACCTAGCAGGACCCGGAAGTATTGCTGCTGCCGCTGCCGCCGCACGTGGGGGAGGATCGCGCTCGGGGATCCGGGATCCAGGTAAGGGACCTTCGGCGCCGACCTTCCCTGGACGGTTCCCCCGTTTTGCCCGGACACCAATAGGTGGGCAAAGCGTGGGAACCGAACTTTAACCCCCCCTCCCCGGTCTGCTATCGGTCGGTCGCTCGGCCGACCAATAGCAGGGATAGGAGGGGTGGCACCCCTGCCACCAAACTCCTATCCCTTCAGGGGGATTGAGGGTGTCTCGGTCACCCCCGATCTCTCTTATTTTCCGGGTCACCGGGTCACCAGTGACCCGTATGACCCGGAATCTCGCAGATCGCAGGTTTGAATTGACCTGCGATTTGCGCGCATCGCGGTCATGGGGGGGTCTCAGGACCCCCCTCGGCGATGTGCCGGGATGCCTGCTGTTAGATAACAGCAATCATCCCGGCCCGATCACCGCTACCGGTGACGCGGCACTCCCGAAACCCCGCGACGTACGTGTAGGTCGCCACACGCCACGTGACACTTCGCAGCGCCGTACATGTACGTCACTCGTCGTGAAGGGGTTAAAATATACATTTAATGTTATTATCTCGATTATATAAAGAGTTTTTTCAAATGACAGGTATGCTGTAAATAGATGTGTATACAGTATATATTGTTTTTTTTACATACTATAATATGACTCCCCAGGCCCTCCAATTTGTTGACGGTTGTGGAGGCAGTAGGGCTATTGAGTGTGCACAGATTTGTGGTTTATATTATCCTTTTAGTAGTAAAATGTACCCTTAGTCTAAGAAGGTTTAATCCTACTACACATGCCGTCCACAAGGTGGTGGGAAACTTAAAATAAGTTCAAGAGGTCTAAAGACTAAACGCAGAGAGGCACAGGGAGAAAAATGCTTAAAAACTATTCGCAAAATGGTAAACATTCTTTCTGGTGCATTGCTTTTGACTGTGGATTGAGGCCATCATTAGAACATTTTGTCAGACAGAATGATACAACATGGCTGACTTGCAGAGTGGGTTTCTTGGGAGCGCTACGCCTGGAGAACCATATTAGAATGGTTCCTGTAGGGAGTCAAGTGGCTGGCATGTCAGGTTGACTTGCAATGTATTCCCTCCCTGTGAAGTGTATTGAGTCCACTAGTTTGTTTACCACTAACTGCTCTTTTCTCTCCACCCCCATTGTTATATAGCTGTTTATTTATAAACATTTCTTCCACATTGTAACATGGAAACAATAGAAAAACACAAACACACTATATATTAGAAAGGCGACCGCAGCACTCAAGAGTAGCAATGTGAAGTAGCTTTATTCCAGGAAAATATATAACATGCAATGTTTCTGAGGTCTGACATCAAGGACGTCCAATGATGTAATTAATATATATGTGGTCTCAAATATCATAAAAAAGTGTCAACAGTGCATTAAAAGACACAATATATGAATATTACATAATGAAAAACAGGTGATATTCATAATCACTTCAACGAACTAAGAGGGGCTAAGGCAAGGCTTACCAGGAGGAGGATATCGTCATTCATATCAACACGTAATACAATGAGCAATGATGCCACCGCGTTCACTTCTGTGGATAGTGTCTGTGACCAATCAGGGTCAAAATGCCAGGGTACGCAACCATGTGATTCGGTATTGTGACCTATGCGGCCATGTGATCTGGCATCGGTCAGTGCAGACTGACGCCGGCGCACTAAGTAAATTTAGCTCCTGGCAGCCATACTAGATAAGGGCAAGATATCTTGCACTGACATATAAGCTATAATAAAATCTTCCTTAGCAGACACCTCTCAATAGGGGACACCTCCGAATAGCAGACAGTTTTTGATTCCCTGGCAGAGTTCCATAAGACTTAATGTATTTGCACCCTCCAAATTGGGGACACTCGGGATAATGAATACGGACACACCTTATAGGGGACAAAACACTCCCAATAGGGGACAAAACACACCCAATAGGTAACAACCAGGTTTATGTGCTGGCCCTACCTTGTGCACAGGGCTGCCGTCAGGAGTACAACCAATACCCCATTAAGGGGCCAAGGCTCCCAGGAGGCCCTGGCCCCCACTGCATCCCCCTGCAGCAGCCCCAGCACAGTGGTCTTCTGCTTAAACAGTGGACTCTTGCTTCTGCATGCCTGCTGGCCTTATCATTTCATTCCTTGTGCGAATCCATCACCCCATCTTTGCCACCTCCTGTGCCATTTCATCCCCCCTCTGCCATTTCTTTCCACACTTTATCCCACCTGCGCAAATTCATCCTCCTTTATCCCCCTGTGCCACTTTATTCCCCCTGTGCCAAATCATCCCCCCACACCTTGTGACACATCCCTTTTCTCCTTCCCTCCTCTCCCTGTTGTTCTTCTTACCTGGCCATCAAGCTCAGGTGCAGGATTCTCAGTGGGTATGACTTTCTCCTGACGTCCTCTGGACTGCATTCATTGAAGAGTGACGCCGCTGCTGCTATAAATAAGTGCAGCCAAAGGACATCAGGAGAATGTCAAACCAGCTGAAAGCCCCTGAAATTAGATTTAATTCAAGATCAGTATATTCTCGACAGGCCCATATAAAGATTCAATTGGTCATAGCTCTAGAAACCCAGAGCAAAAAACCCAAATATAATTCACTTCAAAATATATTGTAAATGTATTGCAACAAATCATAATAGCAAATTCCTCCATTGGTTCTTCTTTGCTGAATGCCCGTCCTGGGTCCTATAAAAAAAGAAGAAGAGATATTTCACATTTTAAATTCTATTCTATCAGTGTGTCAAACCATTCTATCTTATAATTTTCTTCTGTGGCTCTAATACTTTTGTGGACTTATTTTAGTCTATGATTCTAATGTTTGATTATTATAAAATTGTTGATTGGTGAATACCCCCTTTTTCTCATATGGCCTTGACAAACTGAACATATAATATTCAGATACAGGACTTTAGTTGGCCTCTTTTTACTAGCATGTACTGAATAGCTTGTATGTCTGTGCGAAATATCTTGCCCTTATCTAATATGGCTGCCAGTCTGCATTGACCAACGCCAGATCACATGACCGCTTAGGTCACAATACCGAATCGCATGGTTGCGTATGTCAGACTGGCAGTCTGACTCTGATTGGTCACAGACACTATCCCCAGAAGTGAATGTGCTGGCATCGCTGCTCACTGTATTACATGTTGATATGAATGATGATATCCTCCTCCTCCTGGTAAGACTTACCTTAGCCCCTCCTAGTCAGTTGAAGTGATTATGTATACCACCTGTTTTTTCATTATGTAATATTCATGTACAGGGTGGGCCATTTATATGGATACACCTTAATAAAATGGGAATGGTTGGTGATATTAACTTCCTGTTTATGGCACATTGATATATGTGAGGGGGGAAACTTTTCAAGATGGATGGTGAGCATGGCGGCCATTTTGAATCCAACTTTTGTTTTTTCAATAGGAAGAGGGTCATGTGACACATCAAACTTATTTCACAAGAAAAACAATGATGTGCTTGGTTTTAACGTAACTTTATTCTTTCATGAATTATTTACAAGTTTCTGACCACTTATAAAATGTGTTCAATGTACTGCCCATTGTGTTGGATTTTCAATGCAACCCTCTTCTCCCACTCACACACTGATAGCAACACCGCAGGAGAAATGCTAGCACAGGCTTCCAGTATCCGTAGTTTCAGGTGCTGCACATCTCGTATCTTCCCAGCATAGATAAATGCCTTCAGATGACCCCAAAGATGAAAGTTTAAGGGGGTCAGATCGGGAGACCTTGGGGGCCATTCAACTGGCCCACGATGACCAATCCACTTTCCAGGAAACTGTTCATCTAGGAATGCTCCGACCTGACACCCATAATGTGGTGGTGCACCATCTTGCTGGAAAAACTCAGGGAACGTGCCAGCTTCAGTGCATAGAGGGAAACACATCATCATGTAGCAATTTCGCATATCCAGTGGCCTTGAGGTTTCCATTGATGAGGAATGGCCTCACTATCTTTGTACCCCAAATACCACACCATACCATAAATTTTTGTGTTCCAACAGTCTTGGAGGGATCCATCCAATGTGGGTAGCAATAGCAATAGCGGTGGTTTTGTTTGTTAACTTCCCCATTCATATAAAAGTTTGCCTCATAACTGAACCAAATCTTCTGTGTAAACTGAGGGTCCTGTTCCAATTATTGTTTTGCCCATTCTTCAGGACCTGAAACTACTGATACTGGAAGCCTGTACTAGCATTTCTCCTGCGGTGTTGCTATCAGTGTGTGAAGAGTGGGAGAAGAGGGATGCATTTACAATCCAACACAATGGGCAGCACATTGAACACATTTTACAAGTGGTCAGAAACTTGTAAATAACTCATGAAAGAATAAAGTTATGTTAAAACCAAGCACATCATTGTTTTTCTTGTGAAATTCCCAATAAGTTTGATGTGTCACATGACCCTCTTCCTATTGAAAAAACAAAAGTTGGATTCAAAATGGCGGACTTCAAAATGGCCACCACGGTCACCACCCATCTTGAATAGTTTCCCCCCTCACATATACTAATGTGCCACAAACAGGAAGTTAATATCACCAACCATTCCCATTTTATTAAGGTGTATCAATATAAATTGCCCACCCTGTATTATGTCTTTTAATGCACTGCTGACACTTTATTATGATATATGAGACCATATATATATTAACTATGTCCTTGGACACTAAATGATGTCCTCTATATGCAATTCTCATTATAATTTTTGAAATTAGCATTTTATTAATGTTTAATTATGCTAAATGAGCTACCACATGTTTTATATATATATATATATATATATATATATATATATATAAATATATATATATATATACACATATATATATGTATATATATATATATATATTTATATAATACCTTGGGATCACTTACTTGTTGCTTGAAAATGGTGATGTGAGACCACAGAAACGTTGCATGTTGAGTATTTTCCTGGAATAAAGCTACTTTACATTGCTACTCTTGAGTGCTGTGGTCGCCTTTCTATTTTGAATCTATGCATTGGACCCAGGACCGGGGTCCCTGAGACTGCCTGCACCTCCTTACTGCTCTACTTTGCATTATATATATATATATATATATATATATATATATATATACACATCTACAAATCAAGGTATATAAGCATAGTGTGAAGTATGAGGCACGGTTTCTTGTGAAACCCTAGGGTTGATACAGGATGTGTCCATCTTGCAAACGAGTCAAACTGAGAAAATAATATGGCTCGAAAAGTCCACATATTCAGCAAAAGCAAAATAGGAATAGTTTGCTTTAAGAGTTTATGGCTTGAAGGCCAATTCCCCCCACCCCCCCGCTCCCCTCCCAGCCTCCCGCCTTCCCTTCATATCACACTCTTTTTGTTTGCATTTACCGCCTTACCCTTTTCTTTCCCTGACTGGGAACTTGAGGTTCTTGGCATGTTTATCACAATTAAATATAAGGTACCTATTTTGATTCCATTACTTTGTGCCTTTTCTTTGCAATGCTGTTGTACGATACATGTTTTATTAAAGGAAAAAATCTGAAAAAAAGTTAAAAGATTGGGAAAAAAGGATTGCTTAAGCTAAACCCTGAAATGGTGCTATACATTCTAGTGAGTATAAAGCCACAATAATCTGGATCTTCAGCCTTAATAGTTTAACAGAATGGAAGACTCTCCTGTTGCCTGGCTAAACAGCATATATTGTTATATAGTTATATAAAACCACTAATGCACTTTCCATTTGGCCTGTATAGCCCCCACTTAACACTGCATAGCCAGATAAATACATCTTAGACCATACCTAAAAATGTTAATGATTACAGGTAGAGAAAAAAAAGAAGTGAACAGGAAAATGATGGTAAGAAACTATTAAGAAAGGACATGGAGAGTCAAGAGGTCATGTTTTAATGAGAAGATTATTTGAGTCAGCAGCCAGAAGCTACACCGGCGCTGCGCACATTCACATTCAGGACAGGTAAACAACAGATGGCTTATAAAATGTCTCCACCACCGTTAATCATGGAGCAAAACAACAAAAAGAGACATTTCCGAATGTAGGTTAACAGTGTATGGAGCAGTTTCCTTGAAGATATCACAGTTCTTCCATTGTATAAGGCTATTGTCCTAACTTGCATTAAAGTGTTGTGCAGGTACTAATGAAGTAAAATCCCATAACCACTTTAGGGCATTAAAATTATAAAGTTGTTAGTGTAATTGAAAGAACAGTCGAACAGTGTTGTAGCCACTAGCCACAAATTTACTATTGCAAATGTGCCACAATTCTGGGGCAATTTGTGCAAAGAAAAAAATGTCTTACATGACTTGTGCCACATTTATTTAGATACATTCTAAACAGTTTTCTGCAGGGCCCTGCCATAGGTGAGAAGCCTTGGCAAAATGAGCATTGTTTCGGTTTAAAAGGGGGGCCTAGATGTGCCAAAAATTTGCCAACATTTTGGTACACAATTTTGGTCTAAAGTTAGCCAACTATTAAACTACACATTCTTCAGATATGCCAAATTGATCAATTGGCCTGAGCCACTGTGATAAACCTGGCACATTCGGAGACTGTCCATCTACATTTTCACTTTTTTTTTTTTCAATTAAACAGTTTTAGATCTGGGTCATTAGATATCATTTAGCACATTAGGAATAGGAATTGTAACTTTCTTTTTGGCTCCCACTACTTTTGAAAAAATTACAAGAAATATGGGCAGGGTAAACCATTTATTATTTATAATGATAGAAATTGGTATTAATTCTACTGCAAATCTAAGCCTGCTTGTAGCATGTGTGGATATTTTTTTTTGTCATTAGAACAGCCAAAATGCTCATGAGACATGCACATCTTAAAGGGGTATTCTGGCTTTATACATCTTATCCCCTATGCACGGATCGTCAAGTCATGTAATGACCGTGGTGTCACGTCCCCATCTCGGAGGCAGCATCCGGCACAGAATGCCGAAGGCTGCACCAAGATCTCAGGGGTCTCCAGCGGCGTGATCCTTTAAATAGGGGATAAGATGTATAAAGCCGAAATACCACTTTAATAAACTTGGCGCATCTTATTTACAATGTGCATAAGGGTTTATCCGTTAATAAGGTGCTTTTAACAAATCTACGCAGACTGCTGCCCCCCAAAAAAAAACTGTACATACCTCCTCCTGCATACGGTAGCATCAATGCATCAACCCTCAGAAGCAGAAAGATGAGAGCACCAGAGACCAACTAAATAATACCAGAGGCAGCAGGGGAGAGCAGAAAGTATGTACAGTTTTGTTTTTGTTTTAAACCAGCCTGGATATATGTGTAGAAAACATCTTTTCATCAGATAACCCCTTAAAGCTGCAATGGCTGAACAGACATTACCTTGTGTTGAGACAAGGACAAGAAAGTGGAGATCAACAAGGATCTGGACATCTTTGTATCGACAGTGGCAAGATTTTTATCAGGTGAATACTGCTGTTTGCCTTTTTAATTTAAGATTACTGGGAAACCCCTTTAAGATCATTTTAAATACATATTCTGAGGTGTATTGTGTACCCGTAACCCTACAAGCCAATCCGAATGTTTTAGCTCCATCAAATTTCTACAAGATAGATTGAGAATAATATGTTATGATGGAAGCAATTTGCATTATTTACTTTCCACATCTAGATCTCCGTATATATTATTTTATATTATGTGTCTCACTATGCCTTTGTACCATATACGTGCAATGGCTATTATAAACTTCTAGTGTAACCATGCAGATAAGTGCTTTTTCTCAAGGCAAACTCATTGGATGCAACATTGTATTAAAAAAAAAAAGCTGAAAAGAATAATAATTTACAAGGATAAGCTACACATGGAAATAAACCGTTCATACAATACATACTGTATGACACAAACAGATTTTCCAATATATT
This sequence comes from Hyla sarda, assembly GCF_029499605.1. Classification (NCBI taxonomy): domain Eukaryota; kingdom Metazoa; phylum Chordata; class Amphibia; order Anura; family Hylidae; genus Hyla; species Hyla sarda. The sequence goes on from NC_079189.1 coordinate 158,633,501, forward strand.
CCAGAACAGATATGTACATACACGTGATTACTCTCACTCTGAATCTTATTTTATGTATAACCATTCTGTGTACTTAGAAATTGTAAGCCCTCAAGTCAAACTAAAGAAGTGTCCCAAAGATAGTTCTGTCAGCAGTAAAGAGCTGCAGGTCAATGTAATGACTTGTTTTAGATATCTAGATGTAAATTTGCTTCCATTTCACCTCACTAGCCATGTACAAAAAGCTTCATGACAGCAATAAACACAACATGACATGAATGGGCGCCAGGCCTAAAGATAAGGAGCCCTGACTGTGTAGCGTTGTAATGCCACCATCTGTGCTATTTCATAAATCAGCAAAAGTGATACTGCTTACAAAATAACCTTTCTGGTAAAATATATTGTCATATCTGATTATATCAGATTTGTTTTAACCCCATTTCTGTAACTGTACTAAATAGCCATCTGTGATAGTGGAGAAGCAGCCATCCATTCACACAATGTACTGGTCCCCTGTCTATCATATCAAGTGACTTTATTTAAGGTACACAAATACTTACTTCATACAAATTATATATATATATATATATATATATATATATATATATATATATATATATATATATTGTGACGATCCGTCTTGGGGATTAGCTCTGGGATCGTCCTGGAACACGCCACAGGATGCGTTTCTTCTCAATAAACCAGCAAACAAATGCTTCTAATGGAAATCTGGCACCTTGCCAGTTTTATTAGACAGGTTGCAGGGAAAGAAATAAACAAAAAGCAGGAACAACCAAAATCCTAGACCGTCTGGTCACTGACTAAACAGATCAGCTTGTCCTGACTAACAACCGCTGAGCTTCCCTCAGCCGGTTAAACATATGTCCCCTGCAACCTTCTACTCACAATGTCACTCTCTTTGAGCCCCTCATAGCTCGGGCTGTGTACTCCTCAGCAGGCTCAGTCTCTTCCCTACAGCCCACATGCTGTCTCCTAGGAAGAGCCCACATTAGACTGAGTCTCCATCTCATATGCACTTCCCTTCCTTCCTGCCTCATTACTTAAGAAGCAGGTGAGAGCTTCTGCAGGGTGAGCCAAGGAAATACACCCTTTCCTTGCCACACTGCCACATATCCCCCCCCTTTGCTCAAACCACCGGGAAGGAGCACATGTATTTGAAAGGCAGAAACCATCTGCCTTTCCTTTCTCTTGGACAACTTTTGTCCCACAGTCTCTGAAGTCCTTGACTTTTTTCTTCCGGACTTTTACCAGCCACCAACTGCAAGTCTCTCGGTCACACCTCTCCAGTACCAGGTTCTTCACCCTGGTGTGGGCAGGGTTCTTGAAATTAAGGAGTGAGAGGACCGATGCTTTGAACCTTTGTCTTCTTCTGGCTTGCCGGACCTCTGCCTCTGCTTCAGAGAATCTTTCGGCCTCAGTGGCTTCACCAACCACTGTCTTGTTCTCTGTACCATCAGGGGACCTCTGACACGGGTCCATTTCAGTTTCAACTTTAGAGGACTTCCCACCTGGTTTCACCTCAGTCTTGACTTCAGTGGATTTCTCACATGGTTTCACCTCATCCCTTCCAGCTTTCTCTTCAGGGGCACCAGCTTCCTCAGGTTTGGCTTCAGAGTCTTTGGCTCCTTCAGATTCTTGTGTAGAATCAGCTTCTACTGCAGCTTCTTCAGGCTTACTCTTCTCTTCACCTGTAGCGTCAGTTGTGCCATTCTCTTTACTCACAGCTTTTGAGGTTGACTCTGGTTTAGCTTCTGCTTCAGAGGATTTCTGTGCCTCAGCATTACCTTCAGAATTTTTGGTCTGCTCAGGTTCAGAGGATTTCCCACCTCTCTTCTCCTTAGTCTCCACTTCAGAGGATTTCCCACCAGGTTTCAGCTCAGTACTAGCTTCAGGGGACTTCACCTCAATCTTAGCTTTAGAGGACTTTTTGGCATTCAGAGAAAGCATAACTGTATCCTGTAACTTCGGCCCCAGAAGCCTTTCTTGAGCGAATTCCGCCATATCTTGGTCTCTGCTCTCTTTTAGGACTTCCTGGTCCTCCTCCTTTTTCTCACATTTTCGCAGCTTACACTGGAGCTTAGCAGACTTCATCCTCTCACTGTCAAGTAACTCTGTCAAGTCCCTGACAGTATCTTCCGAAGTCAGCAATTGTTTCCTCAATTGTTCATTGTCCGCCAGCACAGCCACCTGCTCGTAGATTTGTGCTCCCAGCAAAACCAAGGCAGCTACGTGGGACCTTCTGCGCGTTTCGTTCTGCGCTTCCAGGCTCTCTTTTAAGATCTTCATGTCATCTTCCAGCTTTATATATCTCAGCTGCTCACTCTTGAGTTGTGCAGAGATCACCTTCTCACTGTCCAGCAACTGTTTCTTGGACTTCACTAACTCATTGATAGATTTTCCACTCTCACCAATCTGTTGAGATAGACCTGAGATCTCCTGTTGCAAGTTCTTGTTTTCATGTTGCAGAGTCTCAACTTGTTCCAGGGCCTCCTCATACTGCTCACGGAGCAAGACATTGTCATGACGAGCAGATTGAAGAGCATGTGCAAGGGCATTCTTCACCTTGACTTCCTCCTCAAGTTGT